>NW_011484729.1:5869-8622 GCF_000754665.1 Bison bison bison
TAAGATCTGACCGGGGAGGCCTTAGTGTCTCCTCTCCTTCAGGAAAACGGGAGGACGCCTGCGGCCTACATAGGTGACGTAAATTCCTTGCCTTGGAATTTTATTAGCTTTCCATGTAAACCAAGTTATTCAGCCTCTTTTCTCCACTGAATTTCTTTGCTGAGCTATCCTTATTTCACCACTTTTTATATCCTTAATTAATGTTTAATTAAGCAATTGTTTCCTGATCCTCACCGACGCTGTCCCCGCTTTGAATTCCCTGGATCCACCGGGGCTGGACCCCGGCACCCTGAGTCAGGGTCAAAGACCAAGAATTAGAACAAAAGATGTTTCTAATGCAAGGGTTTGAGGAGCTCTGTGCCAGAAACAGGGGGCAGAGACCAATGTATACTTTCTATTATCTCTCAGCTCTAAGGAACACAGACTTCTGAATAATTCACTCCGGGGGATAGGGCTGGGGTGGCATGGGATAGAGTAAAAGCTGATTGGTTCTGTCTAATTGGTTGCATTTCTTAACACCAATAATGAAATGTCAGAAAACAAATATTAAAAAAAAAAACCTTTAAAAATTGAAACACCCAAAATAAAATACTTAAGACTAAACCTCACCAAGGAAGTGAAAGATTAAATGCTGAGAACTATAAAACATTAATAAAGAAAACTGAAGGTGACTCAAAGAAATGGAATTATATTGCATGTTCTTGGATTGGAAGAATTAATATTGTTAAAATGGCCTTAAAAGCTTTTGCACAGCAAGGGAAGCCATAAACAAATGAAAGCAACCCTCAGGATGGGGGAAAATATTTACAAATGAAGCAACTGATGAGGGATTAATCTCCAAAATATACAAACAGCTCATGTATATCAATATCAAAAAAACAAACAACCCAATGAAAAAAATGGGTGGAAGATCTAAATAGACATTTCTCCAAAGAAGACATAAAGATAGCCAACAAACACATGAAAAGATGCTCAGCATTACTAATTCAGTTCAGTTCAGTCACTCAGTAGTGTCCAACTCTTTGCGACCCCATGAACCGCAGCACGCCAGGCCTCCCTGTCCATCACCAACTCCCGGAGTTCACTCAGACTCACGTCCATCGAGTCAGTGATGCCATCCAGCCATCTCATCCTCTGTTGTCCCCTTCTCCTCCTGCCCCCAATCCCTCCCTGCCTTCAATCTTTCCCAACATCAGGGTCTTTTCCAATGAGTCAGCTCTTCGCATCAGATGGCCAAAGTATTGGAGTTTCACCAGGACTGATCTCCTTTAGAATGGACTTGTTGGATCTCCTTGCAGTCCAAGGGACACTCAAGAGTCTTCTCCAACACCACAGTTCAAAAGCATCAATTCTTCGGTGCTCAGCAACATTACTAATAGTGAGATGCAAATCAAAACTACAAAGAGGTATTACCTTACACTGGTGAGAATGGCTGCTGTAAAAAAATCTACAAACAACAAATCCTGGAGAGGATGTGGAGAAAAGGGAACCCTTCTGTACTGTTGGTGGGAATGTAAATTGGTACAGCCACTATGGAGAACAGCATGGAGGTGCCTCAAAAAACTAAAAATAGAATTATCATATGACTCAGCAATCCCACTCCTGGGCATATACCTGGAGAAAGTAATTCAAAAGGACACATGCACCACAATGTTCATTGCAGCACAATTTACAATAGCTAGGACTGGAAGCAACCTAAATGTCCATCAACAGAGGAGTGGGTAATGAAGATTTGGTGTATATAATAGAACATTATTCACCCATTTAAAGGAATGAAACAGTGCCATTTGCAGAGACGTGGATAGACCTAGAGCCTGTTATACAGAGTGAAGTAAGTCAGAAACAGAAAAACAAATATCATATAATAATATCACTTATATACAGAATCTAGAAAAATGGCACAGATGAACTATTCACAAAGCAGAAATAGAGAGACAGATGTAGAGAAAACTTATGGACATCGAAGTGGTAAGGAGGGGAGGTGAAATAATATATATTTTTTCCCAATATATATTTCCCAATTATATTGGGAAATTGGGATTGACATATATACACTACTATGTATAAAATATTGAGTTTGAAGCCAGCTTTTCACTCTCCTCTTGCACCCTCATCAAGAGGTTCTTTAGTTCCTCTTCACTTTCTGCCATTAGAGTGGTATCACCTGCATTTCTGAGGCTGTTGGTACTTTTCTTGGTAATCTTGATTCCAGCCTGTGATTCATCCCGCTTGGCATTTTGCATAATGTACTCTGTGCTATGCTTAGGCGCTCAGTCATGTCTGACTCTTTGTGACCCCATGGACTGTAGCCTGCCAGGTTCCTCTGTCCATGGGGATTCTCCAGGCAACAATACTGGAGTAGTTTGCCACGCCTTCCTTCAGAGGATCTTCCAGCCCCGAGATCGAACCTAGGTTTCCCACATTGCAGGCATATTCTTTACCCTCTGAGCTACTGGGGAAGCCCAAGAATACTGGAGTGGGTAGCCTATCTCTTCTCCAGGGTATCTTTCAGACCAGGAATTGAATTGGGGTTTCCTGCATTGCAGGTGGATTCTTTACGAGCTGAGCTACCAGGGAAGCCCATAATGTATTCTGCATAGAAGTTAATTAGCCAAGTGACAATTAACAGCCTTGACGTACTCCTTTGCCAGTTTTGAACCTGTCAGTTGTTCCATGTCTGATTCTAACTGTTGCTTCTTTACCGGCATACAGGTTTCTCAGGAGACAGGTAAGGTGGTCTGGTATTCCCATCT
>NW_011484729.1:10187-19990 GCF_000754665.1 Bison bison bison
CTTAACTTCCTGCTTTTGCATTCCGATTCCCTATGATGAAAAAGACATATCCTTTTTTTTTTTTTTTAAATGTTAGTTCTTGAAGGTGTTGTAGGTCTTCAAAGAACTGGTCAACTTCAGCTTCTTAGGCATCAGTGGTTGGGGCATAGACTTGGATTACTGTGATGTTGGATGGTTTGCCTTGGAAATGAATTGAGATCACTTTGTCGTTTTTGAGGTTGCACCCAATACTGCTTTTGAACTCTTGTTGATTATGAGGGCTACTCCATTTCTTCTAAGAGATTCTTGCCCACAGTAGTAGATATAATAGTCATCTGAATTAAATTGGCCCATTTCCATCTATTTTAGTTCACTGTTTCCTAAAATGTCAATGTTCAATCTTGCCATCTCCTGCTTGACCATGCCCAATTTACCTTGATTCATGGACCTAAACTTCCAAGTTCCTATGCAATATTATTCTTTATAGCATTGGATTTTACTTTCACCACCAGACACATCCACAACTGCGTGTTTCTGCTCTGACCCAGCCCCTCCATTCTTTCTGGAGCTATTAGTAATTTCCCCTTGCTCTTCACCAGTAGCATACTGGACACTTTCTGACCTGAGGGGCTCATCTTCCAATATCATTTCTTTTTACCTTTTCATACTATTCATGCGGTTCTTGTGGCAAAAATACTGGAGTGAGTTGCCATTTTCTCCTCCAGTGGACCACTGGAGCTTATGTCAGAGCTCTTCACTATGACCCGTCCATTTTGGGTGGCCCTGCCTGGTAGGCCTCATAGCTTCATTGAGTCATGCAAGCCCCCTTGCTATGACAAGGCTGTGAACCATGAAGGGGCAGAAAGTGAAGAGAAATGAAAAAGCCTCTTGATGAGGGAGAAAGAAAAGAGTGATCTTAGAAAAACTAAAAGCATGGCATCTGGTCCAATCACTTCAGGGGAAAAAATGGGAGCAGTGACAGATTTGATTTTCTTGGGCTGCAAAATCACCATGGATGGTGACTGCAGCCATGAAATTAAAAGACGCTTGGTCCTTGTAAGGAAAGCTATGACAAACCTAGACAGCATATTAAAAAGCAGAGACATCACTGTGATGACAAAGGTCTGTGTAGTCAAAGCTATGGTTTTTCCAGTAGTCATGTATGGATGTGAAGGTTAAACCGTAAAGAAGGCTGATTGCCAAAGAATTGACGTTTTTGAACTGTGGTGCTCTTGAGAGTCCTTTGGACTGCAAGATCAAACCAATCAATCCTAAAGGAAATCAACCCTGAATATTCATTGAAAGGACTGTTGCTGAAGCTGAAGCTCCAATACTTTGGCTACCTGATGTGAAGATCTGACTCATTAGAAAAGATCCTGATGCTGGGAAAGATTGAAGACAAAAGGAGAAGCTGGCAGCAGAGGATGAGTTGGTTAGATAGAATTATTGACTCAGTGAAAATGAATTTCAACAAAATCTGGAAGATAGAGGAGGACAGAGGCGTCGTTTTGATTATTGTTTGGTTGTCTTTTCAAAGGCTTGATGTTTGAATAAAGGTATACTCTTGTTGGGCTTCCCTGGTGGCTCAGATTGTAAAGAATCCACTTGTAGTTTAGGAGACCCAGATTCTATCCCTGGGTCCAGAAGTTCCCCTGGAGAAGCGAATGGCAACCCACTCCAGTATTCTTGCCTGGAGAATTCCATGGGCAGAGGAGCCCAGCAGGATACAATCCCTGGGGTCACAAAGAGTCAGACATGACTGAGTGATTCACACACACACTCACACAAATTTGTTACCAAAGGTTTGTCTGCAAGAACATGATGCATTTCTATGGTTAACAACTCTAAGCAGAAAAATGAACTTTTTGTATGAATTTCTAAGGAAACTGAAACTTTTTCTTCAGTTAGCAAGGTAGCATGATTGCAGTCTCTGGGCTGCAGGGAAGGGCTGCTGTGGTGTCCCTGCATCTGCCTCCTGTCCAGGGAAGACCTGGTGCTCTGAGCAGAGAGGACCCACTCACAAATCACCTCTGGCTTCCTTCCATACTCATGTGCTAACTATGGAATACTAGGAACTAAAAGCAATTTCGGTGAATGGCTTTTGAGTACTTTTGTCACCAGAGTTTCCAGTGAACCAAAATGATGCCATCCTGACAAGAGGTAAAGGCACAGCGCAAGTGGTCAGAAAGTCAGAGTCAGCGTCCACCAGCGCTGACGACGGTGAAGAGCTCTTCCAGGCAGGACACAGTGAGGCCTTGGCGGTGGTGCAGCTGCATCTTACCAGCCTCTGTTTGGGATGAGTTATCATCCCCCAGTGCCTCTTCTTACCTGTCTTTTGAGACTAAGCAAGGTGTAGCAGTGCTGCTCAAGCTGGGATCTAGCAGTGAGCCAAGGAGTCACATCTTGCTTTCAAAACAATTGCAGGGAACACTGACAAACAGATAAGCAAACAAACATGCATTATAAAGTGACTGAATTCCTTGTGAGGACTATGAAGAAAAATGAAGCATGGGTAAAAGGAGAAAAATTGATGAGAATTATTAATTAGATATAAGGGTTATGGTAACCCCATAAATACCTTTTATGATGCAGTATGCATAAATGTAAAAGTGATTCAAAATGCATGGGTCACGGTGAGGGGAGGATGGAGTGATTGTGGTTACTGGCTAGGCTGCCTAGAGAAGAAATCATCTTCCGATAAATCTCTCTTAAATCCATCGATGCTTCTCCAGATTGGTAGTCTAATGCCCCATCGTCTCTCACTTGAAGCGCATTTTAATCTTGGCCCCTCTTCCCTTCATAAGGCACACCCACGATTTTCCTTGCAGGGACAGTCCCATGGACAGAGGAGCCTGGCAGGCTACAGTCTATGGGGTCATAAAGAGTCTGACATGACTGTGTAACACTTTTTTCACTTTCATGTCCTCTTGGCTAATAAGGTGACAGTGCAGTTAGTTTCAATGAAGTTTGCAAATAATTTTGTAAACTGAACCAGCAAAATAACATCAACCATGAAAGTTAAGTGGGGCTTCCCAGTTGGCTCAGTGGTAAAGAATCTGCCTGCAGCACAAGGAGACGAGAGTTCAAACCTTGGGTTGGAAAGATCACCTGGAGGATGAAAATGGTAACCCAGTCCAGACTCTTGCCCGGGAATTCCCATGGACAGAGGAGCCCGGTGGGCTGCAGTCCAGAGGGTGGCAAAGAGTCAGATGGGACTGAGCACACACACACATGCAAGTTAGCACTAACATTTTTTCTACCAAAAAGGAAAACTGTCAAAAACTGAAAACATATTTTAAGTTTACTGTATTGGAGTTAAATATTTTCCTGGGGAAAATTCACTTTCCACCATTGATACAGAATTATATTTTCTATTTTTGGACAAATAAATGCTACTTTTTCTGCCTTTGCAGAGAAGTGTGCCCTTTCGTGCATTCCCACACTTTTTGTGTCTCCTTTTTCCATACTTCTGCATCCCAGCCTATATCTTATCAAACAATCCATTAACACAGGAACAAATGTGCTTTGTAATCAAAATTATTTTTATTAAATTTTCTTTTCCAGTTCTTTATGTATCCCATTCAGTGGCCCTCAATAATTCATGATTATAGAAAATACCAACTTTATTTATAGGAATTGTGAAGAATCTTCAAAACATGAGGAAAAAGACAAACATAATTCTAATTACTGAAAATTATGTATAAGGATCAGGGGGAAAAAAGATGTGTTCTAAGAATTTCTCTGCCTTTAAGAACCAATATATAGTAAAGAAAACAGGAATTTTTGTTGTATGTACAGCATGAGTCAAAGTGTACAAAGATGCATTATTATGAGCTATCTTAAGTATGGGATTTCCTCAAAAAAGTGAAAATTAGAAATACCATAGTATCCAGCTATTCCAATTCTAGGTATTTTTCTTCAGAAAATAAGAACAGTAATTTCAAAAGACATAGATACCTCTATGTTCCCTGCAACATTATTTAAAAAGCCAAGCCAAGATATACAAGAGCCCTAAATGTCCACCAGCAGATAAATGGATAAAGAAGACGTAGTACATACATTCAATGGAATGCTGATGCTGCTAAGTCGCTTCAGTCATGTCCGACTCTGTGTGACCCCATAGACGGCAGCCTACCAGTCTACCCCGTCCCTGGGATTCTCCAGGCAAGAACACTGGAATGGATTGCCATTTCCTTCTCCAATGCACGAAAGTGAAAACTGAAAGTGAAGTCGCTCAGTCGTGTCCGACTCCCAGCGACCTCATGGACTGCAGCCCACCAGGTTCCTCCGCCCATGGGATTTTCCAGGCAAGAGTACTGGAGTGGGGTGCCATCGCCTTCTCCACAATGGAATGCTACTCAGCCATAAAAATGGAATGAAATCTTGCCATTTGTGACATGAAAGAACATAGAGTGTATTACACTAAGTGAAATAAGGGTGAGAAGGACAAATATAGTACAGTTTCACTTGTATGTGGAATCATTAAAACAAAATTCACAGTACACATAAGAAAACAGAAAAAGAGTCATAGATACAGAGAACAAATGTGATTTCCAGAGAGGAGAGATAATAAAAGAAATTGGAAAGGGAAATTGAGACTTACAAGCTTTCAGTTACAAATAAATGAGTAAGGAGTTGAAATATACAGCATGGAGACTATAGTGAATAATATAAGTTTGCTTGCAGATGTAACTAGAATTATTGTGGGGATCATTTGTAATCTACAGAAATATTAAATCATTATGATGGGCGCCTGGAACTATCATTGTTGTAAGTGAATTACACTTCAATTTTTAAAAAGTACAAAGAACTAAGAAATAAGCAAGCCCTACACAAATCTCTAGCAAATTCTCCATGGGTGCAATGATTCTCTTTTCATGAATAATGACATGTTTAATAATAAAGATTGAAATTTTGAAGAAAAGATTCAAAATAGGAAAGTATATCGTAGATCAGGATTAAACAACTCAAAAATGAATGCACATTGCTCCAAAGATTAATAAAACATTGAAAATATCATTGTAGATAAATTTCAAATTAAGAGAAATATAATAAAAATGTATTATAAGAATGTAGAGGGTATGAAGGAAATTCTTAAACCCTATTGAATAAAAATTTCTGGAAAATAAATATAGCAAAAAAATTGAAAGCTATTTGATGAATGTGTCAAAAGTGGAAGATAGATCTGATATATGAATGATTGGAATAAATGGGAAAAAAATCAAAGCCAAGATGGAAAGCAAATACTAAACATTATCATACAAATTGTTCTGAAAGTAAAAAAAAAGTTTGAAACTGTTTATTAAACAGAACTATGAGAATTAACTTGCAATGACTAATAGCCAATGATGTTCTGGAAATATTATTGGGCTTTAAAGAAAAACAAAAGGCCTCTGGATATCTAGAATAAAAGAACAAGTGACATATAAGGAAACAAAAATTAGAATTTTATCAACCTTTATGGAGAGAAATACCTTGTGTCAGAAGTAAACAGGGCAACACAGTTAAGATACTCAAGGAGAGACACGATGATGTGTGAATTCCTTTCCAGACAAAATGATTGGGTATCAAAAGTCCACACATCCAAGTCATCATGAAAGACCTAAGGTAATAACATTGCCTTGACTAATGGGAAAAACAGACTTCAGAAAACAGAATCCTTTGAAAGACAGACACAAGGATAGATGATGGATACTAAATTTACAGTTCCTTACTCAAACGAGATGAATGAGCATTACATGAGAGAGGGAGCGGATGCTAGGGTGACTGCCTTATAATTATCCACTGAGTTCTACCTCCTTTCAGAGTGCTGTCTTATGTGTGTTTGATTTTACGGAAAATCAATTTAAAGGCAACTAGATGGATAAATAAATTTTAATATAAAAAACTTTAACTATAGAACAAACATACATAACTGAACATATCGAATATAAATACACATAATAGAAAAAAAAAACTGTAGATAATACTAAAACTAAATCTATACGACCAAACAACTGAGCTTATACTAAATACGGGCCTCAGGAGATGAGCAGTGAGCCCTCTCTCAATGTTTGTCCAGATAAGGCTCCTGATGGCCTGTAGGCTCCATCCTCTCAGAGGCCCAGCCTGGAGTCCAGGATTGAGACCAGACCTGCAACACAAACACAGGTGATGGAGTCCTTAGGGAGGTGCAGAGTCAGACAGAAGGGGGTTTTCTGGACAGGGTGTGCACGACGCAAGCACAGCCTCAGGATCTGGACATGACCTTGGGTCCTGATGTCCCCGGGGGTCAGTCCACAAGACACTGGGTCTGTTTGCTGCTCTTTGCTGAGGGAGTTGTCTGTTAGTAGGGAGTGTCTCTCCAGTATTCTTGCCTGGAGAATCCCAGGGACAGAGGAGCCTAGTGGGCTGCCGTCTATGGGGTCGCACAGAGTCAGACATGACTGAAGCGACTTAGCAGCAGCAGCAGCAGCAGGGAGTGTCTAGAAAGGTCCCACAGGAGTAATTCCACCTGGGTATCTGGCCAGCAGCCTTCAACTGACAGGTCCCCTGGACAGTGAGACTCAGACAGAGAAATGGGGGGCTCTGGGATCTTGGACTAAAAGGCCAAGTCCCCCCTCCCCTGGGGCCCTGGGAGGAGCAGGAAGTCAGATGCCACAGGAGTGGGGGAACCTGCCCACCCATCCTACACTCAATACAACTGCTCTTGAGATCTGCATATCAGAAATGGACAGACACCACTAGTCTCTAATTCCCGTAATAATCCTTTCTAACCCCCAGCCAAACTCTCCTGACGTTTGTGGTTTTAAAGTATTAATTGCTATTTTAATAAAAATATATATTGTATATGTTTAGTGTATTGCAACATTAAAGTTTACAGAAGACTGTTTTTTAAACTGTAATAAAACAAGTTATATGTTATTAATGACAGAATTGGAATAAAAAATAGAAGAATTGTGGGTTTGGGGGTGAGTGTATGATGTTCAGGTGGACCTTGAAGTTACCCACAGGAGAACAAGGCGCAGACTGAGAAGATGATGGAGACAGAAGTCTAAGGCTTCATCCCTTCCACTGTTTCCCTCATGCACAGGTCAGTGCCACCATGAGGAGCATCATGTTGTCATGGCCACAGCTCGAGCAGCCCAATGGCATCATCTTGGAATATGAGATCCGGTACTGTGAGAAGGAACACAGTAAGTTCAACTCCTCCATGGCCAGGAGCCAGACCAACACTGTACGGATCAATGGCCTGCAGCCTGGCATGGTATTCGATGGCAGCTGGGGTGGTGTTCATGTTGGCCATGTCCATTGCCTGCAGCAGGAAATGTGCTTACAGCAAAGAAGCTGTGTACTGCGAAGAGGTCATCAGAGCAGGAGAGTTTGTAGAGGTGCACAAGGGGCATTGGAAACTTCCGGGCAAGAGGGAAATCTATGTGGCCATCAAGATGCTGAAGGCTGGGTACTCAGATAAGCAGTGACAGGACTTCCTGAGCGAGGCGAGCATCATGGGGCAGTTTGACCATCCCAACATCATTCATCTGAAGGATGTGGTCACCAAGAGCCGGCTAGTCTTGATCATCACAGAGTTCACAGAGATTGGTGCTTTGGATTCTTTCCTCAGGCAAATTACAGACAGTTCATGGTGATCCAGCTGGTAGGGATGCATCGCCGTGGGTATGAAGTACCTGGTGGAGATGAACTACATGCATCCGGACCTGGCTGCAAGGAACATTCTGATCAACAGTCACTTGGTGTGCAAGGTGTCCAACTTTGGCCTTTCCCACTACCTCCAGGATGACGCCTCAGATCCCACCCACACCAGGTCCTTGAGAGGCAACATCCCTGTGAAATGGATGGCTCTGGAGGCCATCGCCTACTGGAAGTTCACATCTGCCAGTCCTCTGGCGCTATGGGATTGTCATGTGGGAAGTCATGTTGTTTGGAAAGAGACCCTTCTGGGACAGGTCCAACCAAGATATCATCAATGCCATTGAGCAGGACTACGGGCTGCCCCTGCCCATGGACTGCCCGGCTGCTCTACACCAGCTCATGCTGGACTATTGGCAGAAGGACCGTAACAGCCAGCCCTGCTTTGCAGAGATTGTCAATACCCTGGACAAGATGATCCGGAACCTGGCCATCCTCAAGACTGTGGCTACTATCACCACCGTGCCTTCCCAGCCCCTGCTCCACTGCTCCATCCCAGACTTCACGGCCTTCACCACTGTGGCTGACTGGCTCAGTGCCATCAAGATGGTCCAGTACAGGGACAGCTTCCTCACTGCCAGCTTCACATCCCTCCAGCTGGTCACCCAGATGACATCAGAAGACCTCCTGAGAAAAAGGGTCACCTCGGCAGGTCATCAGAAGATGGTTCTGAACAGCATTCTATCTATGAGGGTCCAGGTGAGTCAGTCACCAATGGCAATGACATGACAACTCTTGTTTTCTGTGGGGAGGAGAGGAGGGAAAAGGACCGGGCTCAAGGGGGAACCAGAAGTTGACCACTGTGGAATATTCTGGAGAGACTGACTTCTCACCTAAGAAATGCATTGTCATATCAAAGAATAAGCTGGACCTATTCCTAATAGGCAACCTTCATTTCTCAGTGACTGATACACAATTAAGATGCCTTGGGAACCAAATATGTAATGATAAAAATACACAAAGGTGATGTTCAGTGGAAGTGAACACAAAACAGTATGCATCGAAGACCCCAAGAGTGAACTCAGCTCACACCCCAGGTGGGCTGGAGTCATCCTTCGGCAAGAAAATAGGGAAGGAGGTTGGGGGGAGAAACAGAAGCAGTTTCTCATTTTCTTCCTCACCAATGACGTTCTTTTCTTTTCTCCTTTCGTCCTCCTCCCCACGAGCCCTCTCCCTCCCCACACATCTATCTCCCTTTGCTCATGACTCATGTAGGGAAGTTTCTTCAAACAAACCCCAGGTCCTGAGACTCAAGATGTTCTGTCAGTTGCCAAAGGACCTTGCTGACCACTGCATGGGGGATCCAATCATTTCAATTAATGTCTTCATATTGAAGAAGAGAGGTACCTTCAGTAGAAAACCTTGTTTTTATTTTGTTTGCATTTTCTGCAAAAAGGAAAAAGAAACCAAAAATTGGGGGCCGTGGGGAATGCAAGAGCACACCTATGTATGTCTGTGTTATCAAGTAACCACTTGTTCGTAACAGATGCAAACAAGAAAAACCTGGGAAGTCTTTGCCCCTGGAAAATCCACAGGGGCTGGAGCGTGTTGTTGGTGTGGTTTTCTGATTGGCCTCATTGGCCTGTTGGCTCAATGGGGAGAGAGAGTAGGGAGAAAAATAAAATGAAAAGGGGAAAAATCTCCGGAGAGCTTGCAAATAAATTTGGACAGGAAACAGGTGAGTGGTTTGAATTGGATGTACTGTGGGCCATTTGGAATGATACTTACTGATTCTTTATTCTTAGTGACATCTGAAGAGAAGGAGAAGGAAGTTGTTTCTGGAGAATGTTCTTCCACATCCCCCAAATCTACAATTAAAGATGGTGAGGAAGAGAGTTCTTCTTCCCCTAGTCTGGAGACTGGTTTCATTTTAGTTCAGTCGCTCAGTCGTGTGCAACTGTCTGCGACCCCATGAACCGCAGCATGCCAGGCCTCCCTGTCCATCACCAACTCACAGCGTCCAGCCAAACCCATGTCCATTGAGTCGGTGATGCCATCCAACCATCTCATCCTCTGTCGTCCCCTTCTCCTCCTGCTCTCAATCTTTCCTAGCATCAGGGTCTTTTCAAATGAGTCAGCTCTTCGCATCAGGTGGCCAAAGTATTGGAGTTTCAGCTTCAACATCAATCCTTCCA
>NW_011484729.1:20473-25707 GCF_000754665.1 Bison bison bison
ATAAGCAGATACAGCCTCCTGACTCAGGCATACGTATTTATGGGGTGGGATATCGCTCTCTCTCTTTTTATTTATTTATTTTTTTTTTTTTTTTGCCATAGAAGAGTGAGAAGAATGCTGAACATCAGGTCCTTCTGAATTATCTATCTCAGTTATACTTTTCTGTGTATACATAGAAAAAACTTAGGAGATAATTACTGTGGATTACCTCCTAGAGTTACAGATTTCTGTGTATCTGTGCAAGGAAGTAAGGATGGAAGGAGAGAAAAGAATATTCCTTGTGGATTATCTAATACAGATTCACATTTCTTGTCTGTGAGGGTAAAGGATTCATAGACCCCACATGGGGGCTCACTGTTAAGATGGCTCGTTATGTTGACCTCCCAACAAAGAATAAAATCACAGTGACCCTTGAGATTGACCAAAAATTGCCCAAACGACATTCTGTTTTCTCACTAGTGACTACCTTCTCAAAGCTAAAAGACCACTAGATTCCAGACCTCAGGCTACATGACCACAGGACTCAACAATAGGCTAAAAATTAACCATCCGTTCAGAGAACTTTTCATTGGTGGGGTATAAGAAAGACCCCGTCAGAAAGGGAGGACACTGGTTCTCCTCAAGGGCCAGTCACCCTCTTGTTTCCCTCTAATTAATTTCCCTTTTCTTGCCTGACTGCCTGGCTCATTCTCTTTTTCTCTGCACTCTCCTTACAATTCTGTTTTATGAGTGAGGAGTATTCCAGCATCTGACTGTCTCACTTCATCTTCATTTTTCAGTCTTTGGCCTTGTTGGTTGATTCTCTATCTTGGCTCTAGTAAATAGTGCTGCTCTGGATATAGGGGTGCAAGAAAAAAAATAAGCAGAAGCATGTCTGGGTTTACAAAGAAAAAACAGAAAGAATTGGAATAAAAATAAAAGGAACGTGGGTAGCCTGAATTCTGTCATGCATCCCAAGTACACACTGCACTGAGCTGCTTTCTGCTGTTTCTTTAGTTGCAGTTGGACACACACACAGAAGAATCTATGGAACCTCCAACTCCAGTTGAGAAATGGTGCCCCGAGGTGACCCAGGACCCCCAGGGCTCCAGAGGCTGAGGGACCCCAGGCTCGGTTCCTTCTCAGGCTAGCTGGGACCGTCAGGACCAAGGAGCACCCACAGGGATGCAGAGCTGCAAGGTGACTGCCTACCTGAATGAGCTCTGGGCACCTGTGTCTCCTCCACTCTATTCCCAGGAGCCTAGGACTAGGGAGGGTGGGTCCACCCCAACTTCTCACTACAGCTGATTTTGAACTAGGGATGCTTCCTGATGCCTTTAGGGGGTTGGGAGGGCAGAGCTGGGTCCTGCAGAAGGAGATGAGGAACCCGCCAGTGAGGATCTTCAAAGAGAACATGCTGGAACAGCAGCTCCTGGACTCATACACACAGTGACCCCACAGTGCCCCCCAGCCTCCCTACTAACATAGAGCTGCCAGAGGACCCAGCCCAACAATCTCAGGGGCATCTGTGGATGGGGACCTGTGCTCTGGGGAGATGTGCTCAGGTCATCCTCAAATCTGTATAGATTATTACCACCCTCTTGTCTCCCACTTTTGTGGTCACATTCAACAGCTGCCCCCAGTGTTTTTGCCAATGTTTTCGAAACACCAGAAAGAGAGTTGGGGACGTGATGGACACACATGCCCTCGTCTGCCTCATCTTTTCATCCCAGGCTGCACGTTCACACTTGCTCTTTCCGATCCTTTTCTTTATCATCACCATTGACATCCTCAAAAACTTTCCTCAAGGACATGAGCAGAGAATGTTTTGACATCTGGAAGGAAAAGATCAGGCAGGCAGGTCCAAGGCCTCCCAGGGCAGGAAAGCATCCATATAGCATAGACCAGGGCACTGCAAACTTCATGGGGGCCCTTCAGCTGCATGGGTCCAGACCTACTGACTTCAGCCTCAACTCCTGCTCAAGTCACTCATGGTGACAAAGCCAGGTTCAATGGTGCAGACCTGAGGTCAGGAGCCAAGGCAATGCTAAGAAAGTGGGGGAAGAGGGCTGCAGACAGATTTCATAGATTTTATATAAGCTCCCAGGATCCGAAGTGTCTATAAGAGAACAGGTCCTCCGGAAGGATAATCATAAAAGGATGGAAAGAGGAGATGGGAAAGGTTTATAAGAAAGAGTCTATGAGCCAGAAAAACAAAAAAAATTTTTTAAATATGGAAGAGGAAATAAATGACCTGCATGTTCTTGCTCTCGTTCTCTGAATCTTCATTATCTGCCATCCAGTTTTCTGGTGTCTGAGGGTGGTGGCCATGTGAAGTGGCTATGGGAAAGCAAAGAGGAGATTTAGGGTCAGGATGCAACCTGGAGACTGTAGGTTACGGCTGCGAGACATGTGCTGTGCAGAGATTCGTGACCTCTGGAGGAGAGGATTTTGTTCCAGGGTCAGAGACCAGGCTTGATCACTAGGAGCTTTCTGTGTAATGGAGTTTTACTAAACTATAAAAGAGACAGAGAAAGCTTCTGACATAGACATCAGAACGGGGTAGAAAGAATGCCCACTTGCTAGTTTTTAGCAAGGTGTTACATACGTTTTCAATGCAAAGCAATGCATTATATACTTTTCCAATGCAAAGCAAGGCAGAATATACTTGATCAGTGCAAAGAAATAGGGGAAAACAATAGAATTGGAAAGACTACAGATCTCCTCAAGAAAATTAGACATACTAAAGGAAGAGTTCATGCAAAGATGGACACAATAAAGAAAGAAATGGTATGGACCTAACAGAAGCAGAAAATATTAATAAGAGCTGGCAAGAATACACAGAAGACTATATAAAAAAGATCTTCATGACCCAGATGACCACAATGGTGTGATCATTCACCTAGAGCCAGACATCCTAGAGTGCAAAGTCAAGTAGGCCTTAGGAAGCATCACTACAAACAAAGCTAGTGGAGGTGATGGAATTCCAGTTGAGCTATTTCAAATCCTGAAAGATGATGCTGTGAAAGTGCTGCACTCAATATGCCAGCAAATTTGGAAAAGTCAGCAGTGGCCACCAGACTGGAAAAGGTCAGTTTTCATTCCAATCCGAAAGAAAGACAATGCCAAAGAATGCTCAAAATACCTCACAATTGCACATATCTCACATGCTAGTAAAGTAATGCTCAAAATTCTCCAAGCCAGGCTTCAACAGTATGTGAACCGAGAACTTCCAGATGCTCAAACTGGATTTGGAAAAGGCAGAGGAACCAGAAAGCAAGTTGCCAACATTTGTTGGATCATAGAAAAATCAAGAGAATTCCAGAAAAATGACTACTTCTGCTTCATTGACTATGATAAAGCCTTTGACTGAGTGGATCACAACAAATGGGAAAATTCTTAGAGAGATGGGAATTCCAGACCACCTTACCTGCCTTTCTGAGAAACCTGTATGCAGGTCAAGAAGCAACAGTTAGAACCAGACATGGAACAACAGACTGGTTCCAAACTGGGAAAGGAGTACATCAAGGCTGTATATTGTCACCCTGCTGATTTAACTTACAGGCCGAGTACATCATGCGAAATGCTGGGCTGAATGAACCACAGCTGGAATCAAGATTGCCAGGTGAAATATCAATAACCTTGAATATACAAATGACACCACCCTTATGGTAGAAAGTGAAGAAGAACTAAAGAGCCTCTTGATGAAAGTGAAAGAGAGTGGAAAAGTTGGCTTAAAACTCAACATTCAAAAAATTAGTCATGGCATCCAGTCCCATCATGGTCAATAGATGGGAAATCAATGGAAACAGACTTTATTTTCTTGGCACCAAGATCACTGCAGATGATGACTGCAGCCATGAAATTAAAAGACATTTGCTTCTTGGAAGAAGTTCAGTTCAGTTCAGTTCAGTCGCTCAGTCATGTCTGACTCTTTGTGACCCCATAGACTGCAGCATGCCAGGTATCCCTGTCCATCACCAATTCCCAGAGCTTGCTCAGACTCATGTGCATCGAGTCAGTGATGCCATTCAACCATCTCATCCTCTGCCGTCCCCTTCTCCTCCTGCCTTCACTTTTATCCCAGCATCAGGGTCTTTTCCAATTAATCTGTTCTTCACATCAGGTGGCCAAAGTATTGGAGTTTCAGCTTCAGCATCAGTCCTCCCAATGAATATTCAGGACTGATTTCCTTTAGGACTGACTGTTGGATCTCCTTGCAGTCCAAGGGGAGAAGGCATTGGCACCCCACTCCAGTACTCTTGCCTGGAAAATCCTATGGATGGAGGAGCCTGGTGAGCTACAGTCCATGGGATTGCTAAGAGTCAGACACGACTGGGCGACTTCACTGTCACTTTTCACTTTCCTGCATTGGAGAAGGAAATGGCAACCCACTCCAGTGTTCTTGCCTGGAGAATCCCAGGGATGGGGGAGCCTGGTGGGCTGCTGTCTATGGGGTCACACAGAGTCGGACACGACTGAAGCGACTTAGCAGTAGCAGCAGCAGTCCAAGGGACTCTCAAGAGTCTTCTCCAACAACAAAGTTCAAAAGCATCAATTTTTCAGCCCTCAGCTTTCTTTATAGTCCAACTCTCACATCCATACGTGACAACTGTGATTGTGGTTTTCATTCTGACTGCCCTCTAACAGATAAGGATAAGAGGCTAATGGAGAAAAGTTATGACAAACCTAGACAGCATATTAAAAAGCAGAGATGTTACTTTACTGACTAAGGTCTGTCTAGTCAAAGCTATGCTTTTTCCAGTAGTCATGTATGGATGTGAGGGTTGGACCATAAAGGAAGCTGAGCGCTGAAGAATTGATGGTTTTGAACTGCAGTGCTGAAGACTCTTGAGAATCCCTTAGACAGCAAGATCAAACCAGTCATCATCTTTCAAGATTTGAAATAGCTCAACTGGAATTCCATCACCACTAGTTTTGTTCAGTGATACTTCCTAAGGCCCACTTTACTTCACACTCCAGGATGTCTGGCTCTAGGTGAATGATCACACCATCATGGTTATCTGCGTCATGAAGATCTTTTTTGTATAGCTCTTCTGTGTATCGTTGCCACCTCTTAATATTTTCTGCTTCTGTTAAGTCCATACCATTTCTGTCCTTTATTGTGCCCATCTTTGCATGAAATGTTCCCTTGATATCTCTAATTTTCTTGAAGAGACCTCTAGTCTTTCCCATTCTATTGTTTTCCCCTATTTCTTTGCACTGATCAAGTATATTCCGTCTTGCTTTGCATT
>NW_011484729.1:26438-26589 GCF_000754665.1 Bison bison bison
CTTGTGTTGTTGGAAGAGGGTGTTTGCTATGACCAGTGCGTTCTCTTGGCAAAACTCTGTTAGCCTTTGCCCTGCTTCATTTTGTACTCCAAGGCCCAATTTGCCTGTTACGAGTCGGACACGGCTGAATCAACTTAGCAGCAGCAGCAGC
>NW_011484729.1:26689-30572 GCF_000754665.1 Bison bison bison
TGGTTAGAGCATAGACTTGGATTACTGTGATATTGAATGGTTTGCCTTGGAAACGAACAGAGATCATTCTGTCATTTTTGAGACTGCACCCAAGTACTGCATTTCAGACTCTTTTGTTGACTATGAGGGCTACTCCATTTCTTCTCATGGATTCTTGCCCACAGTAGTAGATATAATGGTCATCTGAGTTAAATTTGCCCGTTCCAGTCCATTTTAGTTCACTGATTCCTAAAATGTCAACATTCACTCTTGCCATCTCCTGTTTGACCACTTCCAATTTACCTTGATTCGTAGACCTAACATTCCAGGTTCCTACGCAATATCATTCTTTAGAGCATCACACTTTACTTCCATCACCAGTCAAATCCACAGCTGGGCATTGTTTTCACTTTGGCTCAGCCTCTTCATTCTTTCTGGAGCAATTTCTCTGCCCTTCTGCAGTAGTATATTGGACACCTACTGAGCTGGGGAGTTCATCTTTCAGTGTCATATCTTTTTGCATTTTCATGCTGTTCATGGGGTTCTCAAGGCAAGAATACTGAACTGGTTTGCCATTCCCATCTCCAGTGGACCATGTGATATTTCAGAATACTCTTGAGAATCCCTTGGACAGCAAGATCAAACCAGTCAAATCTAAAGGAAATCAGTCCTGAATATTTATTTGAAGGACTGACGCTGAAGCTGGAAACTCCAATACTTTGGCCACCTGATGCGAGGAACTGACTCATTGGGAAAGACCCTGATGCTGGAAAAGATTGAAGGCAGGAGGAGAAGGGAAAGACAGAGATTAAGGTGGTTGGATGGCATCACCGACTCAATGGACATGGGTTTGGATGGACTCCGGGAGTTGGTGATGGACAGGGAGGCCTGGCATGCTGCAGTCCATGGGATCACAGTCAGACACGACTGAGCAACTGAATTGATTGAGCAAGATATGTTGTTTTGTCATGTAATCTTTAGCTCTGGGCTTAAAAAAAAAAAAAAAAAAAAGTTTTATGTGACTAAACAAAGGAATGTAGGGAAAAAGTTTGTCCTTTTCTCCTTCTCGAGGGACCCGGACCCCATTCTCCCCCTTGAGGGCTCCAGACCCCTTCCTCCTTTTCTGGGGCCCTGGACTCCTTATCAACCTACCCAAGACTTAACTCTCTCATTCCCCACTTTTCTTTCAGGAGAATATGGCTGCTGATGGAAAAGGGGTACTTCTCTCATTCTGGAGCTACTTGGATGATTAAATGTATGACTTCTGTGAGTGTGGACAGCCACTAACTCAGTGGACATGCACACATTATTTGGAAAATGACTGGGAAAAAATAAAACTTGATTGATAAAATCTATTTGGAAAGGCAGGATTGAATACAGTCCCCTAAAAGAGTTTGCTTTTAATCAAAAACAAAGTCTCATAGGCGACTTAGTAAGCACAATAACTGCAGCTGTGGATCCTGGGGAGGCAGCGATCTGGGAAGACATGGATGATTTAGCAGAAGCTCAAAACAGGCAGGAGGGTCAAGGGTCCCTATCATGGAAAGCCAGCATGCATTTTAGTGTTTGTTTTTTCCCCATTGGTTAGCTTCTCATTAGTTAAAATGCAGAAGCTCCGTTTCATATCTTTCCTGTTCCTCTCCTTTGCTCTCCTTCATCCAACAAAGAGGATGAGTCAACGGCAGCTCAGTCCATAGTTACTAACCTCCTTTAAGCATACACTCCACCCCATGTTCCCATCAGGAAAAAAAAAACGCTGAGGGATTCCTGAACAGCCTCATCAGCGTCTTGACCCTTTGCCCCTCCAGCTCCCATGGAGACCTGGTGGAGGAGCTGCCACATGCCTTGGCTGCGGAACAGGCTCTGGGTAGCCTAAAGGTAAGTGCACCTGTCTTTATCTGGGATAAGAGTGTTCCTTCATTTCTTTATTTTTAATTCAGTTGAACACAGTTATAGAAATCTGACAACATACATTATCACTTATGTATACAATGCCTTGGCGGGGGATATATTGAGGGTAAAACTATTATTAACACAGACCTGATTCAAAAGGACATTTAAAAAGACTGCATCGATTACTACATATAACAGTAGGTATTTTCCTCAGCAGAAATGTTTCCCCTTTGAATAAGAATTTTGTAACTGTTGGTCAAGTTGAAACTCAGAGATCCTACATGAAATAGTCCAGCCCTTCTAACAGGGGTACACTCTGTTTTCTTCTGGGACCATTGGCTTAAAGAGTTTTCATTTTCTGAGGACAAAAATTGCATGCCAGAAGACTTAGCGCACAGAACACAGGATGGTAACAGCCTCACACTTTTCTTCTCTCTAATCACAGGTGCATGGAATAGCCGATATAAACTGTCAATATCCAAGGATAATTCCTCTGCTGAGGAACAACCTACTTGATGAAGGTGGGGAATCTCTTGCCCACTCTGGCCAGAGAGACACCCTGACCCTGGGTCCCTACAGGCAGTGAGGGCTGGGGGTACAGAGCAAGAGACTGATCTCCCAGGGAAATGCGCTGGCCACATTCCAGTGTCTTCAGAAGCAACTGCATCATTTAGATGGTTGGGATTGTGTGAATGAGGGTGTTTGGAGGTGGGCATGTGTTGAAACCACACAGAGTGATTGTGAATCTGCCTGTCTGTGTATTTCCTCAGGAGATGTTTCCTCTTAGACAATAAACTTGTTAATTTTCTTTGCAAAAACTCTCATCACCACTGTACACTGGGAAGGAGATTTGCTGGGAAGAATTTGCTCATATACTGGGGAATCTTCAAAGCAGGTAACTGACCATTGTGTATTCTCTCTGAGCTACATGCAGCAACAAAAAGGAGGAAGTAACACAAGTTTCTGGTGAGAAAAGACACTTTATTGTTTCCTGGGTTGTCCGGAGGCCTCTGGGCTCACTGATTTCCCCCAGAACAGAGCTGTGCTCCATGGCTGTGGTTGTGGTAGTCTGTGGTTATGTCCGCCAGCAAGGACAGGAACTCAGAAAAGTCAATCTTCCGGTCCTTATTCTTGTCTTGTTTCTCAAAGATATTGGACAAGTAATCTCTGCCCCTTTTCTCCTGTGGGAAAAAACACAAAACAAGGCAAATTCATCCCCACAAGAGCGATGAGCTGGGAGAAGAGGAAGAGGCAGAGATAGAAAAATGAGGACCCAGCACAGCCCAAAGGTGTCTGGTGTGGCATTGAGGAGGGGAGGTGTGGGATGAGGTAGGGATATTGACATTTCCCTGCAGTTCAACAGACAGTCCTTCCCCAAATGTGAACTTGGATGAGAGACTCACATGGTGAGCAGACTCTGCCCTGAGTTGCCCTGATCAGTGTGCTGGTGGGTGGTCTCCAGCCCCAAACCACCCCCTCAACCCCCTACAAGGCTGAACCTACCTAAGTTCTGTTCCGGGACTCAAATAAACGCTGTGCTGTGCTCAGTCTGCCTGACTGTTAACGACTCCATGAACTGTAGCCCACCAGGCTCATCTGTCCATGGAGATTCTCCAGGCAAGAATACTGGAGTGGGTAATCTATCCCTTCTCCAGAGGAACTTCCTGACCCAGGAATCAAACCAGGGTCTCCTGTATTACAGGTGGGTTCTTTACCAGTTGAGCTACCAGGGAAGCCCCAAATAAGCCCTGCTGCTGCTGCTGCTGCTGCTGCTGCTGCTAAGTCGCTTCAGTTGTGTCCAACTCTGTGCGACCCCATAGACGGCAGCCCACCAGGCTCCCCCATCCCTGGGATTCTCCAGGCAAGAACACTGGAGTGGGTTGCCATTTCCTTCTCCAATGCATGAAAGTGAAAAGTGAAAGGGAAGTCGCTCAGTTGTGTCCGACTCTTAGCGACCCCGTGGACTACAGCCTACCAGGCTCCTCCATTCATGGGATTTTCCAGGCAAGAG
>NW_011484729.1:30901-32155 GCF_000754665.1 Bison bison bison
GAAATGGCAACCCACTCCAGTGTTCTTGGCTGGAGAATCCCAGGGACGGGGGAGCCTGGTGGGCTGCCATCTATGGGATCCCACAGAGTTGGACACAACTGAAGCGACTTAGCAGCAGCAGCAGCAACCTCGTTGTTTTTTTTTTTTTTTTTTGTAATTCATTCAGAATATTCTAATTGTCGGGTTAAAGCAGGTCAGCAAATGCGTTGTAAAAGGAGGGGTTAAATTCTGTCAGGAGTGCATTTATACAGAAAGCAACCTAGTTGTTCCAGAGGTGAGAGGGATAGGTGGAGGGGCAAGATAGGGGAAGGGGATTAACAGGTACAAACTACTAGGTATAAAAAAAGAGAGAGATAAAAAGATGCAAAGCACAGCACAGAAAATATTACCAATGTGTTCCAACAACTTTGATGGAGTATAATTTATAAAAATATCAAATCACTATGTTGTACGCTTGAACTAACACAACATTGTAAATCAAATATATTTCTAGATAAATAAATAAAATTTTGTTCCTATTAAAAAAATTCTGCCAATGATGGAATTTCTGTCACCTTCCCTCTGATCTCAAGAACCCTGAGGGGAGCCTCTAGAGCCTCTCAAGATCTGAGCAGAAGAGTTTGAGTCTCATACAGAAGCTGGGACAGGCGAGAGGGGACCCGTCACTGCCCTCCAGCTGTAGCGCTTTTTGATAACTTATCATCAACTACTTATATGCACACATTTTCCTACTTTGCCACATACATCATCTCTTTACGCCCTGATATAGGTCAGGATAGGAAGTTCTATGATGCCCTTTTGCAGATGAGAAAGTGAGGATCAGAGAATGAGAGGGACTTGTCCAAAGTCACCCAGGAAAGGGTCCTCAGTCATGCCAGGACCCAGTCACCATGGGGGACCTGAACCCCACTCACACAGGCACTGAGGAAGTTGGGGAAGTTATCCTTCATCAGCTGCAGCAGGTCCTCCTTCTCGATGGTGTCATCGGATCCCGAGTATTTGTGAAACAGGTTGATCAAGTCTGTAACGGCCTGCTCAAGCTGAGAGCTGCTCATCTTGGCTTCCAAAGAGCTGCCAGAGAGGAATCAGTGACTTTTGTGTCCTTCCCCCAGGGGAGGGTCCCCAAGTTAGGACACCTGGATGGGGACTGAGCAGCCAGCAAAAGCGTGGCTCATTTGGAGCACAAGAAACTGCTTCTCTGCATGGTGGAAGGAGTAGCTGAGCAGCAGGAGGGCCCGACCAAGCTTGGGGCTG
>NW_011484729.1:33187-39403 GCF_000754665.1 Bison bison bison
TGCATCCCCTCCCAGAGCTGCTTCCCGGCTCCTCCTAGAAAAGGTAGATAGGCCGGAGCAGACTTACCTGATCAGAAGAGATGTCACCAAGGAGATGGACGAGTGAGATGCTTACTGGACAGAGACTGGTCCCTTTATAAGGCTTAGCCGGGAGCTTCCCGGGGCTGGGAGCCCTGCGGCTCTGTTCGCTCTCTGCTTCTTGGAGCATTGCCCCACTCAGGTGGGTGGGCCACACCCAGGAGGGTGTGCCCAGCCTTTCCCATCAGAACCCCAGGACACACTGCACCTCCCAGGATCTTTCCCTAGAGGCTTCTCTGTCCCCTGCTTGATCTGGGGCCAGTGGAGTGTGTGGCAACACGACAGGGATTAGAGTAGAGAAAACTGGATTTCTGGACCTAAGAAAGGTGGAATTTTGGACTCTGAAGGCAGCAAGGTCTCCATTTTCACTCACTCAGTCCTTCTACAAACTTGTTCTGAGTGTAATAACCACCACTTACTAAGAGCAAAGGCTGTGCCAGGCATCAAGATACTGCTGCCATTGCTACCTGCTTCGTCCTCACCAGCTATGACCTAGATCTGTTGTCTCCAGGTCCGAGTGGAAAATCAGGTTTATAAAGATTTTAAG
This sequence comes from Bison bison bison, assembly GCF_000754665.1. Taxonomy (NCBI): domain Eukaryota; kingdom Metazoa; phylum Chordata; class Mammalia; order Artiodactyla; family Bovidae; genus Bison; species Bison bison. The sequence goes on from NW_011484729.1 coordinate 33,813, forward strand.
ATACAGCTAGTAGACAGTAGATTCCGGATATGATCCCAGAAAAGCCTATTTCAAAACCTTCTATTAATCCTTCAACTAAATCTCAGAACCTTCCTTCTGGGACTCACAGTCCAGGGGAGTGAAGTAGGTCCCCTCACTGCCATCTTCACACCAGATCCTCAGTGGATCCTGGGAGGGAGACAGGTGTCGTGACCGGCAGTGACAGATGAGGGGACACAGAGAAGGCAGTGGGCCTGGCCTTTCTCCTGCTGCTGAGGGGACACTCAGGGTCAGAACCCTGAGTCCTGACCTCACCTCCTCACTCTTGAGTTCCCTTCTCAGCCCTGGGTTGCCTGGGCCACCCGGGCCCCACCGTCTATGTCCAGTGGTGGTGATGACCATGGGATGAGCCTGGAGGCAGAGACTTGGGCAAAGTCTCCTCTTGGACCCTGAGGCTGGCGTCCCCCAAGTCTTCCATAACCTTCCTCCTTCCTCCATGCTAAACAGTCTCTCGGAAGTTGGCGGCCAGGCCCTGGGCTCTGCTGTGTCCCCAGCTGCTGCGGAAAGGCTGGTTCCAGAGCACAAAACAGGAACCTGGAGTCAAGCTGAGGTCTGGGGGCTTCTGGGGACCTGCCCTGCTGACTCACTAGGAGCTCTTGCTCCCCTTGGGACTTCCTCCCATGGAGTGAGGGAGCTGGTTCAGGCATTGGCGTCCCTGGGCTCCTTCCCACTGCTGAGCCCCAGTCAGGGCCTCCCAGCACACAGGCATCCCTATTCACACTACACTCACTTTCTCAGGACCACTCCTCCCTGATTTATTCATTTAACCCATTCTCATCCCCGTTGAGAAACCTCCCAAGAAGAATACACAAGACACTTTGGGCAGGGGAACTGAGACTTAATTCCCTCTTAAAGTCCAACTGTAGCTTTTACATTTTGAACCCTTTCAAAATACTTAAAATTAGTTTTTTAGTATTTAGAGTTAATTCTCCTTTTGTTCCATTCTCAGCTTCAGTTTCAGAGGCTGAGCTATTTATAATCTTAAGCTCCTGGAACACAAATACCTCCGATCTCTTGCAAGGTCCTGCTCTTGTATTTATTTTCCTCTAATGGACAGGGAGGCCTGGCGTGCTGCGATTCATGGGGTCGAAAAGAGTCGGACACGACTGAGCGACTGATCTGATCTGATCTGATCTGAATCTCCATTCCCGTTCCATTCTTCACAAAAAGCATCAATTTCTTCTGTTTATATGAATACATTCTTGCAAATGTGAGTAGTTATTTTGGTCCATGTGCTGTTGATGTTTTTTTATATAGCTCAAACTTACAGAAATATACAGCAAAAATGTATGTACAGCCCAGTAACTTATTTTTACCACCTATAACCTTCCTTAGATCAAAAAATAAAACATGTCCTCCAGCCACCACCCCCTCTTCTCTCTTCTCATGAAAACCACCAGCCAGACTTACATGATTGAAGCTCTCTATTTTCTTTATAGTTTACCATTTAAGCATTTATCAGTATACACTGTAATTTGCCTAATTTCTGAATTTTACATGAATGGAAATATTTTTCTGTGTTCTGTCTGCCTTCTTTAGATCAATAGTAAACTTTTAAGTTTTATCATGTTAGGTCATGTGCTGTGGTTTTTCACTGTTGTGCAGTATTCCTTTGCAAGAAGGTGACTGAGTACTGAAGAATTGATGCTTTTAAACTGTGGTGTTGGAGAAGACTCTTGAGAGTCCCTTGGACTGCAAGGACATCCAACCAGTCCATTCTGAAGGAGATCAGCCCTGGGATTTCTTTGGAAGGAATGATGCTAAAGCTGAAACTCCAGTACTTTGGCCACCTCATGCGAAGAGTTGACTCATTGGAAAAGACTTTGATGCTGGGAGGGATTGGGGGCAGGAGGAGAAGGGGACGACAGGATGAGATGGCTGGATGGCATCACTGACTCGATGGACGTGAGTCTGGGTGAACTCCGGGAGTTGGTGATGGAGAGGGAGGCCTGGCGTGCTGTGATTCATGGGGTCGCAAAGAGTCAGACATGACTGAGTGACTGATCTGATCTGATCTGATCTGACCATGATTGTCAAAAATTCTGCTTCAGATACTACATACTGTTCACTTTCTTATCTTCCTTTCAGAGTGGTATCCTGCTCAGGTGATCAGAGATTTTGACCTGTGACCTCACGTTCCCCTGGTGTAGCAGCCTCCCTGTCTGATGACTTGTGTGCCAGGGGCCCAGGGTGGGCCCTAGTTGTATCTGTGCTGTGCTTAAGAAATGAGAAAGGGGGACTTCCCTGGTGGTCCAGTGGCTAAGACTCCAGGCTCCCAACGCGGGGGGCCTGGGTTCAATCTCTGGTCAGAGAACTAGACCCCACATCTGTATCCCGGTGCAGTCAAATAAACAAATGTTTTTTAAAGAAGAGATGAGTCTCAGGACACAGAGCCCAGGTCCTGGGAACCAACTTTGGATCAGTCCTGTTTACTGTCAAAGACAGCAATGTTTTCAACCATTCTCAGCACCCTGGCATCTCCAGTATCACTCACCACCACCAGAAAGGCTATAGGGAATCTTCCAGTGCCTTAACCAAAAATGCCTTTTGGTTAAGCCCAAGGGCTGCTCATCCAAGTCAAATCTAGCTTAAGTCATCTGTAAGGTTTTGGGTCTCCAGAAAGGAAGATTGTTCTGTTCACCCATCCAGGCATTGAGGAATACTAGCTTCTAATAAAAGAACCACTATTTGCGATCAAGCACTGAGCTAGTGGTTTAGTTTCCTAAAGTAGAAGCTTAGATTATTGTTTCCCTGTGTCAGTGGGCAGCCTAGTAGGCTGGAGCACTGAGCATTGGAAGCCAAGGGACAAACTCAAATCACTAGCCTGCCACAGAGCCACAGAGGAGGAGGAAGACCCATGGAAAGTATGGATCTGAGAAAAAGAACAGGATCTTCTGTGAGGCTCAGAGCTGGGCTGGTGCCTCCAGCAAGGAACCCTGGCTGTGTTCTACCCACCAAGCTCCCAGAGCATAGCGGCTCTGCCCAGAATTTCCCATCAGAACCCCAAGACCTACCTGTGCACACTGCACCCAGGCTAACTCATCCTGAACTTTTGCTCCATCACAAGCTCCATGGGGCTAGAGTAAAAGGGATGGGAGACAGTGGGTTGGAACAGAGATAAAGGGTTTGCTGAACTCCAGAAACTGTGGCTTTGGGTGTCTGGAAAGGAAGATTGTTTTTATGCACTCATCCAGACATTAGCAGAAATAATAGCCAATAGTACAAGAGCTCCCATTTATGAACAATCTGTACCAAGTACTACGCTAATGATTGAATTTCCTAAAATGCAAACTTAGATTACTAATTTTAGATGCTCCTTCTCTGATATACATATTCAAACATAAAAATTACCCTCTAAGCACTGCTTTTGCTTCATTTTCATTTAGTTCAAAATATTTTTTATATTCTCTTGATATAGCTTCTTTGACCCACATATTATTTAGAAGTGTGTTACTTGATCTGTGAAAATGTTGGGATTTTCCAGCCATCTTTCTATTATTGATTTCTACTTTACTTCCAGTGTGGTCTGAAAGCATACCCATGTTTGATTTCTACTCTTTTAAAATTGGTTAACACGTGTTTTATGACCCAGAATATAGTCTATCTTGATGAATGCACTGAATGAGCTTAAGAGGAATGTGTTTTCTGCTGTTATTGGCTAAAGGAGCCTGGAAAAGTCAGTTAGATCCAATTGATTGATGATCTATCCAATTCAACTCTGTCCTTATTGATTTTCCGCCCATTGTATCTGTCCGTTTCTGACAGAGAGGTGTTGAAGTCTCCAACTTAAATAGTGTTCGTCGCTCAGTCATGTCCCACTCTTTGCAACCCCATGGACCACAGCCCACCAGGCTCCTCTGTCCATGGGATTCTCCAGGCAAAAATACTGGAGTGAGTTGCCATTTCTTTCTCCAAACTTTAATCGTGAATTCATCTATTTCTCCGTGCAGTTCAATCAGGTTTTGCCTCCCGCATTTTGATGCACTATAACCAAGAGCATACACAGTTGAGCGTTGTTGTCATCCTGAAGAACGGACCCCTTTCCATTACATAATGCCCCTCATTGTCTCTGATCACTTTTCTTGCTCTGAAGTCTTGTTTTATCTGTCTGAAATTAATAATTCATTAGTTAATTAATTAAAATCTCTAATTTTGTGTGTGTGTTAGTGTGGTATACTTTTCCCCATCTCTTTACTTGTTATCTATTTGTGTTTAATGTTTAAAAGATGATTTCTTTAAACAGGTGGTTGCATGGGTAGCGAGTAGGAGAAGGAAAGGGGGGGAAAAATGATAACTATTTGGGGTAATGAATGTTGATCAGCTTAACTGAGGTGATCATTTAACAATGTATATTTATATAAAACCATCATATTGTATATCTTAAATAGACACAGTTTTGTCAATTATACCACAATAAAACTAAAAAAGATGTTTTTTAAATGAAATAAAAGCAAGTTTTTGCAGAAAGCCTACAGATGAGCCCTATTTTTTAACTCACTCTGACAATCTCTTTTAATTGGTATATTTAGACCATTCACACTAAAAGTGACTATTAATATAGTCGGGTTAATATCAACCATATTCATAGCTGTTTTCTACTCATAGCTCTTTTTGTGAGTTTTTTCACCTTTCACTCTTTTTTCTGTCTTTTCTGGTTTTAACTGAGCATTTTACATGGTTCTGTTTTCCCTCTTAACATATCAATTATACTGTTTTGTTAGTGTCTTTGGTGGTTGCCCTAGAATTTGTAATATACATTTGCAAGTAATCTAAGTCCACATTCAGATAATACTGTATTACTTAACAGGTCTTGCAGGTACCTTATAACAGAGTACTCCCAATTTCCTCTTCTGCCTATTACATTGCTATTATTTATTTCTCTTATAGGTAATCACCTAATACATTACCACAATAATTATTTTGAACAAACTGTAATCAGTTAGATCGATTCAGAATAAGAAAAACATGTTGTGTGTCAATTACACCTTGATAAAAAAAAAGTAAATTCATAACAAATGAAAAAATTTTCAAGAAAAAAGATTTTATTTTATCTTCATTTATTCCTTCTCTAACATTCTTATTCTTTATGTAGGTCTAAGTTTCTGACCTACATCATTTTCCTTCTTCCTGAAGAACTTCTTGGGACATTTCTTCCAAGACAGGTCTAACTAGCAACAAATTCCCTCAGTTTTTGTCTTTATTTCTTTTTCACTTTTGAAGAATAATTTCACTGAATACAGAATTCTAGTTTGGTGGGTTTTGTCTTTACACTTTAGACCAGATCAGATCAGATCAGTCGCTCAGTCGTGTCCGACTCTTTGCGACCCCGTGAATCACAGAACGCCAGGCCTCCCTGTCCATCACCAACTCCCAGAGTTCACTCAAACTCATGTCCATCGAGTCAGTGATGTCATCCAGCCCTCTCATCCTCTGTCGTCCCCTTCTCCTCCTGCCCCCAATCCCTCCCAGAATCAGGGTCTTTTCCAACGAGTCAACTCTTCGCATGAGGTGGCCAAAGTACTGGAGTTTCAGCTTTAGCATCATTCCTTCCA
>NW_011484729.1:39503-69756 GCF_000754665.1 Bison bison bison
CTGATCTCCTTCAGAATGGACTAGTTTAATCTCCTTGCAGTCCAAGGGACTCTCAAGAGTCTTCTCCAACACCACAGTTCAAAAGCATCAATTCTTCAGCTCTCAGCCTTCTTCACAGTCCAACTCACCCCACTATTCTTGCTTGCATGGTCTCTGAAGAGAAATCCAATAAAATCCTTATTCTTGTGCCTCTATATGTAGGGTGAGGCAGTATTCTCCACCTCTGGCTTCTTTCAAGATTTTCTCTTTGTGTTTGCATTTCTGAAATTTGAATATAATCTATGCCTAGATGTGGTTCTTTGGGCATTTGTTCTGCTTGGTGTTCTCTGATATTTCTGGATCTGTGGTTTAGTATCTGTTGTTAATTTAGGAAAATTCTCAGCAATTATTTCTTTAAATATTTCTTCTGTTTCTTTCTTTCTTTTCCTCTGATATTCCTGTTATATGTACGTTACACCTTTTGTAATTGTCTTGTATATTCTGTTCTTGTTTTTTTCTCTTTGCTTTTCTATTTAGAAAGTTTCTATTGACATATCTTTAAGCTCACTGATTGTTTTCAATTGTAGCCAGTCTACCAATGAGCCCATCAAAGACATTCATTGCTATTATAATGTTTTTTATTTCTGCTATGTCTATTTTCTACTATTTGCATAACTTTCTTAGAGTTTTCATCTTTCCAGTTACGGTATCCATCTAATCCTACATATTACCTACTTCCCACTTTTCCACTATAGCTCTTGGCATATTAATCGTAGTTATTTTAAATTTTCAGTTTGATCACTCCAAAAGGAATATGCCAGTGGACACCCACGGCCTCCAGTTCTGCTCCACAGTGGTTGTGTCCCTGGACGAACTGTTTCTCTTCTCTGAGTTTTGGATTCTTCCACTGAAAATGGAGTTAAATTACACTTTAGCTTGGTTTTTCTTTTACCAGACTGTCACAAATTTTTGCTCCCTTGCTTCTGAAAATATTTGAGTTTAAGCCTTGATCTTGAGTGTAACTTCCCCAGGAGCAGGACCCAGACTCCTTCATCAAATACTCAGTGTCCTGGAAACAGAGTACCATCTCTGAGCCAGAGAAAAACAAGTCTCTAAGAAGACTACCTCTCCTACCCAGCACTGGCCTCTCCCCTCCTTTCTCGTTGGACCCCTTAGGGTTTCCTGAACCCTCCCTGTCAAGTCCTCTACCTGGCATTCCCTTCCACCTCCTTTTTTCCCAGGAAACACATCCCTCTTTCAGATGTAGGTTAATAGCTACCTCTGTTGTGGAGCTTTCCCTGACTTCTTCAAAGAGGTTTTGCAGGGACCCCAGGTTCCAGCGGCACTTCCTCATCTCTTGGTTTACCCCAGAGTGGCACTGTCTCTGCACTGATCAGGAAGGAACACAGGGTACTAGCCCAATCCGACAAGTCACCCTTCATGTGGCCTGGCCGGGATAGCACTTCCATCTCTGTGCCATAGTCTATTCGTCTATCAGTGGGGACACAAACACCACTTCACAGAACCCTGAGGACCACAGGAGGCAATGGGTGAGAAACACTTGGCAAGGTTGAGAAATGGGAAGAGGTGGCGTTCCTTTTGATAGAGATTCTGATGTGCTGAGTGACATCTGTGATTCAGAGTCTGAAAGCGGGCCTCTCCAGTGTACAGCCAATTTACAGACGTGGGTGGGGGTTATGCATGCTTACAGCTTCCCTGGGTGTAACAGTAGCCTGGTTGAAAGACTTCAATTAGATACAATGGGGAAGGAGGAGCAGTTATTCCTGAGGGCAGAGCTTCAGTTAGGGAAATGACACCCACCCCCTCCCCACCTCTGCAAAGCGCTCCCAGAGCCTGACCCTCACATAAACCTCAGGTAAAACTTCCTGAATCACCTTCAGCAAAGGCAATATGCAGCACAGTCTCCTTCTCCACACTTGAGGCTTGCCTGCCACCCCATCCACATGTAACCAGCAAAGGCAGGACAGCTGCGTTAAAGGCAAGAAAAGGAGCTGGTGGTTGGAGAGAGGACTGGACACTCTGTCAACGCCCCTGAGCCATTGCAGAGGACAAAGTTGAAACGGGAATAGGAGAGCCCCTCCCCCACCGAGGTCCCACACTTCTCTGGTTCTGTATCTTCACAGTTGGTAATTAATCCTTTACATACAAAAAAGCTTGCCTGAGTTTCCAGGACTTTTAATAACTTCAAAAGGACCAATGGAGAGCCCAGGACCTGGCTTCCCCCAGAGGCTGTGCCCAGGGAAGTGTCTGGAGGTGTGAAGCAGGCTGCAGGAGGGACTAGAAAGGGGAGTGTCCTGCTTTGGCCTACAGCTCCTGTCACCTGAGCCTCACAGGATGATGCAGTGATCCAAGCAACAGCCAGAGGCAGTAAAGAATGTTTTCTTCTCCAAAGACAGTGAAGAAAATTCTAGAAGGTTGCTCTGTGTTTATATTACTCCTTTTCCGATCAAGAGCAGATGCGTGGCCTGAGCTGCTGACTTAACACAAACACTTGTCCCATTGTTAAGATCTGGCTCAGCCGGCTGCATCATCACCTCTGCCTAGACTGGCAATCCTCGGTGTGTGCTTTGGGGACCACCTGGGTCAGAAGCTCCAGATATTGTGAAAATGCAGGTCTTGTGTCCCATTCTTGGCTTACTGACCCCGGTTATCTGGGGTGAAATCCAAGAATCCGCATTTTAAACATATCCCCAGGTTTTGGGGGTTGTTTTTGTGTTGTTGTTTGTTTGTTTGTTTTGGTTTCATTTGGAGTTTTGGGGGGGATTGAATCCTGGAGAGAGTCTGAGAACAAATGATTAAAGTATAAGTTCCTAGAGGGCAAAGACCAGGCTCTTGGTGGCATCATCAGCATAGACCCCTTCACAATTCATCCTCAGGGGCCAGCAAAGGAACCAGAAGACAAAGGCCATCTCATCAAGAGAGCCTACTCTTCACAGGGAACAGGACTCTCAGGAAGAGCCTGAGTCAGGCTACAGGCTCACCTCCCTCCTCCCCTCATCACACTGAGCCCCTCGGGCCCCAGACACACCAGCCCTTCCTGGACCACTTGCCTCTGTCCACACTGCCCCCAGTTCCCTTCCCCCAGTTCTCCGACTGCTCTGTGAACCTTCCTGCTTCACCCAACAGAGTTCTCATTCCTGCCATAATGCCCACACGTGCATCCCTATTTCTCAACTTCCTCCCCCCAATAATACTGAATGTCAGTGTTTACATCTTTCTCTCACCAACACAGCATCACAGGGAGCTCCCTGAAGGCCAGTCAGGTATCATTCCTCTTTGAATGGTCACAGCTAGACAGCTCCCAACAGAGAGAAGGCATGCCCCCATCCAAAAATAAATAAATACATAATGAATCACAGCATGAAATAATCTTAATAAAAGAATTGACCCAAGAGTCAAGAGTACTAGGTCCTCTGGTCCCAGCTCCACTAGCAAATCTCTGTGTGACCCAGGACAGCCAAGTCTCAGGTCCACGAACAGCAAGAAACGATGGAGATGAACGTATTCAATACACGTAAGAGGTGTTAACAGAATTATTGACAGATCTGTTACTGAAAGTGCAAACCTGACTTGTAGAAACTCACCAAGGAGGGAGCAAGTGTACTGAAAACTGGACCAGGTTCTATAACAAATTGTTCTTCTATGAAGCGGTACAATTTGTGCCCAGGAGAGGAACAACATCCTCAGAATCAGAAGCATCTCTTCAGATAGGTCGCCCTCTAAAATATGACCGTGACATTGGTGGGAGGCGAAAAGCCAGGAGACTGGACCAAGAGTTCTTGTACAGGCTTTAACTATGGAATTGGCTGGGGAAATAGAGATAGCAAGACACAGACTGAGGCAAAAGGGCCTCTGCAAAGCTTGATCATGGTAACTAACTGGTAGCAGACAGAAGAGGTTAGAAATGCTTGCAGAGATCACTGCTGCCCTCCCTCGTCCCCGTGCACTGGAGAAGCGGGACTGGAAAGGGGGCAACTCAGCTGGTCAGTGTGGAGTCTCTGCCCCAGTCACAGGATATGTCAGAGGAGAAGAAGGGAAGAAGGATCCATGCCTTGAGCCTTCAGTGAAAGCTGGCCGGGGCAGTATGGGGGATTCAAAGCTCTCAAAACCAGAGTGAGGTAAGAGTCTTCTTCCAGTACATCTAGCTTGGGTTTTAATTTTTTTAAGTGGCTGTTTCACATGCTTGATAATACAGTTTCAACACATCTGTGCAAGTGTTAGAAATCTTAATGTAATGCATGCAAAACTTCCAGCATTTGCATTGAAACTTTGGCTGACTGTGACCCTTCCTTTGTGTAGCAATAAAACTCTTCTTAAATGTGTCAGAGATACAAGGGGAAGATATCAGTGTGATTGATTATGGAAGCAGATCTGAGTAGAGCTACGTGCCACTCAAGACTTGTCAACGTGAGTATTACTCATCTTTGCTTTCAAAGAGCTGCTGGAAAGAAAAGAAATAACTGATGTGTTTTGTCACTGGGTGTGGATCTGTGGGGAAAGAATAAATTCGATGGACGATAAGATGGGTAGGAAAGGATTGGAGGAAGGAGGATGTAAAGGGCGTGAGGACAGAGCTAAATTAGAGCAGAACTAAGTGTATTTTCAGTTTTGATCCAGATGAATGAGGGGGCGTAGAAGGGCCACTCTCCTCACCCATCTCCACCCAAGGTCTTTCACATTGTATTCTAGAAGTCACCCCACAGAGAATAAAATCTGAGTGGTTTTCTGGAGCATCATGTTGCTCTGGAAGGGCACAAGATCAGGACCCGATTCTGGGAATGGGACCACTCAGGCCCTGTGAGGCCTCTGAGATGATGCAGAAGAAAGGCTGTGGTGCTTGCGATCCACAGGGAAAGGAGAGAGCTGAGTTTCCATGTGGGAAGAGTCCAGGCCCTGGATGCCAGTTATTAGGACATCCTGTGGGGACCAAGAAAGGAGCAAGACTTTCTAGCCTCTCTACCTCAAGTCTCAGATTTAGCAATAAAATTTTCCTCAGTTTGGAAAGTCAAGGCTGGAGTCTAATGTCCACAGCAGGACAACAGTAATGAACAACATGACTTCGGCTCATTCTGGACAGGCCCTCTCAGATTCCTGGAACTCTTGACGCACACATGTGCACACACACACAGACATTCATACAGACATGCACAAAAGCCTGTACACCAGCATAACACCTCACATTGTCCACAGAGCATACTCTGGGGCAGCCTCCATCTAACCAAACACACATTTAGTGGCCTGACCACCTCTGGTCACAAGCATGAGAACAAGCAGAAATAAATATCCCAGGAACGCTCTCAAAGAGTCATAAAAGAAGACTGTTTCCAGAGTAAAAAATCAGAAGAAATGCCTGCCAGACTTCTTGACCAAATAGAGGGATCAGAAGAGGCCATTGGATCAACCACAGTTGTAAATTTCTGTCCCTCTTTTGCTAAGACCTAAGCTTTTTCTGTTTTGTTTTAATTGGAATATAGTTGATTAATGGGGCTTTCCCGGTGGCTCAGTGGTCCTGCAATGTAGGAGACCTGGGTTTGATCCCTGGGTTGGGAAGATCCCCTGGGGGAGGACATAGCAACCCACTCCAGTATTCTTGCCTAGAGAATCCCATGGACAGAGGAGCTGGTGGGCTACAGTCCGTGGGGTCGTAAAGAGTCGGACAACTGAAGCGACTTAGTTAGCTGGACTAGGAGGACCAATTGTCCTTGTTTGCCTGGGATTGAGAGGATTCCTAGACATCGGACTTTTAGTGCTAAAACGGGTCAAGTCCTAGTCAAGCCAGGACAAGCCAGTCATCCTAGTCTGGACTCTGGAAAGCAAGTTGTTACAGAGATGCACGCACATGGTTACACCACATGCTGCTGATTAGTTTTGGGGCCGGACTGGGTTTGGGGCCAAAGGAAAAGGACAGTGGTACATTTATCACTAAGAACTCCCTACTACATAGCACCCCCTTTTCCCCCTAGGCCCTAGGTATGTGCAGTTGAGAGCAGACTGAAAAATTATCCCCAAAGAGAAGGAAATCCACGTGTTAGTTGCTCAGCCAGGGAAACATCCAGGACACTACTGAGGATGTACTTTTTTTTTTTTTTTTTTTTTGATTAGTCAAGGAGAGTGCCCAGGGGATAATGGGACTTTCTTCTTACAGACCTATGGACTGACCTCTTCTTTTAGAGCAAGGCAGAAGGTGGCCAGGACAATGGAGCATGAGGACTAGTGGGAATATGGGAAAGATTGACTTGGCCCCCAGGCACTTCTCTGGGAATATTTATCAGCCCAGATTGCTAAAGAAGATCAAAGACAAAGGCAGGTTAGTGGCCAAGGGGCTAAAGTGGGCTCTGGTCATCCTAGATATGGCTTTGTCCTCAGCTCCCATTGGAGGCATTTTCCCAGTGGCTCCTCATGACTGGAGACTCATAGCATCAATTTCTGACCTGGGATGGGTGTAGCCCCAACACCCTGATTTTACAGATAAACACACTGAGGCACAGGGAATGCTGACTCATTCCAGGTCACGTAGCCCAGTTGGTGTCAGAGCTAGTTGGTGAGCTGACAATGATTGATAACCAGTCACAGGAAGTTCCCTTGCTCTTCAATATTGCACGTGGGATTTACACCTGAGGAATCCAAAAGGCTGATTGGACCTTGTGAGGAGTTGCTGTCTTAGTCTGTTCAGGCTGCTGTAACAAAAATGCCAAAAACTGAGTGGCTTAAACAACAAACATTTATTTCCCAGTTCCGTAGGCTGGGCAGTACAAAGTCAAGGTGCTGGCAGATTTGCTGTCTGGTACATAGTACATGGTCTTCCCAGGTGGCACTAGTGGTAAAGAACCTGCGTGCCAAAGCAGGAGACGATGTGGATTCAATCCCTGAGTCGGGAGGATCCCCTGGAGGAAGGCATGGCAACCCCTCTAGTATTCTTGCCTGGAGAATCCCCATGAACAGAGGTGCCTGGCGGGTTATGGTCCACGGGGTTGCAAAGAGTCAAACACAACTGAGCAAGTAAGCACATCACAGCACGGCATGTGGGCTTCCCAAGGTGGCACCAGTGGTAAAGAGCCCGCCTGCCAATGCAGGAGACATAAGAGATGGAGATTCAGTCTCTGAGTTGGAAAGATCCCCTGGAGGAAGACACGGCAACCCACTATAATATTCTTGCCTGGAGAAACCCATGGACAGGGGAGCCTGGCAGGCTACGGTCCTTAGAGTCACAAAGAATCAGACACGACTGAAGCGACTTAATATGCACACACTTAGTACATGTTACATCATCTTCTCACTGTGTCTTCACATGCAAAACTTAGGGAGCTTTCTTGGGTCTCTTTAATAGGGCACTAATCCCACTCATGAGAGTTCCACCCTCATAATCTAATCACCTATCAAAGCCCCCCTCCTCCAACACCATCAACTGGGAGTTAGGATCTCAACATAGGAATTTTAGGGGGACATAAACATTCTGTCTATAGCAGTCACTGAAGAGAAAGACAAATTGGTAAGGAACAGGTGCTTCTCTGGGGCTCACAGCTGACCCAGTGACAGTATTCCACCAGCTTTTGGATATGCCCAGAAATTTTCAACAGAGCCTTGGGGTTCACCAGAACCCTGGGGCTACCTGTGCCTCTGAGCCATCCAAGCCCCAGAGGTTGAAGCAGGGTTATAGAATCATAGATTAAATTGGAGAAGTGATGAGGAGTTTGCTGAACCCCAAGAAATATAGCTCATTGTGTCTGAAGAAAGAAACATGGCCTCTCCTGGTTTCCCCTTCCAGTCATTCAGGAAAAAATGGCTATAGATATTGAGAACTATTGTTTACTGAACACTGTGCCAAGCAAGTACAATATGTGCTTTACACACCAGTTTTTTGTTTATTTGGCCATGCCACGTGTCTTTCAGGGACTTAGTTCCCCAACCAGGGACTGACGCCAGGACCCATGCAGTGGACATGTGAAGTCTTAACCACCGGACTGCCAGGGAATTCCCCTACAAGTCAGTTTATTTAATCTGCAAGAGAATTCTATTAGATGAATATTAGCATCTCCATTACACAGATAAATAAACTGAGATTTAAAATGGTTCCATAAAAAATAAAAAAATAAAGTGGTTCCATAATGTGAGCAAGTCATCTAGCAGGTAGTATAAAGCCAACAAACCCAGGTCAGCCTGACTCCAAAGCCGGACTCTTAATCCTTCTGCTGTTTTGTGAAGTCCTTGGTATGTCACATCAGGATCCACCAGGCAGGAGCCCACCACCCAAAAGACAGATGGCCATAAATGTTGTCAGCACAGCCCCACGGACTCTGATAGGGGAAGCCCAGAGAGCTGTGTGGCCATCAGGGCCCAGAGCAGCAGTGAGCGAGACTTCAGCAGGCTCTAGAGCCTTGGATCTCATATTGCTAGTCCACAGGCCACTCTGAAAGGAATTTGCTCCCCTAAAGTTAAGTATCAATATGCAGCACCTATAACTGAGACTTGAATATTACCAGCAAGAACCTTGCTAAGGAACTGTGAAAAACAGGTAAGATTTGTCTCCTGAGATCCACCTCCTGGGATAGGAGAATATGCTTTTGTCGTGTTATTTCCCTGGTGATTTACAAAAGATCCTGTGATGTTACAATTGGCCCCAGTTAAAGCTGACGCTCAGAGATTACCCTGTCCAACGCACTGGCCACTAGCTACATGTAGCTATCAAGCACTTGATGTATGGCTAGTGCAACTGAGAAGCTAAATTTTTTTTTTTTTTTACGTTTATATGAAGTATTATTATTGCACAGAAACCATTTGTTAAGGTAAGGAAAGAATCTGTTAAAACTATCTCAATTCAGGGTGTTGCATAGATGGGAGCCTGACAGCATAAATAGATCACCCATTACCATTTCCTTTTTTTTTTAATCTATTGATTTTTAATTGAAGGATAATTGCTTTGCAATATTGTGTTGGTTTCTACCAAACATCAACATGAATCAGCCATTGGTTTACCCATGTCCCCTCCCACTTGAACATCTCTCCCACCTCCCTCCCCATCCCACCCCTCCCTCTACGTTGTTAACAAGGGTTGAGTTCCCTGCGTTGTACAGCAAATTCCCACTGGCTATCTATTTTACATATGGTAATGTATGTTTCCATGTTACTCTCTCCATACCTCCCACCCTCTCCTTCCTCACCTCCGGCAACTGTGTCCACAAGTCTGTTCTTAATGTCTGTGTCTCCACTGCGACTCTGCAAATACATTCATCAGTACCACCTTTCTAGCTTCCACATTTATGCATTAGTATATGATTTTTTTCTTCAATTTAAAACTATTTTTTAAAGAAACTATTTAAGATTACATTTTATATAATGTCATTTGCACCAACCTGGATGAACCTAGAGATGATCATATTAAGACAGAGAAAGATAAATATAATATCACTTCCATATGGAATCTAAAAAAAAATGATACAAATGAATTTACTCACAAAATAGGCCCGCAGACGTAGAAAACAAACTTATGGCTACCAAAGCGGAAAAGGGTAAAAGAAAAACTGAGAGTGTTAGTCACTCAGTGTCCAACACTTTGCAACCCCATGGACTGTAGCCTTTTAGGCTCCTCTCTCCATGGGATTCTCCAGGCAAGAATACTGGAATGGATTGTTATTTCCTTCTCCAGATCTTCTCGACCTAGGGATCTAACCCAGGTCTCCCGCATTGCAGGCAGATTCTTTACTGTCTGAGCCACCCAGGAAAGGGGCAGAGAAGAGGTAAATTAGGAGTTTGGGATTAACATATACACACTAATATATATAAAACAGATAACCAACAATGACCTACTGTATAGCCCAGGGAACTATATTCAATATCTTATAATAACTTATAATGGAAAAGAATCTGAAAATAACTTTCTTGAGAGAAATTTTGTAATAGAAAAATTTTTTGATATTGTATATTTTATAACTTGAGATGCCCTGAAATTTTACAGGTCGTATATGAAAGAAACTTTATAAAGATTTTGAGCAATAATCCTAAGAATGTACAAGACATTACCAGGAACAAGTTGTAAAACTGAAAACAAAATCTTTTCTAAAGTATCAATAGCAAACTAATTAACACTATCAGAGGAAAGATTAAATTGTCTTTCTAGTCTCATGATTTTGCAAAATGATTGTCATATGAAGCAATCAAAGATCACAGAGCCAAGAAAACATAGAAAAAATAGTTAAGTAGACAGTTGAGTCATCCAGTTAATCAAAATATTGCCATTTTTATGACTTGTGTAATGTGTGTGGTACTTACCAACTTTTTGAAATTCATGACTTGCGATAGCCTCTTCCTCTTTCTAAATAAAAATTTATGTATTCTTTTTCTGAATGGAGGATCCTTCTAAAATTTTAGCACGCACAAAATCTGTACTCAGTCCTGACATTTACCCATCTTGTCCATGACTTTGTCTCTGCCACAGCTTCTGCCTGGCTTCCCCCCCACCTCCCCTCTCCCTAGAAAAGTCTTCACACTCCTTCAGAGTCTGCTCAAAAGTCACCTCTTCTGTGAAGACTTTCCTAACTACCTCAAGATAATAGAGTTCCCCCTTCTGCTTCAGACACAGGGCAGTCTTACCTGTCTGTGGCACACCCTCATGGCACTGGGATTTGCCTCTCTACAGGCATCCCCTCAACAAGGGAGCAGGCTCCCAGGAACAGGCACTGAGGTCTTACCTACATTTCCATGTCCCCATCTCACAGCGGGAGGTCACAAAGAACACGCATGTTTATGGGATGCAGTCGCGGCTGACCAGGAGATGGAGGGATGACTCCAGTACTAATATAATGACCCCCGAGGCCAAAAGAGAAGTGTCCTAACTCGGTGTGACACTAGGCAAAATCTGTACTTCCTTTGTTTTTGAGAAGTCTTTGTCTTATCTGTCAAATGGGAAATGAATATTCTGCTTTTCAGAGGTAATGGATGCGATAGCACCTGCGCGGTTGCGTGGTAAGTCGCTTCAGTCGTGGCCAATCCTGTGCGACCCTATGGACTGTATGGGTCCATAGGAGCTTATGCCAGGCTCCTCTCTGTCCATGGGATTCTCCAGGCAAGAATACTGGAGTGGGTTGCCATGCCCTCCTCTAGGGGATCTTCCTGACCCAGGGATCAGACCTGTGTCTTTTACATTTCCTGCGTTGGCAGGCAAGTTCTTTACCACTAGCACCACCTGGGAAACCCATGAAAGCACCCAGAAAGGTGGGAAGTGCGTAGAGTAGACGTAGAGAAAAGTAGAGAAAAAAGTAGTGCGTAGAGAAAGTGCGTAGACGTAGAGAGTGTGTGATTGTTGCCGACGCGTTCAGGTGTACTTTGAGGAGACACTGTAAAACCCTGTGACTTAGAATCCCAAATCTCCCTTCACGGATACACTCCAGTTAATAGAAGTGGGCTGTGGCGCTGCAGTTTCAGCTTCCACAGGGAGTAGCAGCAGCTAGATCAAAAGATTACATCAACTACAGAAAGGGAAGTAGGCGCCCAGCCCCTCCACTTCTCCTGAGGCCAGAACCCAGCCCTCATGTGAATTCAGCTTCCTGGATCATTCTCATCAAAGAAGACTCAGGGTCCCTTCCACCCACCTTGTCCAGCCCAGTCCTCGTTCCGTGTAAGCTACAGAATCAGGCACTTACATAAATCAGCTGGAGGCAAACACACTGAAATTGAGCAACTGTGCTTCTTTCTTCACCAAATCCCACCTTTCAGATTCTGTGAGTGCCAACATCTGCCCAGTGAATTCTCACCCTTGCTTACAAATAATGCCCAAAAGTAGCCTTTTTTCTTTTTTTTTAAATGTTCTGGCCATTTTGCCAGCCCTGTGGAGAAGCAGGAGTAAGGATTGGGGTTTGATTTGTAGCAAGAGGACTAGGAGCACCTCTGCTCCCAGAGACTCAGGGGCGGCCAGCCAATGGGCCCAGCAGTTCCAGCTCCCTGTCCAGCCTGTCTCACCCGCTTTCACAGATGGATGGACAAGCTCGCTCTCTGCTGCAAGGCACCACAAGACAGAGTCTCTGGCTGGTCTGTCTTGATTTTATTTTTTTCAAGTATAGTTCTGCAGCTGCTGCTAAGTCACTTCAGTCGTGTCCGACTCTGTGTGACCCCATAGACAGCAGCCCACCAGGCTCCCCCGTCCCTGGGATTCTCCAGGCAAGAACATTGGAGTGGGTTGCCATTTCCTTCTCCAATGCGTGAAAGTGAAGTCGCTCAGTCGTGTCCGACCCTCAGCGACCCCATGGACTGCAGCCCACCAGGCTCCTCCATCCATGGGATTTTCCAGGCAAGAGTACTGGAGTGGGGTACCATATAGTTCAGTTTGGGGTTTTTTTGTTCTTGTCGTTTGTTGCTGCACCGAGTCTCTTAGTTGCAGCATGCAGGATCTTCTGTCTTCATTGCAGGATCTTCAAACTTTCAGTTGTGGTGTGAGAACTAGTTCCCCAACCAGGGATCGAACCCGGGCCCCTTGCATTGGGAGCACAGTGTCTTAGCCACTAGGCCACCAGGGAAATCCCATCTAATTTCTCTTTGCCTTGGTTTCACCGTCTATAAAACAAGAGAATTAGTAACATCTTTCTATAAAGTTGTGAGAATTAAAGGAGTTAATCTACAGTGCTTGGAGCAGCACTGAAGGTGTAGCCTGTGCCAGGTAACCACTAGCTACTTCATCCAAAACATAGCATCAAGCCCACAGGATTGTTTTCTATTCTGTTAATTGCTGTGTCCCCAATCTCTAGACTGGTTCCTGGAACATAGTAAAGCTTTAAATAAATTATGTTTAATGAATGAATCTCCTCTCTAGGCAAATTATTCAGCCAGAGAAAATAAGGGACTCCAGTCTAACCGGAGAGCATCAGTGCAGCCACCTGTGAGAACACAATCATGTATTCATTTATTTAACAAATACTTACTGAGCACTCATCTGTATATGCTGGACACTCACTGTTATGTGAATGATGCTTCAGCTGGCTTTTGTGAGCCACTGCTCCCCCACCTCTCACAGTTCTCATGAACGCAGTTTTCCTCCAGCCCAGCCTCGGCCCCATCAGTGCCTGGCCCACCCCAGAGCCTCCATGCTCAGGACCTCCTCCTCAGCCTCTGCCCCTAAAGCCTTCCCACCCCTTAGGTCTGAGGCTGTTCATCTCAGAATGACTCATAGGTTGAAGTATAGAACCTCCTCAGTTTACTTCTTCCTTCTCTGACCACTGCCTCCTGTCACTGAGCCAACTCCATCTCCAAGGCAAGAGACCACAGATGAGCTCTGCAGACTTCCAAACACAGCCCACGACCCAGGAAACCAAGGCCTCCCTCTACTCCTCTGGGTCCCAGACCACTCTATTGGCTCACTCCTCTGTACCCCATCCCCAACCCCCACCGACGTCCACACTGGCTTTTCCTAGCTCCCAGACCTCCAGCAAGGAGACCATACGCTACCCTCTAAAATATTTACTGTACCCTCTGTCTAGAACACTTCTCCTCATTTTCTGTCAGACCTGCTGATCCCTCCAGAATTTTTTTTAGTCAATGCTATATAAGTACAGTTGGCGACAGAGCTAATTTTGAAATCAAACAGTTCTACAAGGCTAATATCAGCACCCCCACCTCACCTCTCCTCACTTTCAAGTTCCCATCCTGAGGCAACCACTTCAATCTTTGGATCCATGTCTTCCTGTATTTACTTTTATATTTCTGAATAATAGCCCTCTGTTTCTAGTTGATGATTTTTGCATTTTTTTAAGACTAGCTAATGACTTCCTATATTGGAAAATGAGGATTTAGTATTTTTACAGCATATACACACACACATATTCTTCCACTACTCACTCCCCCACAATTCATCCAGTATAGTTATATCAGTTTTTGGTTAGAATAGAATTCAGGTCATACAGTATTATGACTATGTAACTGCTATTCAGAGCTAAACAATGTCATCTACTTCGAATATATTTTCTTCCTTATGCAACTTTTTGTTTTCTCAAGTGTTAATAGCTGACCTATTTTTTTGATTTGTTGAGCGTTCTCTTTTTCTATCACTAACCCTACTAGAACTGTCCACAAAATCATAAGCCTCCTCTCACTTCAGTTAAATATGTTAGATGATCTACAGCTTTGTTTGTATTACTTGCACACACCTCTCACCAAAAAAGCAAGAGAGTTCCAGAAAAATATCTACTTCTGCTTTATTGACTATACCAAAGCCTTTGACTGTGTGGATCACAACAAACTGTGGACAATTCTTAAAGAGATGGAATGCCAGACCACCTTACTTGCCTCCTGAGAAATCTGTATGCAGGTCAAGAAAGAACAGTTAGAACTAGACGTGGAACAACAGACTGATTCCAAATCGGGAAAGGAGTAAGTCAAAGCTGTATATTGTCACCCTGCGTATTTAACTTATATGCAGAGTACATCATGAGAAACATTGGGCTAAATGAAGCACAAGCTGGAATCAAGATTGCCGGGAGAAATATCAATAACCTCAGATATGCAGATGACACCACCCTCACAGCAGAAAGCAAAGAACTAAAGAGCCTCTTGATGAAAGTAAAAATGGAGAGTGAAAAGGTTGGCATAAAACTCAACATTCAGAAAACTAAGATCATGGCATCCAGTCCCATCACTTCATGGCAAATAGATGGGGAAACAATGGAAACAGTAAGAGACATTATTTTGGGGGGCTCCAAAATCACTGTGGATGGTGACTGCAGCCATGAAATTAAAAGATGCTTGCTCCTTGGAAGAAAAGCTATGACCAACCTAGACAGCATATTAAAAAGCAGACACATTATTTTGCCAACAAAAGTCAATCTAGTCAAAGCTATGGTTTTTCCAATAGTCATGTACGGATGTGAGAGTTGGACTATAAAGAAAGCTGAGCACCAAAGAATTGATGCTTTTTAACTGTGGTGTTGAAGAAGACTCTTAAGAGTCCCTTGGACAGCAAGGGGATCCAACCAATCCATCCTAAAGGAAATCAGTCCTGAATATTCACTGGAAGGACTGATGTTGAAGCTGAAACTCCAATACTTTGGCCACCTGATGCAAAGAACTGACACATTGGAAAAGACCCTGATGCTAGGGAAAGATTGAAGGCAGGAGGAGAAAGGGATGACAGAGGTTGAGATGGTTGATGACATCACTAACTCAATGGACATGAGTAAGCTCTAGGAGTTGGTGATGGACAGGGAGATCTGGCGTGCTGCATTCCATGGGATCACAAAGAGTCAGACACAACTGAGCCATTAAACTGAACACATCTCTCCTGGAGTCCTCCATTTTCATATTCCAATCTGGACTCAAATCTCTACAGACCTGCTGCAAGGCCATTTTCTTGCATCTTACCTACATCTGCACCCTAGGATTTCCCTTCATGTTTCTTTCATGTGGCATCACCTATTTACTGGATTTCATGCCTTGCTCTTTCTTGGCTTAATCCCTTGTTTTGCAAGAGCACATCCTCCAGTAACTTTTTGAGAAAGGGTTCTTAGGAGGTAACATTAAGACCTTGAATATATAGAAATATTTTTTTCTACCAATAGTTGATTGATAGTTTGTCTGGGTATAGGAGTCTAGACTGTAAATTATTTTCCTTCAGAATTTTGGAGACTATGATTTTCTTCTATTTTCCAGAATTGTATTCTGTTTCATTCCACTAAAAGGTTTAAGAATCTTTCCCTTGTCACATTGTTCTAAAATTTCATCATGACATTCCTTGCTAAGAATCCTTTTTTTAATTCATTGTGCTGGGCAATCAAATATAAAAACATATTTTTATATTTAAACATGCTTTTCAGATACAACAATTTTCTTTACCATGTCTTTGATCATTTCCTTCCCTCCATTGTCTTGGTCCACTCTTGAACTTCCAGAGTTGATCTTCCAATATTCATTTCTTTTCTGTCTTATTTTTTATTTTTTTAATTCTATTTTCTATTCTACTTTATCTTCTAACACGCTTGAATTTTAACTTTTGTCAAAAAAGGGGAAATGTAAAAGCAAGCCCATTTTGTAATTTCTAAGACCTTTTTTTCCCCTGGATGTTCTTTTTTAAATTTCTTCTTTTTCTTGTGTCACCGATTCAATGCTATATCTTCTTGTAACTCTCTGAAGATATTGTAAAGTTTCCTTCTATGACCTCGCTGACTTTTTCCCCAAGTTCCTTTTATCTGTTTTTCTATTTATCTTTGGGATTTTTCTTAATCTTTCATATATAAGACTTCCCTTAAATGTCTGGTGATCCTTGACTGTCTGCTCTTGTTTAAGAATGAGGCACTAAAAATTATTGAGAAGCTCTGACTAAAAGTCGGGGTTTCTTAATCGGTAATCTTCATTATAATGTGACCTGATTGAGTCATTTTAGGGAAGGAAGGCTGTTATATTGCAATTTATAATAAGACACGTATATTTGGTCTTCCTTCCAGTTCCTGGCACAGAGCTCCCAAAACCCTTGGAATTTCCTGAGTGATAGAAGTATGCTGATATTCATAACAAACCCCTTTCAGCTACACCAAAGTTTATTTTAATGAGGAGACTTTTGGAAAGCACCTAATGATAGTGGCTGGTTGTCAGGAAACCAACCATGCAATTGGAGGGCTGGAACATTTGGTCCTACCCCCTGCTCTTTGGGAAGGAGAGAGGGGCTGGAGGTTGAATCTATCACCAGTAGCCAATGATTTAATCAATCATGCCTATGTAATAAAGCCTCCATAAAAAGCCAAAAGGACAGGTTCAGAGAGCTTCTGACATGTGGAGTTTCAGGGAGAATTCACTCCCAGAAAAAGCATGGAAGCTCTGCATCCTTCCCCACATGTCTCGCCCTATGCATCTCTTCCATCTAGCTGTTCCTGAGCCTTTTATAATCAAGTATGCGAAATGTTTCTCTGAGTTCCATGAACCACTCTTGCAAACTAATCAAACCCCAAGAGGGGAACATGGGAACCTCTGATCTATAACCAGCTGACCAGAGGCACGGGTAACAGCCTGGACTTGCCACTGCCATCTGAAGTCAGGTGAGGGGACAGTTTTGTGGGACTGAGCCTGTGGGATCTACCTGTGGGATCCGATGCTATCTCCAGGTAAATGGTGTCAGAATTGAGTTGAACTGTAGGACAGCCAGCTGGTGTTGGAGAATTACTTGGTGGTACAGAAAAAAGAAACACACACACATGAGAAGGGCCGTCTTGTGGTGATCAGTTTCCCCAGAAAAAAATCGCCAAGTCTCTAGTCTGAAGGGAATGAGCCAGCCATTAGTGTCTCACAGATGAGTGGAGGGAGAAGCTAAGACTGTCCCTCCAATCAGTGTATAGCCTCTTACCTAATGCCCTGGTTTCCATGCAGCATCTCTGCCCTCAGCTCTGTTTGAGGTCCTCATTTAGAGACTGCTGGAGTAAGGAAGGAAGATTTACCTGTCTGCAGAGGTAGGAAAAGAGACTGGAGTCCACCTATTTTTAACACAGACTTTCAATTAGTCTTCTCTCCACTGGCACAGACACAATACTTGCCCTCATAGCAGTTTAGTGTGGTGTCAGGGACTAAAGTCCGACCTCCAAGTTCAGATCCCACACCACCACTCATGAGATGTCTGACCTTGGAGTATCCTGAAGTACCTAATTTCTCTAGGCCTTTTTCCTCACCTGCAAAAATAAAAATGAGAATGCTGTCTAGTTTATAACTTTTCCTGAAGATTCAATAGCATAATAAATGTAATGTTTAGAACCATAATGATACATAGTAAACCTTCAATAAATATTAGGTGCTTTATTTGGAATCTACTCCTTGCCACAATCTCTTTACTGTTCTCTCTCTTGCCCTTGCTAATCCCATTATTATTCTTTAGTCAGAATAACCTTTTTAAAATATGAATCTAATCAGCCAAATTCATTCTGGTTTGCTTGGGACTGAGGGATTTCCCAGACATGGGATTTTCACTGCTAAGACCTGAATGTCCCCAGCAAATCAGAACAAGTTGGTCACCCTAAGTCACCCCACCCCTGCAAAAAGGCTTCCCATTTCTCTTCATGTAAAGTACAAATTCCTGGCCATTCCAAGTGCCAGGAGATCTGCCCTCCAGGCTCATGGCTCTCTATTCCCCAGCATCCCCACATTCCATTCTCCTCTGGCTTCCTTCCAAATCCTCCATCCCAGTTCACTTCAGAGGCTTCTCCCACACTGTTCCACACACCCTTCCATCCTTTCACCCTTCATCCTTTTGTCTTAGGCATCTGTCAGGAAGACCTCCCCTGAAGCCACGGATAGTGTCACGTGCCCTGTAGGATAGAATCCTCAGGAGGACAGTGTCTCTAGGAAAAAAGTCTCCCTTGATTCATGGCTGTGTTACCAGCAACCAACACAGGACAGGAAGGTCAAAGTGGCTCTCTGCTGAATTCATAAAGTCATGAAAGTGGAAACGCTCCTTGATCATCTGCTGACACTTGCTGTTGACTCATGGCCCTGGGAAAGACACCAGATTTGGAGAGGAAAGACGCGAGGGGTCCAAGAAGCCACTCTGCCTCCACCTCAGCTCCACCATAGGAAGGAGGACTCCAGAGAAACCACTGTCAGTTGTAAGCATTTTTTAAAACCCCTCCTCACCCTAGGAATCAGGAACCTCACCTTCCACACCCCTGCCCTCAACCCAGGATCTTGGCTACACCTGCCTTGCCATAGGCGCTGCCCTACTTGGGCAGGGCTCCTGTAAATGGTTAGCTCTTAGATGCTGGCAGCAGTGCAGGGCCTCTTCTCTGATCTTACTGCCTAAGCTTCTTGCTGTTGTTTGTCACTGAGTCTTGTCTGATTCTTTTGCAACTTCATAGACTATAGCCCTTCAGGGTCCTCTGTCCATGGGATTTCCCAGGCAAGAACACTGGAGCGGTAGCCATTTCCCTCTCCAGGAGATCTTCCCAACCCAGGGATCAAATCCCCCATCTCCCACACTGGTGGGCAGATGCTTTACCAGTGAGCCACCTGGGAAGCTTAAGTTCGCCTTGACACAATCTGCTACCACGCAGCCCAGTTGCAGCCCCTTCCTCCCTCCACTTTCCATCTACCACCCAGGCCTGGCTTAAGCCACCATAAGTCTAAGTAATCCCTGTTGCTGCCCCTTCTCCCATTCCAAATTCTGTCCCCTCCAGGGGCTCTAGCCCTGATGTCCACCCCCACACCACCCCATCTCAGAGCCCTGCTGCCCAGAACATCACCCTAGATCTGCTGCCCAGATTGTTTCACCTCCTCCCTTCTCAGCAGAGTCTGGGTCTTCCTCCCTCAGACTCGATAACCTCCAAGGCTGAGAGCTTTCTGCCTTCACCCTGGGTGGTTCTCAGGAGCAAGGCTTATTCTCCCCACTTAGACTGGGAGCTCCCTAAGGTCCTCTCCTGCCTCTAATTCTCTCTCCACACCCTGAGCCAGACCTCTAGCCACAGAATGCAGAAGAAAGGAGACGACCTGCCCTAATCCCAGCTCCTCAGAGATTAAAGCTTGTGGAGGGAAAGGGTGAGGGGATCCCATCATGCCTGCAAAGAAGGGAAATGAGCAAGACCAGCTTCAAAGTTCTGCCAAGCTAGAAATTTAGAGAAGTTCCCATGTGGCTTCTGGTGTGGGTTTGACTGAGTTTCAATTCCCAAGGCTCTAATGGGACTGACAGTGGTCATGACTGTGGTGAGATCTGTCGTGGGTCCAGGGTCATTGTGCCCCTTACAGCAAGCCCCACCCAAGACCACACACCCAATTTGACCACAGTGGCTCTCAAGGTAGCACACAGGAGAGGAAGGGCATTATCCACTCAGGGCTTATTAAGTGCTGGCCTTGCAATACTCTTCCTCACATTACCCTGATATCTATGGGTAACTTGTGGATATTATGAGGTGGTTCTGGGAAGGACAAGACAACCCACCTCCCCATTACCCAGGCAAAGATATCAAACCCCATTCTCTAAGTGCAACTCCCTTCAAGGCTTTGTCTCTGACACCCACCCAAAAGCTGAAGTGGATGTGACCACTCAGTCAGCAATTACTGGTAAACTACTCGGTATGAGGTCTAATCCCATTAATACTGGCTCTTCCTCCCCAGCCCACTTCACCAACTTGGCTGGATTTACACATAGCTCTAATCAAAAGAGACACAAACCTGACCATAGTGGCAGCTCTAGGCTTCCTTAAAAGGCTCAACATGTAGATTTAAGCACAGCAGCATACAGAAATCTTAACAGAAATGTTTACCAGAAACCATTTCCTCTCCACTAAACTGTGCTGTCTGAGCACCAAAAAAATCTCTCCAGCTGTCTCATTCAGTTCCCTCACTGCCATCTCACTTCTGCCACCCCTTGTCCTTCACCACATGGCCATTCCCGGCCAAACTAGCCACTAGAACTTCCGTCCCTCCAGCCATTGACAGGTGCTCTGGAGAGCAGAGCAACCTAGAAATTCCGTGACCTGTCTCCCTCACTCTACGTATACAGGTACGGACCACCTAATAGGTGTCGGTCTGCAAAAGTCAGTTGTATCCCTAGCTACTGACAACAGTTAGGGGAAGTTTTTTAATAACTTTTCTTGGAGTAGAGTTGGTTTACAATATAGTTTCTGCTGTACAGCAAAGTGAGTCAGTTACACACATACATATATCCACTCTGTATTAGAATCCTTTCCCATATAGGTCATCATAGAGTATTGAGTAAAGTTCACTGTGCTATACAGTAGGTCCTTATTAGTTATCTTTTTTATATAAATTACTGTGCTTATGTACATCCCAATCTCCCAATTTATCCCTGTCCAACTCAGCTGAGGGAAATTACTAATGCCATTTGTAATAGAACAAAAAAAATTGTAGATATCCAGGAATCAATCTAATAAAATATATCAACTCTGAAATGTTGATGAAAGATCCCAGGTAATTTTGAAGAAGATGAACAAAGAAGTGGACTTCCCTACCAGATAGAAGACTCATTATAAAGCAGTGGTCATTCAAACATTGAAGTAATGGTGCAGAGACAGAGAAATAGAGCAAAATAGAGATCCCAGAAATAGGCCCACACATATAAATGGAAATGAGAATAAGGGGGTGCCATCAAGAGGGACAGTGCAAATCAGTAGAAAAGGACAGCCTAGTTCACAAGTGGCACTGAAATAATTATGCTTGCGGAGAAAAAAATAAAACTGGTTTCCATGCTACATTACATAGCATACAAAAATAAATTCCAGCTGGGTTAAAAACTTAAATATAAACTTGTAAAAAATAAAACTTTAAAACCTTTAGAAGAAAACTATAGAAAAAGATCTGTATGACATCAGGGCAGTAAAGATTTTCTTAAAGATAAAAAGAGTATAATCTGGGGCATCAGGGAGGGAAGACTTCCCTACACTTAAATTTAAAATTTATGTTCATCAAAAGGCACTATTGAAAAAAATCTGTCAGCCAGGGGAAAATATTTGTTTTGTATTGTTATATGTCTTCACATATAACTGACAAACATACAGTATCCAATACACTTTTTTAAAACTACAAATTAACATGAAAAAGACAAACGATGCAATAGAAAAACTGTTTAAAGAATAAGAACACACAGTTCACAGAAGAGCAATGATGGAAATTCAAGCTTCAATTATATCATTGGGATATCAGATTAGGTAAAATATTTAATCTGACATTTAGGACTTTGCACAAATTCAAACACTGCTCAAAGGATTCGCATAACCTCTTTGGAGAAAACTTCAGCAATATCAAATGTCGGAAAAATGTACATTCCCTCTGACCCAGCAACTTCACATGGAGGTTTATTCCCTAGAGAATCCTGTATACAGAGAAATATGTGTAAGAAAATTTATGGGAATATTGTTTGTAACAGCAAAAAAAGGAACTAAGTCTATCTTCCAGGAGACATAAATAAATAGGAGAATTCTAGGAAAATGGGTATATAAATTATGCAGTATTCATGACATGAAATATGATACACGATACAGTACTACATACAAGTGAAAATTAGTGAACTAGCACTAGTATCAACATTGGTGAATTTCACAAAGACAGTGCTAAAAAAAGACAAATCAAGTTTCAAAAGTATAAAGTTTAAGGCAAACAAAACAATACTAAATACACAAGGGAAATGATAAACACCAAATTCAAGATGACAGTCTCTTTGAGTGTAGGGGCATGAGAGAGTAGTGGGACCAAAGAGGATTCAACTTTATTTGCAGTGGTTTATACAGTTTTTGTAATTGTGGTAAAAACACACATAACATGATGTTTGCCAATTTTATGTGTACAGTTCAGTGCTATTAAGTGCATTTACATTATTGCATAACCATCACCAACATCCATCTGTAGAACACTTTTCATCTTGCAAAACAAAACTCTGTACCCATTGAAACAACTCCCTGTTCTCTCCTCCCTTAGCCCCTGGCAATCATCATTTTACTTCCTTCTATGAGTCTAACTGCTAAGTACCTCTTATAGGTGGAATCACAGAGTATTTATCTTTCTGTGACTAGCTTATTAGCATAATATCCTCAAGGCTCATCCATGTTATAACATGTGTCAGAATTTCCTTATTTTTTCAATTTTAAGGCTAAATAACATG
Organism: Bison bison bison; assembly: GCF_000754665.1. Lineage (NCBI taxonomy): Eukaryota > Metazoa > Chordata > Mammalia > Artiodactyla > Bovidae > Bison > Bison bison. The sequence goes on from NW_011484729.1 coordinate 62,068, forward strand.
CCGTTGGATGTAAATACCCCCATGTTGTTTACCCATCCATCTGTTGATGGACACTTGGGTTACTTTCTCCCATTTGACCTTTGTAAATAATGCTGCTGCTGCTGCTGCTAAGTCACTTCAGTCGCGTCCGACTCTGTGTGACCCCATAGACAGCAGCCACCAGGCTCCCCCTTCCCTGGGATTCTCCAGGCAAGAACACTGGAGTGGGTTGCCATTTCCTCCTCCAATGTGTGAAAGCGAAAAGTGAAAGTGAAGTCGCTCAGTCGTGTCCAACTCTTAGCGACCCCATGGACTGCAGCCTACCAGACTCCTCCAACCATGGGATTTTCCAGGCAAAGTACAGGAGTGGGGTGCCATTGCCTTCTCCGAAATAATGCTGCTACGAACATCAAAGTGAAAGTGTTAGTTGCTCAGTCCGGCCCAACTGTAGCCTGCCAGACTCCTCTGTCTATGGAATTCTTCAGGCAAGAATGCTAGAGTGGGTTGCCAAGCCCTCCTTCAGAAGATCTTCCCGACCCAGGAACCAAACCCTGGTCTCCTACATTGCAGGCAGATTCTTTACATCTGAGCCAGGGTGTACACATATCTCTTCAAGACTCTGCTTTTAACTATCAGTATTTTTAATATATACTCAGACATCAAACTGCTGAATCATACAGTAATTCTACTTCTTCCCTGGCAGTTCAGCTTGTTAAGAATCCCCCTGCAATGCGAGAGACCTGGGTTTGATCCCTGGGGTGGGAAGATCTCCTGGAGGAGCGCATGGCAACCCACTCTAGTATTCTTGCCTGGAGAATCCCCATGGACAGAGGAGCCTGGTGGGCTGCAGTCCATGGGGTCTCAAAGAGTCAGACACGACTGAGCAACTAAGCATAGCACCTGGTAATTCTATGTTTAATTTGTTGAAGAACTACAACACATTTTGCCACAGTATTTGACACTCCCACCAACAGTGTACAATGGCTCCAATTTCTTCACATCTCCAACACTTGATTTTTTCTTTTTCTTTTTTTTGTATTAGCCATCCTATCCGGTGTGAGGTGGAAAGTCATTGTGGTTTTGATTTGCACTTCCCTAATGGTGAGTGCTGTGGTGCACTTTTTATGTGTTTATTGACCATTTGCATGTCTCTGGGGAAATACCTATTCAAGTCCTTTGCCTATTTTTCAATCAGATTTATTTCTTTGGTTGTTTAGTTCTGGGAGTTCTTTACACACTTTGGATATTAAGCTTTTATCAGATACAAGATTTGCAAATATTTTCTCCCATCTCATGGATTTCCCTTTTACTCACTTGATTGTACCCTATAATGCACAGAAGTTTTATTCTGATGTAATCCAGTCTATTTTTTACTTTTGTTGCTGAGCTTTTGATGTTGTGTCCTAGAAATCATTGCCAAATCCAATGTCACAAAGTTTTCTCATATGTTTTCTTACAAAAGTTTTATAGTTTTAGTTATTGCATTTAGGTCTTTGATAATGGTTTATATCTTAAGCTGTTGGGTAATTGTGCATTCTTTATGTTATTTGTTTCGGCTTCCCTGGTGGCTCAGAGGTTAAAGCATCTGCCTGGAATGCAGGAGACCCGGGTTCGATCCCTGGGTCGGGAAGATCCCCTGGAGAAGGAACTGGCAACCCACTCTGGTACTCTTGCCTGGAAAATCCCATGGAGGGAGGAGCCTGGTAGGCTATAGTCCATGGGGTCGCAAAGAGTCAGACACAATTGAGGGACTTCATTCACTTCTTTATGTTATTTGTTACATTGTGTGATATGTGCATGTATAGGTCCTTCCTGCTTCACTTGTTTTTCTAGGACCATATGACATGTGGTCCAGTCAAGCTGTCCTTGCCATAGTCTCTGGTGCTGCTCCTTAGAAACCACCTTGTATCGGGCTTTCTGGGTAACTCAGCTGGTGAAGAATCCATCTGCAATGCAGGAGACCCCGGTTTGATCCCTGGGTCAGGAAGTTCCCCTGGAGAAGGGATAGGCTACCCACTCCAGTTTTCTTGCCTGGAGAATTCAATGGACAGAGGTGCCTGGTGGGCTATGGTCCATGGGGTCGAAAAGAGTCAGACACGACAGGGCAACTTTCACTCACTCACTCACTCAGTCCAGCTCTGGAGTCCACGTTCTTCATGACTCTGCAGTAGCAGTGGCAGTGGGTTTTGCAGTGGTTGTAGCAGTGGGTTTGGGGGTGGAGAGGAGGTGTCAATAGTGAGTGCACGCCATAATCAGAGTTCAAGAATACGAATGTAGACATTCAACCACTGGAGTGAAATGGAAAAACTTGATGACTCTAAAATTGATCATTAGAATTTATTAAGGTTTTACTTGAATCCTGAAAGTAGAGCTGTCCTTTTCTTTCTGGGCCCAAAGGAGAAGAGGTACAGAGCCCTGTGATACAAGCACAGTTGGGCTGAGAGCACCGATAAAAGAAGGACCAACGTGTGCCACTCTTGGGTATATATTTGGACCAAACTCTAGTTGAAAAAGATACCTGCACCCCAATATTCATAGCAGTACAATTTACAATAGTCAAGACATGGAAGCAACCTAAATGTTCACCAACGGATCAATGCATAAAGAAGATACGGTACACATATAGAATGTAATGGCAAGGCACTCCAGTATTCTTGCCTGGAGCATCCCATGGACAGACGAGCCTGGCAGGCTACAGTACCTGGGAACACAAAGAGTCGGACACGACTGAGTAACTAACACTTTCACTTTCAGATCAATGAATACAGAAGACTGGGCTTCCCTGGTGGCTCAGACAGTAAAGAATCTGCCTGCAATAAAGGAGACCCAGGTTTGATCCCTGGGTTGGGAAGATGCCCTGGAGTAAGGGAATGGCAACCAACTCCAGTATTCTTGCCTGGAGAATCCCATGGACAGAGGAGCCTACAGTACATGGGGTTGAAAAGAGTTGGACATGACTGAGTGACTAACACTTTTGCTTTCAGATCAATGGATAAAGAAGATATGGTACATGTATACAGTGGAAAGTTCCTCAGCCGTAAAAAGAAGGAAATAATGCCATCCATGCAGCAACATGCACCTAAACATTATCATAGTAGGTAGAGTCAGACAAAGGCAAATACCATATGATGTCATTTGTATGTGAAATCTAAAAGTGGGTGAAACAGGACTTGCCCAGTGGTAAAGTGGTTAAGGCTCTGCTTTCCAATGCAGAGGATGTGGTTTAATCCCTGATCTGGGAAATAAGGTCCCATATGCCACCAGGTACGGCCAAAAAAGTTAAAGCAGTAATAATAAAGTAGAATATGAAATGAACTTATTTACAAAGCAGAAACAGATTCACAGACACAAAATGCAAAATTCTGGTTACCAAAGGGGAAGAGAGGGGAGGGATAAAAGAATAATTTTGGGTTAGTAGATATACACTTCTGATATAAAATAAACAACAAGGTCTTCCTGTATAGTACAGGTAACTGTATTCAATAACCATAATGAAAAAGAATATATGCGTGTGTGTGTGTGTGTAACTGAATCACTTTGCTTGTACAGCAGAAACTATGCAACACTGTAAATCAACTATACTTCAATAAAAGTAAACAAATAAATAAAATAAGAGGAGCAGAAAGCCATTTCCTCACCCACCAACCTTCCTCCTTCACCTCAACCAGAAAGAAGAGCTAATCAAACACTGAGCCCTTCCTCACCATTTTCAGGGACTCCAGAGAAATGCAGAGTATTTCCCCTTTAAGGAAATGCCCTTCAAGGTCTCCCTGGTCCTAAACCTGGACAGGCTGCAGCCTGAGCCCCACCCCACCACCCCGAGGGCTGGGGGCCGAGTGGGAGGCCCCTCATCTGCCTGCCGTCCTGTCTGAAAACCCAACACTCAGTCAATTCTTTGTATCTGGTTGCCCACCACAAGGTACAAAACTGGCTTAACACTGGCTTTATCCCCTTAATTCTCACCACAGTCAGGTGGCGACTTGACTCTGGGTCCCAGCCAGCCCGTCAGTCTGACTTTAATCCCTTTTAAAGACTAATGAGCTGTGACCTATTTTGTTTTGGCTTTTCACTGTGGCTGATGCTGCTGCTTACCTTGCCCCTGGCAAGAGATAGCAACACGGTGTATAATAGTGCCTCCCTTATCCCGAGGTGAAAGGCTATAAAAGAAAAAGAAACACTCAGGAACCAAAGAGGGGAAGTTAACATTCACTGAGTGCCAACCAGGTGCCAGGCACAGCTTCAACTCTCTAAACGATCCACTGTCCATCTCTGAGTGAGGAAACCAAGGATTGAAAGAGGTGAGCCTGCCTGAAGTCACACAGGACACGGACACCGAGCTGCGGCTCCCACTGGAGCCCCCTGCTCCCAGCCCTGAACAGCACAGCTGGTTTACAGATAACAAGGCCAAAGCTGGCAGAGGTCATGTGGCTCTCCCAAGGCCACACTGCCAGGGAGGGACAGCACAGTCTTAACTCAGAGCTCCTGAACCCTAAGCCAGGCACTCATGCCTTCTTTGGAGGGTACTAGAGGGCTGCTATTGACTCCTCAGCAGGGCAACACTTACGTAATTTGCTGACCACTTAGTTGGCAAGCCAAGGAGCTTGCTGAAACACAAGATGGGAGAAGGAAGCCACCTCAGCTCTCTTGGAGTGGGACGTCCTGGTATATGCAGTTTGGGTTCTAAGGGGAAGCCCACAGTCACCCCTCAGCATGTTTAGAAAACTCCAACTTAAGCTTAGGGTGAGGCGGCTCACCCCATCCTCTCTGTGCCCAGCCTGGGCCCTGGGGCACGGCCTCACCAGGACAGTGTCCTGGGTACTGAATAAGAACAAGGTCAACACTCACACCTGCGAGCTCTGGAGACTCCTGAGGAGGCAAGATGGGCTGACTTCTGGAGCCTTCTCTTCTGTTCCCTAAGCTCTCACCCTAGCCCTTTGGGTCTCTTCCTTGAAGCCCCCTCCCTGGTCTTTCCCCAGCTGAGCACCCCTCCATCTAGCACCTCCCATCCAATCTATGTTTCCACAAAGGCGTCCCTCAGTGAGGCCTCCCAACTTACAGGTCTTATCAGAGCCCTTAGGCCCATCATCCCTTACAGAGCTGGAAATTCCCCAAGGACAGGGCTGTTTCTTCCCTGTCTAACAGGTGTCTGCTATTTGTTTCATCTGCACCGCTGCCCTCCTACTGCTAAGGACAAGACGTTTGGATCAGGAAATTCAAGAGAAAGAGATGTGTTCTGGTCCCAGTTCTTCATTCCCAGTAATGTCCAGGAGTGCCCAGTCACCACGGAGTTTTTCCCAACAGAGAAGGAAGGAATTCTATTGCCAATGATGCAATGTCACCCTCCACCCTGTGGGCTCAAGGCAAGTCATCGTGGTTGAAACTGGCAGGAAGAAAAACAGAAACAGGCAGGTCTGATGTCAGATTTCAGGACACCCCAGCCCCAGTGTGGGTGAAGCACCCCTCACATCAAATACACAAGCCCACAGTTATGCTTTGGACCCCAACACATAGGCCATCTTTAACCTCAAAATCTCTCCTCCTCTTCCTCCTGCAAGGCCCCAGGAGTTGGTCTTCTTGCCTCTCTTCTGCAGCAACTCCATCCCCCTTCATCCTTTGGGTTTGCAGCAATCACTGTTGGTCGCCAACCATCTATCGGGCCCCTCCCCATCCTTCCTCTTTTTTGGCAAACTTCACCTTCCATGAGGAAAGTTGAAAATGCCAAAGACATCTCAAAGTTCCTTTGCTCCTAGAAGTGGCCAACAGACCTGGTTCTGAAGTGCTGTGAAGGAGAAAGACTTCTGGAGAATTTAGGAGAAAGATTTTCTGCCTTGGTAAGAAAAAGAATTTGTGGGGGGAGGGGAAATACCTCCTTCTTATGTTAATTGTTGTTGCTGAGGGAACTATACTGCTGGAGAGGGGAGCAAAAAGAATTACAAAGAAATTGGCATGGTTGAGCTGCAGAATTCCCAGACCAGAAACCCCTGACATCCAGGTTTCTTGTTATGAGATAATAGGCTCCATTTAGAATCCAATTTAAATCAGTTTTTCTGGTTGTTTGTGGTTTTTTTTGTTTTTTTGGTTTTTTTGCAGCCTAAAGGATCCCAACTGGTACAAATTTCCTCTTCCCAAGACTAATCATAGAGACACTCAATCTCCAGCTCCCCTCCTTGCAGCTGCCCAGAAATCAGACCTCAGAAATCAGAAGTCCCAACCACACACTGTCCAGCCACAGGGCCCACTTGGGCTGAACTCCTGCCTCCCATCTATATCACTAAGAGAAAAAGAGGTAGAGCAAATATTAATATCTGGAAACCTGAGCATCTGGAAATCAGATCATCAGATCCCAAAGGGAGGTCAAGAGGGATAAGGTAGAGAGAAATGAGGTCCGGTTATCCAGTTGGCTTTTTCACTGATGCAGCTTGGTACACTATTTCTGCTATCTTCAAAGTAATGTAAAGATATTTCTACTATCTTCTAGATGTGACCTCCTGGGACTTCCCTGGTGGTCCAGTGGTTAAGCATCATCCACCTTCCAAAGCAGCTGGCGCAGGTTCAATCCCTGGTTGGGGAAATAAGACACCGCGTTGCAACTAGAAAGTCCGTGCGTCACAACTAACATCCTGTGTGCCACAACTAAGACCCAAAGCAGCCAAGGTATTAAATAAATATATAAAAATTAAATTTTTTTTAAATGTGACTTCCTCCTTCTGTAATTTCCTCTTTCATACTAGATCAGTGCTTTTCACCATATCAGTTTCAACTCCTCCCACCTTTGCACTCAAGGCCTCCTTGTATTCAAGAGCCCACAGCTCTTCTCTGGTGGGACAGGTCTCACAGTCCCCACTGCACACCCTCCATCAGGCTGCACCTTCCTCCTTTTCTCACCCACCCATGGGCCTCCACCTGCCAAACTCAGATCAAGTCTCCCTTGCTGTGCAAAGCCTCCCAAACCACAGCAAACCTTCTGACCTCTTCCTTCCACAAAGGCTTGAGATTTTATTTTCTCCAACACATCATTCAGCCTGTAATGTCACAGGCGTCATCATTTAACTGCCATGAACGTTACTGCCTGTCACAAAAACCAAGACCCTACTCCCTAAGTCATGACCCCAGAGGGCAGCCGACATAAAGGTCACCCTGGCTTGTAGATTCTCCAGTTGGTGGGAGCTGGTGGCCTTGGAGTACAGAATGAAGCAGGGCAAAAGCTAATAGAGTTTTGCCAACAGAACACACTGGTCATAGCAAACCCCCTCTTCCAACAACACAAGAGAAGACTCTACACATGGACATCACCAAATGGTCAACACTGAAATCAGATTGATTATATTCTTTGCAGCCAAAGATGGAGAAGCTCTATGCAGTCAGCAAAAACAAGACCAGAAGCTGACTGTGGCTCAGATCATGAACTCCTTATTGCCAAATTCAGACTTCAATTGAAGAAAGTAAGGAAAACCACTAGACCATTCAGGTATGACCTAAATCAAATCCCTTATGATTATACAGTGGAAGTGAGAAATAGATTTAAGGGCCTAGATCTGATAGAGTGCCTGATGAACTATGGATGGAGGTTCGTGACATTGTACAGGAGACAGGGATCAAGACCATCCCCATGGAAAAGAAATGTAAAAAAGCAAAATGGCTGTCTGAGGAGGCCTTACAAATAGCTGTGAAAAGACGAGAAGTGAAAAGCAAAGGAGAAAAGAAAAGTTT
>NW_011484729.1:69856-70191 GCF_000754665.1 Bison bison bison
TGCAAGGACATCCAACCAGTCCATTCTGAAGGAGATCAGCCCTGGGATTTCTTTGGAAGGACTGATGCTAAGGCTGAAACTCCAATACTTTGACCACCTCATGCGAAGAGTTGACTCACTGGAAAAGACCCTGATGCTGGGAAGGATTGGGGGCAGGAGGAAAAAGGGAAAAAGGGACGACAGAGGATGAGATGGCTGGATGGCATCACTGACTCGATGCACATGAGTCTGGGTGAACTCCGGGAGTTGGTGATGGACAGGGAGGCCTGGCGTGCTGCGATTCATGGGGTCAGAAAGGTCAGACACGACTGAACGACTGAACTGAACTGAACTGG
>NW_011484729.1:70291-70756 GCF_000754665.1 Bison bison bison
TCTCACACGCTAGTAAAGTAATGCTCAAAATTCTCCAAGCCAGGCTTCAGCAATACGTGAACCATGAACTTCCAGATATTCAAGCTGGTTTTAGAAAAGGCAGAGGAACCAGAGATCAAATTGCCAACATCCACTGGATCATGGAAAAAGCAAGGGAGTTCCAGAAAAACATCTATTTCTGCTTTATTGACTATGCCAAAGTATTAGACTGTGTGGATCACAAGAAACTGTGGAAAATTCTGAAAGAGATGGGAATACCAGACCACCTGACCTGCCCCTTGAGAAACCTGATTGCAGGTCAGGAAGCAACAGTTCGAACTGGACATGGAACAACAGACTGGTTCCAAATAGGAAAAGGAGTACGTCAAGGCTGCATATTGTCACCCTGCTTATTTAACTTATATGCAGAGTACATCATGAGAAACGCTGGGCTGGAAGAAGCACAAGCTGGAATCAAGATTGCCA
>NW_011484729.1:70856-71411 GCF_000754665.1 Bison bison bison
CCCATGGAAAAGAAATGTAAAAAAGCAAAATGGCTGTCTGAGGAGGCCTTACAAATAGCTGTGAAAAGACGAGAAGTGAAAAGCAAAGGAGAAAAGAAAAGATTCCCATTTGAATTCAGAGTTCCAAAGAATAGCAAGGAGAGATAAGAAAGACTTCCTCAGCAATCAATGCAAAGAAATAGAGGAAAACAACAGAACAGGAAAGACTAGAGATCTCTTCAAGAAAATTAGAGATACCAAGGGAACATTTCATGCAAAGATGAGCTTGATAAATGAGAGAAATGGTATGGACCTAACAGAAGCAGAAGATATTAAGAAGAGGTGGCAAGAATACACAGAAGAACTGTACAAACCACATCTTCACAACCCACATAATCATGATGGTGTGATCACTTACCTAGAGCCAGACATCCTGGAATGTGAAGTCAAGTGGGCCTTAGAAAGCATCACTACGAACAAAGCTAGTGGAGGTGATGGAATTCCAGTTGAGCCATTTCAAAATCCTGAAAGATGATGCTATGAAAGGGCTAGCACTCAATATGCCAGCAAATTTGG
>NW_011484729.1:71911-77708 GCF_000754665.1 Bison bison bison
GACTCGATGCACATGAGTCTGGGTGAACTCCGGGAGTTGGTGATGGACAGGGAGGCCTGGCGTGCTGCGATTCATGGGGTCACAAAGAGTCAGACACGACTGAACGACTGAACTGAACTGAACTGGCTCTGCCTGCCTCAATTCTGACTCCAAGAAGGACAAGTTCACAGTGGCTTTATTTGTGAACGTGTTCTCCAGAAGCATCCCAACGCAGGTCCAGCCTGCCATCGCCAAAGAGCACATCCCATGTCAACAAAGAGGGGCAACTTCTCATGTTTGCTAGTCACAAGTCTCACAGTATCACCCAAAACACCACAAGCACCGACTCTGACCATTTCACATTTTTCCAGCACTTATCTCCAAAGTATTTTAGGCCTTTATATATTTCTCTCAACCAGAATCTATAAATCAAAATACCTGGCAGTCCAGCAATTAAGACTCCGGGCTTCCACTGCACAGGACTCAAATTCGATCCCTGATCAGGGAATTAAGATCCCACATGCCATTCAGGACAGCCAAAAAATTAAATTAAAAACACAAAAATACGAGAAAGATGTTCATTAAAAATAAAATTTTTTTAAATAAATAAATTGGGACTTCCTTGGCAGTGCAGGGCAGTGGCTAACACTGCGGGTTTGCTCCGTGGTTGGGGAGCTAAGATCCCACATGCCTGGCAGCCAAAAAATCCCAAACATAAAAGCAGAAGAAATATTGTAACAAATTCAATAAAGACTTTAACATACTAAAACCACCTTAAAATAAATGAATAAACAAGTAAAACATCTAACTTGCTTTTGTTGCCTACGTGTGAACAGGGTCCCCCGTGCATTGCTACCACCGCCCCTGCCCTGCCTGCCCTGCCTGCCCTGCCTCTGTGCCCCCAGTTCCACATCTGTCCAAAGCCCTCCCCAAGATGCCTGCAAATTACAGGAGTCTTTACATTCTCACGCTTCTCTCTGCTCTGGAGACTGTTTTCTGAAATACCTCTATGCGTAACCTGTAACAATGAGTTACGTGTGAAATTTAATCTTTTCCTCAATTTCCACCTAAAAACAAAGGAAAGACATACAAAGGACCCACGTCTGCCTCCACCAGCTTCCAGTAAACCACTCCCCACCCTCTTTCCTGTGTGTGTTTGTGTTTGTGTACACACAGGCGCACACGTGCGCTAAGTCACTTCAGTTGTGTCCGACTCTTTGCGACCCCCTGGACGGTAGCCCACCAGGCTCCTCTGTTCATGGGACTCTGCAGGCAAGAATCCTGACGTGGGTTGCCACGCCCTCCTGCCCCACCCCTCTCTCTGAGTCCCCCTAAATGGGAATGACTTCCCTCCTTTTTCCCCTCGCCCCGCTCCTCTTATTAGAGTAACGCTGCTGCCCTCTCCTGGCCTATTTCGGAAAAGGCCCTAGGCAGCTCTGCAGTCCGTCCCCTTCGTCCTGCCTGCTTCTCTGAACTGAGACGGCTGATGTCCCCACCCCTCACATATTCCATTCCCTGCAGCTACTGCTCCCAAGAGTCAAGGACACATCCTTACCTTCTTGGCATCAGGCTGGAAGGGCAAGGAAGAGACCCACAGGCCTACTTTAACCCACCCAGAGAGAAGCCTTATCCTTATCATTAGACTAGCAATTCGCGTTCAGGGGCTGTCTCCTGCTCAGAGCAGGACTTGGGTCTTCCCTCCTTAAATTGGGAGTTTCCTGGGGGTCATTCTATGATTGGGGGCTAGCCCCTACTTCTCCTGGCTTCCTCAGGGGGGTGAGAGCAAGCTCAAGGAACAGAGCGGCTGCAGGCCAGATCTCCAGCCGCAAACCAGGGTAAACATAGCAGCTGAGCTTCCAGAAGGTAAGGACGGGCCAGCGTCACCTTGCTCTGAACTTTACTGAGACAAAGAGGATCAAGGTATATTGATTTTTTTTCCCTCAGATATTAATCATATTATTAAAGCGCTATTTTAACTTTTTAAAATATAGGTACTTGCATGGGCTGGATGAATATATAAAAAAGGAGGAAACACTAGAAGATCAACACACCCTGGGAGTGGATCATGACATAAGCTCCTCCCTGACCACTGCTGTGGTTCTCACAGCCATCTCCCATGAAAGCAAGCAATGAGCTCACCTCTCCCCAGGGCCCAAGGCCTTTATTACCCGCACGGCCGGAGCTTCACCCCTACCTACCTTCCATCACCCCCTCCTGTATCCTTCTACATTCCTCAGACAACATCATGGACTGGCCACACAGGCCACGGCAGACGCAGATACTGGGAATCTTAGAGGGCCCTCAGCAAGAAAAATGAAAGTGTTAGTCACTCGGTCGTGTCCTGCTCTTTGTGACCCCATGGGCTATACATAGCCTGCCAGGCTCCTCTGTCAATGAAATTTTCCAGGCAAGAAGACTGGAGTGGGATGCTATTTCCTTCTCCAGGGGATCTCCCTGACCCAGGGATCGATCCCCTATCTCCTGCATTGGCGAGCAAGTTAGCCACTAGCACCACCCGGGAAGCCCTTTATTTTCCAGAGCTACCTCCTTTTTTATATATTCACCCAACTCATGCAAGCACCTAGATTTTTAAGAGTTAAATGGTTCAGAAAAACTTTTAATAATAAAAAAAAAGAGCATTCCCTGCAGCCTGCAGGTCCTCTCTCCAAATACACATCATTTTAACTGTTTCTCTTTCACTTATTCTGTACTCACTGTTCATCACCATGCCATGCTCGTGGCTTATGCTTCTTTTACTCCAGGCACTGGCTTAAGACATTATCTGCTGAATGCCTACAATAAACAATAAAGATTAACTTGCTTTTTTTTTTTAATTTTTTTAAAAAATTTTTTGTCAGGGACCTAACGTGGCACCCCCTGCAGTGGAAGCCTGGAGTCTTAACCACTGACTTGGCAGTGAAGTCCCTAACTTGCCTGTTTTCTACTTCCTAACTCTTCTCCCTGTCTTCCTCCCAAGTGTTGATAAACTATCATTCCAGCTCTTCTCTTGACTACTTGTGCAACTTCTAATAAGAAATGGAGGCCCCCTTTGTTTGCGTTCAGCCAGTGCCTCTTAGGAGAAGGCAATGGCACCCCACTCCAGTACTCTTGCCTGGAAAATCCCATGGATGGAGGGCCTGGTGGGCTGCAGTCCATGGGGTCACTAAGAGTCGGACACGACTGAGCGACTTCCCTTTCACTTTTCACTTTCATGCATTGGAGAAAGAAATGGCAACCCACTCCAGTGTTTTTGCCTGAAGAGTCCCAGGGACGGGGGAGCCTCGTGGGCTGCCGTCTATGGGGTTGCACAGAGTCAGACATGACTGAAGCGACCTAGCAGCAGCAGTGCCTCTTAACCTGTCCCTCTTTAAGATGAACTTGTCAGCACTTCAGCCTCCCCACCAACTTCAGCCTCCCCACCAGTCACCTCCCCCTTCCTTCTCCTCCCACCTTCTGTCTTATAAACTGTTGTGCAAAAGATTTATGTTCTGCTCTGGGACCGTAATTAAACCTTCAGGCTCTGTTTATAGGTTTAGTATAAATAATTGAAACCAAAACACAGGGCTTACATTGCTATGGCAACATAATTATTGTTTACTCCACAGCCAGAAGCTGCTAAGATGACTCTGTTTTATCTAGTGGCCCAGGGTCACTCTCCTGGTTTCTTACAGGACAGACCTAGCATCAAAGTTGAATAAAGCCTTCTTTGCTTTCATCCTGTCTGTTGCTCAAAAGCATGCCACATTCTAGGTTGCTTTGTTTCTGCACCATGACTTTCTTATCATTTTCTATTTTATCTCAAGTCACTCGTTGCTTTGGATTTTTTGTTGTTGTTGTTGTTTTCCTGTGGTTAAGAAAAGGCAACTATGGGACTTCCGGGGTATCGGAGTGAAGTGAAAGTCGCTCTATCCTGTTGTGTCCGACTCTTTGTGACCCCGTGGACTGAAGCCTGCCAGGTTCCCCTGCCCATGGAATTCTCCAGGCCAGAATACTGGAGTGAGTAGCCATTGCCCTCTCCAGGGGATCTTCCCGACCCAGGGATCGAACTGGGGTCTCCTTCATTGCAGGCTGGTTCTTTACCAGCTGAATTTGTAGTCGTCCAGTGCTTGGAGAAGGCAATGGCACCCCACTCCAGTACTCTTGCTTGGAAAATCCCACGGACGGAGGAGCCTGGTGGGCTGCAGTCCATGGGATCTCGAAGAGTTGGACACGACTGAGCGACTTCACTTTCACTTTTCACTCTCATGCATTGGAGAAGGAAATGGCAACCCACTCCAGTGTTCTTGCCTGGAGAATCCCAGGGACGGGGGATCCTGGTGGGCTGCCGTCTCTGGGGTCACACAGAGTCAGACACGACTGAAGTGACTTAGCAGCAGCAGAAGAAGTGCTTGAGAATCCACCTGCCAATGCAGGGGACTTGGGTTCGATCCCTGGTCTGGGAAGATACCACATGCTGCAGGGCAACGAAGTCAGTGCACAACTACTGCTGAAGCCCACGTGCCTAGAGACGGTGCTGTGCAACACGGGAAGCCACAGCAATGAGAAGCCTGCACGCCACAACAAGGAGTTGTCCCCACTCTCTGCAATGAGAGGAAGGGGTAGCAGTGAAGATCCAGCACAGCCAGAAAGAAACAGACATGATTTTTTTAAAAAAGAGTTCCAGGGAGCTTGTTCATTTTCTTAGGGAAATGATGGGTCCAGACAGCTACTGCTCTGCAAGCAGGTAAAGGAAGAGAGGAGAGGTATGTGGCTGCTCTGGATGCCCACAGACTTTCAGCCAACTCTAGCAATGCCAGCCCCCTACTCATTCCCATCCTCCATGGCCAACTCATCCTGAAGTCTCCCTGGTACTCCAAAATGCATATGAGTTTCCAGTTTCACTCCATTCCCTTCCTGGCATCATATTCTGTCTGAGGCTTCCTTCACTCAACCAACATACCTCCTTCAATTTTCCATCTGTTGTAAATCTTTGAGTCTCTGACTCACTGTCTGATGCATCTCACATCACCTTTCCTGCTATGAGCTTCTACCCCTTTCCAATGGAATATCTGGAGAGAGACACAAACACAAATCCTCAACCCATTATTTGGAGCCAAATATCCATTATGATTCATTTACTATGTTCTCTTCCAGATTTTTTTCTAACCATAAGTTTCCAGTTCATGTTCCACAGCATATTAATTTCACAGGAGATTAAGTTTCCTGCAAAGAAAAGAAAAAAATGTAGGCAGATCACTTTGGGAAAAAATTCCCTTTTAGAAATTTATAGTTACACATTAACATAATGTCAGTGTTCAGAATTGCAAACAATGGGAACTGCCTCAAACTGATTTGAACAGGAAAAGATTTTAGTCAAATGACGTTAGACATTTGACAGGTTCACCGAGAAGACTAGGGAATGAGAGCTTACGGGCTAGCGAAAATGGGCAAGAATAAACAAAAGTCATGCAAACAGAAGCATAGACGTAATTGTGCCACTGTAGCAGGCTGGCAGGGACCTGCGTGGTCACACGGGCCCTGGGCTGCACAGCCATCATGGCACTGGCACAGATGCTGCCAAGGCCAGCAAGGAGTCTCCAGAACCCCCGATTCTTGGGGTGCCCGGCCCACCTCCAAGCTTCCAGGCAGGTGCATCTCTGTTTGGTGCAGTTGTCAAGGAAGAGAGAAATTAAGTATATAACTGGAATTTTGAGCTTCTACAATGGCAGATGGATTCCACTTCATCAGACGAGATCTTCCCCACACATGAAATGGAAATCCAGGAGCTGGGCGGCCAAAATGAAAAATTACCCACTTCCCATATTCAACAAGGCTCTGA
>NW_011484729.1:77808-89812 GCF_000754665.1 Bison bison bison
GGCTCTGAGAAGACTCGCAAAAAATAAATCCTGTCTGATAAGGTTTCACTTAGGCTCTCCCCACCTTGCAGTACCACATCTCCTTTTCTAGAACAATTATTAACATCTCACAGAAAGTAATGCTCTACAGAAAGCAATATGGGAGATGCTGTTACATCTTACATATACTTAAGAGTATATGTTACCTCTTACGTATACTTAGAGTAATATCAAAATTGGAAACATACTGTACACATAATTTTGTATTATTTAATGTGCAAATTATATAACAATATACACGTTAACAGGGCATGGTTAATATACTTCCCTTGTTTCTGCTTTCTTAATGCTCTCCTTTTTTATACTTTCTTGCTCTTCCTTTGATTACTACTTTTGTTACAGGGGTCAAGCTTTATTTCATCATAGTTTCTCCAGTTACTTGGAAAACATGTATTTCACTCTCCATTTTTCCTGTGGATACTTTTAAAAAATTGTTTTTAACTTTCTACAAATATTATTCTAATCTTGAAAGTCAAGAATAAAATTGTATCCTTTCATTTTCCTCATATAATATAAAGAAATGTATACACTTTTGCTTTTTCCAAACCCACTTCCTGTTTAATGTTAATATGGTTTACAATTTAAACTGCAATTGTTGCCAATAAATTATTGTGTTTACATTGTATTTTTTCTTGAAATAATTATTTTTAAGCTTACTTTTAAAGTTTAGTGGAACAGTAAATTAATAATATATTTTGTTAGTGGACCTAACTATAAGTTAAGTGTCTTTATTGGTTTATTATTAAGAATTCTAAGCCACTATGCCTCAAGTTCTTCATTTGGATTCATCTTTTGATTGGGGTCATACTTCCAGTAACTTATTGCAAGAAGAGAATATAATCAGTATATTTACTTCCAGAAGAGAATATAATTAGATCACTTTGACCTTGGCAGGTCTGAGAATATTTTTCTGATGCCTTCACAGATGGCCAATAACTTAGTTATAAAATTCTGAGTCAAAAACTTTTTCCGCACAAAACTGAAGATTTTGCTCACTTGTGACCCTTATGAGCAGATTCTAAGAAGTACGAGTCACTTGAATCATTTCTTTCTAGATAACATTTTCCCTCTTATAATCCAATAACTTTTTCCAGAGCGTGTCTAGGCATCTCTGCCTTTATAAATTTTGCATGGATTGCAGTAAGTCCTCCTCCTACACATTCTTTTATCTTTTTATCCCAAGGAGATTTTCTTTCTTTGTGTTGTACATAATTACTTCAGCTCTCTTTATTCTGCCCTCTTGCTCAGGAACAATCGTCACCACACGGGCTGGTGCTGAGATTAAATATCCAGGTGTGGAATCAGGCCCACCTGGACTCACACAAGCTCTGTGATCTTGGGCATGTTTACTAATCTTCCTAAAGCTGTTTCTTCATGTGTGAAAACACGGTGACAACACTTGGCAAGGATTAAACATGATGCTTATAAATGGATTAGCATAATGACCTGAGAAGTATCAGGTTGCAAGGTAACCGGGGTTTTGTCTTCTTGTTCAAACTCAAGTAGAAAGAAAGGAAGAACAAGGAAAACACTTTTTATGATTATAACCTCACGTTTGCTTCATCTTAATTTTGCACTTGATACTTAATCCACAGTGCTTGGAATAATTGTGTTTTTAATTTTTCCCTCTGTTAAGAGTGTTAAGATGTTGTAAGCCTTTTATATAACCCAAATAATTTTTTTATAATGTGAATAATTTCTAATTTATCTGTGTGCAATGAAGATATTCAGGCATTAGTATGAATTTTTAAACAAGTATTCTTTTTAATATTTGTTTATTTATTTATTTGTCTGTGCCAGGTCTTAGTTGCGGCATGTGGGATCTAGTTCCCTGACCAGGGATCAAACTTGGGCCCCCTGCACTAGGAGCTCTGAGCCTTAGCCACTGGACCACATTATGGAAACTCCTAATGAGAATTATGTTTAATAATATAAAAAGCTAATCCATGTACTAGACGCTACAGCTCTAGAGTAAGTCTGGGATTTGTTGTTGTTGACTTGTTGTTTGTTCTGCCCCCCTATACCTACCTCACCCATGTTAATGGCCAGGCCTTCCATGAGTGATAACTCACAATCGTATTAGACTACTTAGCAGCTGCTATTACTGTTACAATAATGTCACAGACCACTTCCAGGCTCCTCTTTCTGCTCTCTTACACCTTCTTCCTGCCCTCTGGTTCTTTGGGAATTGCATTCTCAAAGAGTCAAACACGACTGAGTGACTGAACTGAACTGAACTGATGAGATATCAAAAGATTGGGAAGAACAGGAAAGATCTCGGGGCTCTGGCTACCTCCGATGGATAGAGAGAAAAACAGGATTGCAAATACACGCTTAAAATAAAATAAACCTTTCAAGAGACCTGTCCAGTTAATGATAACCCTGTGTAGCCAGGAGCTTCCCTCCTTGCCCATATTAGGAGAGAGAGAAGGGGACTACCCTTTCTAAGAACCGCCATTCTGGGACTTTCCTGGTGATCCAGTGATTAAGACTGTGCTTCCAAGGTTGGGAATGCGGGTTTGATCCCTTGTTGGGGAACTAAGATTCCATGCCAGCGGTCAAGAAAAACACTACCATTCTTCCAGGTATCCAGGCCCCCACCCACATCCATGTGGCTGTTAGAAAATGAGATGGAAGTTTCAGCCAAGTCTTCAGGCCCAGGGCCACCTTCCTACTGAACCAGCAGATGCTGGCCCTGATCAGCTGCAAGAGGCACCATCTCAGGACCAGAGCTTGTTCTGTAACCTCAGTGACCTCTGTCTGCTCCTGCACTCCAATTCCACCCAGTCATTGCCCTGGCTCCTTGGGGGTTGGGAGGTGAAGGGTTTGAGGTTTGGAGGAGGGGTCTTAGGGAAGGATTACATATGCATCCAAATCTTTATTTTCTTTATTATCTCTAGCCCAACTCTTTAAATTGCAAGCACCAAAAATGTGACACCAATGTCCTTTCAGGTTCTGCACTAACTTAAAGCCACCAGTGACTCTGGTCCAGCAGCCTAAGTAGTGGGAGGGCTTAGGGTATCACTCAGTGGAGCCAGAAGAGGGAAGACCACCAAGGGCCCCTAACTCCAGCTCCGAGCCCTTGCAGAGAAGACCCTTGAGGACAGTAGTTCTCAAAGTGCAGTCCACCAAACAGCAGAACCAGCAGCACTCGGGAACGTGCGATAAATGCAAATTCTCAGCCCCACCAGACCTACTGTATTAGAAACTCAGATGGTTCTGCAATCTGTGTATTAACAAGCCTTTCGGGCGATTCTGATGCATGCTACAGTTTGGGACCCATGGCTCAGATAACAAATGTCTCTCTTGTTTTCACAAGCAGAAGAAACTCTCCTGAGAGAAGACAGAGGAGAGTGCTGCCAGATTTCCTCAGCCCTCGTTCTTCCTCATATTTCATACTTGTTGTCCGTAGAGATTTTGTCTTTCTCTCTACTTCCATGAAGGGTTTCCCAGGTGACATAGTGGTAAAGAATCCATGTCCCAGTGCAGGAGACTCAGATTCAATCCCTGGGTCTGGAAGATTCCCTGGAAGAAGAAATGACAACTCACTCCAGTGTTCTTGCCAAGAAAATTCCATGGACAGAGGAGTCTGGCAGGCTACAGTCCACGGGGTTGCAAAGAGTCAGACATGACTGAGCAACTGAGCATGCACACAAGCCTAACTGTCATGAGTCATTCTATACGAACATGATGGTATCAGGGGATGCAGCCCAGACCCCTTTTCACCAGAAGCTCTCTTTGCAATCTCATGGCAACTTTGTGGGATGGATCATGTTATCCCCACTTTTCAGCTGAAGAAACTAAGTTTCAAAGAAGTTAACTGCCCTTTGAAAGTCCACCTCCCTCCCTTCTGCAATGCCATCCAGCACCAGAACATGTGTCTCAGCCCCACCACCAGCCCTGAGCCACAGGCCCCGAACTTCACTTGTCTCAGCCCGTCTCCTCATCCGTAAGGTAGGAGTACAGCTGACCTGGCCAGCCCATCTGCCTCACAGAGTCATTTGCAGAGCCAAATGGGAGGAGAAGACATTAATACAGTAGTTATCTCTTAATTATCCTCGACTGTATGTGTATGTGTGGAGGGGGGAGGTGGACAAAAGACAGTGGCCCAAGGAGTTTGGGGTTGGGGTGGGCAGAACCACCAAGGATATAAGTTGCTGTGACAGAGTGTGAATGCAGGGGTTCTGAAGGTACGTCTTATGAGGACTCTTCTGACTGAAAAGAACAAAACTAAATGTAGCTTCAGGGGGAAAAAAACCTCATATCACTAGAGGATACAGAGAAATGCCAAGACTCAAATGATTTCACCTGTTTTCTAGGTGATGGATCCACTGATGCCCTGTCTCTCTTAGAAGATCCCATTCTCCTCTGCCTAGGAGGACTTCCTCCATGAGAAGACAGACGGCTTTTATCACATATGTGTGGCAATGAGAGCTTTCTTCCTCTAGCATCCTTCCCCCAGGAAAGGACCCCGATTGGCCCAGTTTGGGTCCCATGACTTAAAAGACTTGCTCCTTGGAAGAAAAGCCATAACAAACCTAGACAGCGTATTAAAAAGCAGAGACATCACTTTGTCAACAAAGGCCTGTCTAGTCAAAGCTATGGTTTTTCCAGTGGTCATGCATAGATGTGAGAGTTGACCATATGGATGTGAGAGTTGACCACGAAGACTGAGCACCAAGAAATTGATGCTTTTGAACTGTGGTGTTGGAGGGGATCAAACCATTCAATCTTAAAGGGAATCAACCCTGAATATTCACTGGAAGGATTAATGCTAAAGCTGAAGCTGAAGCTCCAATACTTAGGCCACCTGATGGGAAGCCCCAACTCATTGAAAAAAGACCCTGATGCAGGGAAAGATTGAAGGCAGGAGAGAAGGGATGACAGAGGAGATCGTTTGATGGCATCACCAACTCAATGGACACATGTGTGAGCAAGCTCCAGGAGATAGTGAGGGACAGGGAAACCTGGTGTCCTGCAGTCCACGGGGTTGCAAAGAGTCAGACACAAAAAAATAATAATAATAATAAATTTAACAAAAAAGAAGAGTCGGACACAACAGAGCAACTGAACAAGGTTACATGTCTGCCCTTCAATAATCTTGTGGCCAGGCTGACATCGTCCACAAGAGCTGGATTTGAGGCTTGAAGAAAAGAGCATTTTGACACCTCATTTGTGTAGTTTGTTTTTATTGCAAAAGACCCCAAAAATTCCACCCGATAAGACATTCCAGAGGATCTCAGGCTGGAAGCTGTTCTCTGAAGTTTTCCAATTCCCCCTCATGTTTTCGACTTTGTCACACTGAAACTCCAGAGTGACAAGATCAAAAGCTGACCTTCAGGAAACCGCGTCACCTGGACCTGACCCCTAGTTTCAGGCACAATGTCCTCTCGGCTCTGAGCCCCCTCTTGCTGTATCACTCCTGTAGCAAAGCCACACTGCATCCAGGTCAGCGTGGTCGTCGACCCTCAGCCACCAGGTGTCTCCTCCGACTGAGCACAGCAGGTCAGCCAGGGCCCGCAGCGCCAGGGGACAAGGCTGTCAGACCAGCCAGCCTGCGTTCACACACCCACTGCGGCTTGTAGGAGTAAAGCGGTATAACTGGGAGCACAGCCAGAATGAAGTGAGAGTGGGGAAGGAAAGTTCCTCAGAAGGGGAAGAGAGAGTGTTCAGACCTGCGTGCATGAAAATGAAAGCAGCAAGCACACCAAGAGCCAACTGGCCTCCATGGGCCTTCATGGGGCAGTTGACCTTACTGAGCCCTTCTCGCCAGTCATGTGGTCCAGTTTGACTTGCCAGCTCTGTGCAGCTGGCTTCCTACACCAGCTCCATGAAGAAGAGTTTCCATTTCCAAGACCAGAGAGGGGAGGCTGTGGAATTTTTTGGCCAGAGAACCCCAAGAGCACATGAGTCAGGCATGAGGGCCCAGGTCCTGGGGCAGGGAGGAGGGGCCGACCCAGCAGAGAGGAAGGGGGAGGAGAGGACCTGGTCTGGGGCTCGGAGGGAACAGGACCCTCTCTCCTGCCCACCAGGGCCACTCTCCAGGGACCCAGCTCAGGGCTGAGTCGGTCCTCCCCACACAGGGAGGGAGTGCAGATTGCCTGCAACCAGGCTGAGTGAGTTGAGAGGGGGAGGGTGGCTAGGAAGGTGGGGATTCATCTCTGACTTTCTCCTCCAACAGCTGCCCAATCCAGGAGCTGGAAACTGGCTTCCCCTCTGGACTGAATTCCTCACTCCCTGTCTCTTCTCCTCCTGCTGCTTCCAACCAAGCCTGAGCCCCAACCCCACCCTTAGCCTGCTGACAAAGCCACCCCTGGCCTCTGAGGAACAATAACCCCAACAAATGTATTACTACCAGAGTGAAGACTCTCCTGCAGACTTCATCATCTATTAATCTATGTGCTAAGTGGCTCAGTCATGTCCAACTCTTTGCAACCCTATGGACTGTTGCCTGCCAGGCTCCTCTGTCCATGGGACTCTTCAGGCAAGAGTACTGGAGCAAGTTGCCATTTCCTCCTCCAGGGGATCTTCCTGACCCAGGGATCAAACCCACATCTCCTGCATTGGCAGGTAGATTCTTTACCACTGTGCCACTTGAGTTCTCATTAGTCTACATCATCTCATTAATCCTAACCCTGTATGGTGGCTTCTATAATTATCCCTATTTAGAGATGAGCCAATTGTAGAGAGAATATGCAGCTGTCCCCAAAACACAACCAAGAAAAGAGAGAGCCAGCATTCAGGTCCCAGTCTACTCTGGGGATCCAAGCTGGGCCCCCCTCGCTGCCCTCCTGCCACCTCATGCCTGACCCAGGAAGCTTCCTGGTCATCCCTTTATTCATTCCACAAACCCTAGAGTCAGTGTTGCTAAGAGAACGCCCTAAAATGGAGCCAAGAGGCCACTGAGGGACTGAGACCTATGCACGTCTCAGCCCATATGGAAACTGACCTTTTAACCTTACATTGTCTTCACAAAGACATCCAGAGCATCTGCTCGATGTTCCAAGATACTTATCGGACACTTTCCCTAAAATAACTCACGACAGCCTATCCCTTAAAGACAATACTTCCTTCCTTGTGTCAGAGGACAGATTTGTGGCTTTTGTCTTTGTGAGCCCCTGACTGTCTCTTCCTCAGAACACTCTTTCTGGTTGACCCCAATCTGTGCCTCCAGACTGCAGGTCTTAAGAGCCCAAATGAAGTTCTTTGTTCTTTGAGGCCTTGATGCTGATTGTTGTCCGACAACCTTGACATAACAGGATGTTAAAAAAAACAATGGAACTTTTTCAACTATCTTCTTTTTGACGGAGGCCACAGGCTGAGGTCAAAGGGTTAAGTTTCTACACATTCTAAAGAGAGGCTCTTGACCAACTATGGAGAACTTCCTAGGAAGGAGGTGAAGCAAAAAGGCAATGTCTTTACCTATCCCTCGACTCGGGGGAAGGAAAGGCTGGGGTCAGTCAGAGACAGGAGGGAGGCAGGGTGGTGGAGACACCCCAAAGAGGTGGGGGCAAGGCGCTTCTCCTTCCCCTTAAGCCAAGTGAGAGCCTCTCAGGGAATGGGCTGTGTCCTGTGGACACCTGAACCCTCCAGGCAAGAGGCTGGCTGCTCCAACAGCAGGTATGGAGAGATGCCTGCCAAGGGGTGAGATTGCCCTCCCGCAATTGTGGGGCAATTGCTGGGGTCCTATGGCCAGACCCCCACCAAAGGGGGCCTGCCTCCAGGATGGAGGGACCCCAAATGAGGGCCTGCATGGAGACTTCTGCTGGATGTCAGAGCAGAGTAGAGGTGAGATGCTGTAAAGGATCAATGTAGGGGGGTTCTGACAAACCCACAAAAGTTACCCTCGCCCTGAGAGAGTCAGCATTTGAGCCCCCACCCATGAGGACTCCAAGGCCAGCTGATGTGTGCCCTGGTCACTGAGACCTCTGTGACCCCTTGTCTCTCCTGTCTCTGTCCCCCTAGAAGTGCCAGAGGTGACATGGTGAGCAGGGAAGGAGGGTGAAAGGGCAGGTGGGAGCAGTGAAGAGGCCACCGCCCTACCCCACAACCCCCCCCCCACCCCTCTTCGGCCCCCACCAGGCAGGCCAAGGGCTCTCACTGGGATGAGAGATGGAAGTCTGGACTCAACTTTTCACTTCCTGAAAATTAAGAGCTGCAAGATTTCCTCCACAGGTAGAGAAGAATGAGAAATCAGGTTTAACGGAGAGCATTTGGAGGGAATAGATTCGTTTTCATCTATACTTCACTGAGTGCAGAGCATTCAATAAGCTGGTTATGTTTCGTGAATCACCTGCTCTGCACCCCATATGGCGCTGGGAATGAGGGACACAGCAGTGAACACACCCCGGGTTCCTCGTGGTCCTTCTGGCATTTCCATGAGAGTGGAATTCCAGGTCTATGCCCACCCATAGCTGTGTTTCCCCGCCACCCCTCAGCCATGTTTCTGAAAGGGTAACTCATGGAAACCCTCTGCTTGGTATGTGCAGACTCAGAACCCACGTGTTGAGCCTGATCTTGACTAATCAATTCCTCCATCCCCCTGCCTCAGAGTTGAACTTGTTCTCCAGCTTCAAGTTGTGTGGCTCCGAGTTCTATGTAAAAATTCTTGTGCAGTCCCCCATCCCTAGCCCTTTATCCCACATCCTTCCTGAGTGTAGAAGTGTGTCCATCCATCCGACAAAGATGTATGGGACACTTATCAGGTGGCGGGCTCTGTGCTAAAATAAAGATAAGGATGACACGGTCCCTCGCTTTGAGTAGCTCCAAGTGTGAGTATCAGGAGAGGGGATGGAAGGAAGGGGAAATGAAGGAGAAGAGGCTTATAGGCAGGTGTTTCCACTAAGTCGTAGCCAGACTAATATAGACAGGTGTAAGAGGTGCTATGGGAGTTAAGAGCAGAGACCTAACATGTCACAAAGCAGGTGACACTTGAGCCTGGAGTGGGTTTCCCGAGAGACAGAAGAAATTGCCTGGACAAATCATGGGATGGACACGGCAAGATCTAGGGACCAGGGCAAGTATCCAGCATGTGTGCAGTGCTCCTTTCTACCAGCAGAGGGCACTTATAAGGGCACCAATCCCATCCTGAGGGCTCCACCCCTGTGACCTCATCCAAACCCAATTATTTCCCAAAGGCCCCAGCCTCCAAATATCATCATGTTGGGGATTAACATATGAATTTGGGGGAAAGGAACATTCAGTCCATAGCAGAAGTCAATACAGGATTTTAAGCTGCAGAATCAGCTTTATTAGCCAGAAAGACAAATTTGACAGCAATGTGGAAGACAAACCGGGTCTAACTCAATTTTTCCTTATACTGTAGGGCTTCCCATTAGCAGAGCGGTGTGACTCAGCACTAAAGAGGAAGGGTCTGACTTCTGATCAAGACATCTGGCCATCAGGTTCTTCCAGGCAATCTGTTGGCAAAATCTCACCACCCCAGACCTCTCAGGCTTCCCCGTATACAGGACCACGCTGAGTGGAGACTGAATGGTCAGCAGGGGGCACCAGAGGACTGGTGATTGGACTGTCACAAGGCTGGTCAGAGCCTTCCCACCACGTGGTGAAAAGGAAAATCTTCCGGGTTCCAGACCCTGGCACAGCCTGATCCCTTGGTTTCCATCATTGCCAGCCTCTCTGCCCCCCTCACCCCAACCCCACTCTGACCTCAAATAAGAGATCAGAAAAGGAAGGAGGTGGAATTTTTTTTTCCCCCCAAATTCAGGGCAAACATATACACATACTTTTTTTTTTTAAAGGCTCTTCCCAGTTTCTTAAGAAGGTTTTTACTTACCAAACTCAGCAACTTCCTGATCAAGTTTTGGGTCATACTTTTGTGTGTTCCTAAACAAATGCTCTGACCTGTGAGCAAGGACCCTTCTCAGAACATAAAATCACAAGCTAGAGCTGGGTGTGAGCCTCAGAACTAATTAAAATCTGGTAATAATTCACACTCTTGAGAGTAACTCACAATTTAAATCTATATTTATTAATATATTTACCATAGGTGATCTGTAACTGGGAGGAGGAAAGGACCATCTAAATGTCCGAAATTAAGGGACACTAGCAAATGTGGAACATCAACAGGAAGGGACTGTGTGTCACCAGTAAAGTGGAAATGATGTACTTGTAGGAAATTTTGGTAAGAGAGTAGAAATGCTTGTCTTTTCTTTTTGTAGGGGAAGGGGGAGGCACTAAAAGAGTTTTGACTCAAATGGCTATCATCAAAAAAAAAATTCACACATAATAAATGCTGGAGAGGAAATGGAGAGAAGGGAGCCCTACTACACTGTTTATGGAAATGTGAATTGGTACAGCCACTATGGAGACCAGTATGGAGGTTCCTTATAAAACTAAAAATAGAACTACCCTGTGATCCTGCAATTCCACTCCTGGGCATATATCCAGAGAAAAACATGATCTGGAAGGATACATGCACCCCAGTGTTCATTGCAGCACTGTTTACCAAGACATGAAAGCAACCTAAATATTCAGTGACAGAGGAATGGGCAAAGAAGATACGGTACAGATATACAATGGTACATTACTCAGCAGCCATTTAAAATAGTGAAATAATGCATGTGCAGCAATATGGATAGCTCTAGAGATTATCGTGTTGAGTGAAGTCAGACAGAGGAAGAGAAATATCCTATGAGCAGAATCTGGAAAGAAATAATACAAACGAAGTTATTTACAAAACAGAAACAGACTCATAGACTTAAAGAAGGAATTTATGGTTACCAGGGGGATAGGGATAGTTAGGGAACTGGGGGCTGACGTGTATACACCGCTGTATTTAAAATGGATAACCAACAAGAACCTACTGTATAACAGGGGGAGCTCTGCTCAGAATTATGTAACAACCTAAATGGGAAAAGAATTTGAAAAAGAATAGATGCATGTAAATGAGTAACTGAATCACTTGGCTGTACACACGAAACTATCACAGCATTCTTAATCAACTATACTCCAATATAAAATTAAAAGAATTTTTTTTAAGTTTTTACTCATTCCTGGAGGCAAATGTAGTCTTCCTTCCCGGAGAGAGTGAGGGCAGGCAGAGGAGTATCCTGCTTGGTTGGGAATTTGATTGCTTGCTCGTTTATTTTAAAGAATAAGTGATCATAATGCCTGTTTTATATATTTCTGTATTCTGGTACATTGTGTAATTCTTAGGTACCAAACTATTAGTATTTTGTCAATATAGCAACATTAATTCAATATTTTTTAAAACCTGAAACCCTAACCATTTTCATATTGAAGTGTACCTAAGAATTATAGGTTACATTAAAATTTCAACTCAAACAAAGATTAACTCTATTAGAAAACATTTTTCTATACCTCCATAATCTGCAAAAGGTGACAGAAAATGGCAATCAACATAGTAAAAAATAATTCTTCTTATCCCTGAGCAAAGGATGATGGACATTTTAGTACCAAAATTGATACCAGTTCCTCCAAATTATCATCCATATTCATATATGAAGGCAATAAGGAAGACAAGGGCTTCCCTGGTGGCTCGGATGGTAAAGACTCTGCTTACAATGCAGGAGACCTGGGTTCAATCCCTAGGTTGGGAAGATCCCCTGGAGGAGGGCATGGCAGCCCACTCCAGTATTCTTGCCTGGAGAATCCCATGGACGGAGGAGTCCAGCAGGCTACAATCCATGGGGTTGCAAAGAGTCAGACACAACTGAGCGACTAAGCACAGCACAAGGAAGGCAAAGCAAACTGAATGTATATTCTTTAAAACAGAAACTGTACCTTACAACAAACAACAAAGACAGGAGGCCCCGAAAAGAAATTCAAAAGCATCTCAAATTAAGCAAGAAATGAGGATTTCCCTGGTGGTACAGTGGTTGAGAATCTACCTGCCAATGCAGGGGACACGGGTTTGATCCCTGGTCTGGGAAGATTCCACATGCCTTGGGACAACTAAGTCTGTTTGCCACAACTACTGAGC
>NW_011484729.1:90348-94107 GCF_000754665.1 Bison bison bison
GATTACCACAATTAGTCTAATTTTCATCTATCACCATACAGAATTATTACAATATTATTGACTGTGTCCCCTACACTGTATATATATCCCCAAGGGGATATAATGTCACATTTGCTTTTCACATTTATTTTCACATTATTCCATTCACATTTATTTTACTTATAATTTTCACATTTTATTTCACAACTAGAAGTTTCCGCCTCTGAATCTCCCTTACTATTTCATTCATCCTCCCCTGATCTCCCTCCCCTGGCAATCACCAGTTTATTCGGTCAGAGAGGAAGAAAATGTTCCCTGCCCTTTTCGGTTCTTCTGGCTGGTATGAGAATTAACTTGACATGAGGCAGATTAACGGGAAAACATCAAACAGAAGTTTAATAACATACATACACAGGAAAGTCCAGCCTCGTGGTGTGGCCAAAATTAATTAATTAATTAAAATCTACAAGTATTTACTATAGTTTCTGTTGAAACAATTTTTTTCTAAAATCACCCTCATTTCTAAACAAGATAGCCAATTAAGACTAACATATTTGCAAAATAAATTTAGTTTCATTAAACTTGGTCTGATTATTTAACATAAATCCAGCAAGAATAGCTATTGACCAATAGGCTCTTTTAAATCAGCTTGTTGAGAACTTTTCATAAGAAATCTCCAGAGTGAACTTTTAAACGCCTCCGAGGTCAGGAAACCATGCCAACAACCTGCCATCAGACTTGCCTGTGATCCCTACAAATTTGGGTGAATTCCTCTCTGTCTGAGGTCCCCCAAATATCCTGAGGTTCTTGTGCCTGCCAGGAAGTGACCATTCTTACTCATCTGGTAAGACTGCTGGGAACCCTGTAAGGAAGGTTCCAGACTATTTTTCCAAGGGGCTTTAAGACTCAATAACATCAATCTTAGCTCCTTAAAGCTGTCACATCTGATTCTATGCATGTCTCCTTCAAATATGATATTCCAGCCAAAGTCTTCATAATTGTGTTTCCAATTGTGTCCTATTAGAAGGAGAACAGATTCTTAGCAAATATATTAAATAATTATATTGCCAGGGCTTCCCAGGTGGCGCTAGCGGTAAAGAACCCGCCGGCCAATGAGGAGGGGAGACATCAGAGACGCGGTCCGCGGATCTCTAGCTCAGGAAGATCTTCTGGAGAAGGCCATGGCAACCCACTCCAGTATTCTTGCCTAGAGAATCCCATGAACAGAGGAGTCTGCAGGCTACAGCCCATAGGGTCTCACAGAGTTGGACACGACTAAGGCAACTTATCTCACACACACGTATTACTGTGAAAATAAGAACACCCACTAAGAGGTGCCAACTTCTAAAAGGACCAGGGAGAGAGAAAAAAAATAAATGTTTCAACTGTCCTTACAAAGGTATAATTTACCAAATAGCCGTTAAGTCATAGTTAGCTTAAAAGGAAAGGTGTCCTTATAACTGGAAAACAAAGATTAAAAAATCAGTAATATCCCAGCTATGGTTTTTCCAGTCGTCATGTATAGATGTGAGAGTTGGACTATAAAGAAAGCTGAGCACTGAAGAATTGATGCTTTTAAACTCTGGTGTTGGAGAAGACTCTTGAAAGTCCCTTGGACTGCAAGGAGATCCAACTAGTCCATTCTAAAGGAGATCAGTCCTGGGTGTTCATTGGAAGGACTGATGCTGAGGCTGAAACTCCAATACTTTGGCCACTGAATGCAAAGAACTGACTCATTGGAAAGGCCCTGATGCTGGGAAAGATTGAGGGCAGAAGGAGAAGGGGACGACAGAGGATGAGATGGTTGGATGGCATCACTGACTCAATGGACATGAGTTGGAGTAAGTTTCGGGAGTTGGTGATGGACAGGGAAGCCTGGCGTGCTGCAGTCTATGGGGTTGAAAAGAGTCGGACACGATTGAGCAACTGAACTGAAACTGAACTGAATATTCCAGACAAAAAGTTATACAAATTAGAATTGTACTCATCAGTTCATTTTAGTCCCATATAATTAATTATTGTTGATCTTGATCTTTTGTTAGTATTTTTAGTATATTCAGAAAGCCATCAGCGTTTTCATTAGAGTTCTATAATTTCTTACCTAGTTTCACTGGTATTATCTAAAAGTCATCAGAAACTTGTCTGTTTTTTTAAAAAATGTCCTATCTATGAAGCTTAAAGCATTTCCCCCAAAACATCAGAGTAAGATAATAACTGTCTTTAAATGCCAAAAGACTTTAAATGCCACATTAAAGATTTGATGACAATGCAATTGAAAAAGATATTTGGTCATTTCTGTGACATACAACATTTGAACATAATAACTAGAAATATAATTGATGACATAACAGGACATATCCAACTTTTATGAATCTTATACAATTTCCAGCATATTTATGTTAATGACATTTATCCATACAATATAACCTAAGTAGATTTATCATTATTTATTTGATAATGTGTTGCATGTAATTTAACATGATGAATGAGACTAATTAGTTTAATATCTCTTTTGGAGATGTTTCAGGGGCCCTTTGATTCTCTAAGTTAGCTAACGGTCAAAAGGGCTTTATTTAGCATTTGATGTGGGAAATTTTATCAAAGATTTTTTACGCACTTGGTCAAATAGGATCATAAGTCACTGTGAAACAATACTTATCCATTTAACCAAAGTTTCAATAAAAGATTTCAAAGACAAATACAGGAAGTTATAACATATTATTAATACTTAAAAGGTAAAAAAATTTGTACAATTGTTACCAAAAAAAATCGATAGGGAATTCCCTGGTGTTCCAGTGGTTAGGACTCAGCACTTTAACTGCCATGGCCCAAGTTCAAAATAGATCAATATTCCAAGAAAATGCTCTCCTGTTATTAGAGAGAGAAAGCCAGATTCTAATTTTGTATCAGCTTACTTCTTTATTAAAACTCATTCACTTAATTAAATTCATTTTAATCTTAGCCACCTTGACCAAATATAAAACTCTTTTTTCCAAGGTTCCTTTTCCACAAATCTTCTATAATTTAATTCTTTACATTCAGAATTTTGTCCCATTCTCCTCTCTCTCTCAACCTCTCTTTAGTATAAAATTACTTTCTTTTCCCTTAACAAAATGCATTTCCATAACTTTATACTTCTAAAATTTCTTTGCATATGAGAATGTTTTCCTTCTTAATTTTAGTAACTTTAATTACATATGTTAATTAGAATTATTAACCCTTAGAAACCTTAATTTCTATTTAAAAGTAGGAAGCAACCAATTGAAGACTGTTATACCAGTATTTTTTCTTTGGCAAACTTATACATTTTATAATTTCTAAAAATATACATTTCCTCATAGCATAACTTTTTTTCAGTGGTACATAACATTTTTCTAATAGACCCAAACATCTTTAGTTTTTCAATAATAAGAAAAAAGTAAGTAAATTCAGGCTTATTTAGCAACTAATGTTTCAGCATTTTATCTTATTTGGAAATAATCTAGGCATCTAAGGAATTTCCATCATTTAACTTAGCAAAACTAAAGCGTTACATTCCTGAAAGATCTTGGAAACTATCTTTAGACCTTTAAATAGATTTACATCTTTCTAAGTCAATAAACTGTGGAAAAATCTGAAAGAGATGGGAATACCAGATCACCTGACCTGCCTCTTGAGAAACCTATATGCAGGTCAGGAAGCAACAGTTACAACTGGACATGGAACAACAGACTGGTTCCAAATAGGAAAAGGAGTACGTCAAGGCTACATATTGTCACCCTGCTTATTTAACTTCTATGC
>NW_011484730.1:0-408 GCF_000754665.1 Bison bison bison
CTGATCTCCTTCAGAATGGACTGGTTGGATCTCCTTGCAGTCCAAGGGACTCTCAAGAGTCTTCTCCAACACCACAGTTCAAAAGCATCAATTCTTTGGTGCTCAGCTTTCTTCACAGTCCAACTCTCACATCCATACATGACCACTGGAAAAACCATAGCCTTGACTAGACGGACCTTTGTTGGCAAAGTAATGTCTCTGCTTTTCAATATGCTATCTAGGTTGGTCATAACTTTCCTTCCAAGGAGTAAGCGTCTTTTAATTTCATGGCTGAAGTCACCATCTGCAGTGATTTTGGAGCCCCCCAAAAAATGAAGTTTGACACTGTTCCCACTGTTTCCCCATCTATTTCCCATGAAGTGATGGGACCAGATGCCATGATCTTCGTTTTCTGAATGTTGAGCTTTA
>NW_011484730.1:3638-6108 GCF_000754665.1 Bison bison bison
AAACCACTGGCACACTTCTACAAACATAGAATGGTCTTCCAAAGAAGTCGAGGAGCAGAAAAGCCCTATCATAATGCCACTTCAACTGACTACCACTTAAATAATGCACTAGTTGGAAAGAGATAAAGTATGTAGTTAGAGTCAGCAGGAGATGTCACTCTCAGGGAGATGAGAAGCCATTTTCCAATATCCTCTCAGTTACAGGTGAAATTCTTTCTCCAACTGTTAGCTGTCATTTTATGTACTAGAAAAGAATATCTTTTAAGAGAATTGGAAGACAAGACACAAACTGGGAAAAAAAATAATATTAGCAAAAGACACATCTGATAAAGGACAATTATTTTAAAAACAGACCAAAAAAAAAAAAAAGACTCCTAAAACTCAACAAACAGCCTGATTAAAAATGGGTCAAAGACCTAAACAGACATTTCACCAAAGAAGACATGTGTCATATTAGCATATAAAAAGATGTCCCACCTATAGATCATCAGGGAAATGCGCATTAAAATAATGAGGTACCACTGCCCACCTATTAGAATGGCCAGAATCCAAAACATTGACCACACCACATGCCAGTAAAGATGTGGAGCAATAGGAGCTCTCATTGGTTGACTACTGATGGGACTGCAAAGTGTATTAGCTCTTCTGGAAGACAGTTTGGTGGTTTCTTTACACTAGAAAACATACCATACTTTTACCATATAATCCAGCAATTTTCTGCTCCATGGGATTTTTCCAAAGAAATTGAAAACTTATATCCATACAGAAGTCTGGACCTGGATGTTTCCAGCAGTTTTGTTCATAACTGGCAAAACTAGGAGGCACTCAAGATGTCCTTCAGTAGTAGGTTAATGGATAAATAAACTATATTACAACCAAGCTAGAGAATATTATTCAGCACCAAAAAGAAATGAGCTCTCAAGCCAGGGAGAGACATGGAAGAACCTTAAATGCTTATTACTGAGTGAAAGAAGTAAAAACAAAAGAATAAGTGATTCTGAAAAGTCTACACACTGTATCATTCCAACCATAGGCTATTGTAGAATAGACAAAGGTATAGAGACACTAAGAAGATCAGTGTTGCCAGTGGCCCTAGGATCGGCATGGGGAGAGATGAACAGGCACAGCACAGAGGATTTTTAGGACACTGAAAATAGTCTGTATGATACTATAATGATGGATACATGGCTTTATACATTTGCCCAAACCCATAGAATATACAACACCAAGAGTGCATCCTAAGGTATACTTTGGGTGGTATGCTATGGACTTTGGATAATTATGATACATCAATGTAAGTTCATCCTTAATTTTTAAAACTCCACCATTCTTGTGAGTGATATTGATAGTGAGGAAAGCCATTGCATATATGGAGGCAGGGAGTAGCTGGGAATACCTCTGCACCTCCCTTTCAGTCTTCCTATTAACCTAAAAGTGCTCTAAAATATTGTCTTCAGTTTTTTTCACTTCAAAGAAAACATTTGGTATGTATTAGTATAATCAATTTATCAATACAGTAATTCAACAAATAACTTATTAAGCCTTACCATGTGCTATGTTGTATGCTAGATGCGAAGGATATAATATTGGCCATGAAAAACACAATTTGGGGGCTCTCAGAAAGTAAGAGAATTAAATAGCTACATTTTACAAACACTAGGATATAGAATGTTATGGGAGAATCATAATTCAGTCTGGAAGGGGACAGTTGGTAGATGGAAAGTTCTCTAGAAAAAAGGAACTTTGATAGGAGATTTGAAGGATACATAGGTGTGCCTAGGCCAACAGGTGGGGGAGTGGGGTCAGATGAGTCAGAGTCCTCCTCTTCTAGGGAAATGGCAGAAGTAAAGATGAAGCAACAAGGATCCTGGCATTTCTTGAAAAATTCAAGTATGGACAAAGCATTGAGTTGGGTGAGGAGCAGATGAGAAGGGATATGTCGAGGAGGTTCTGAATGATGCTGAAAATACCACAGCCTTAAATTGTTCTTTAAGGATTGTTAGAGAAATCAATCACATTTTATTTGGAGGGCAATTGAAAGCCCCTGGAGCTTTTTTGAAGAAGCCAGTGACATGATGAACTTGGGTTTAAGCGGGCTTGTTCTACAAAAGAGTGGAGGATGACTTAGGTAACGGTAGCACTGGAGGCTGTGCCAGTGGTCCAGATGAGAAAGAGTGATGACTTGAACTAGAGACGTGAGAAAGGGAATCAAGATTGAAAGGAGACTAAAGAGATACTGGGTGGATGGTAGTGGAAATTACTAAACTGTGGATGTGAGTTCAGTTTTGGATACATCAAGTTTGAGCTGCTTGCAAGGCCACTAAGTAAACTAGCCATATGAATCCAGAGAGGTTTAGGCTAAAAATACAGATACCAGACTTCCCTGGTGGCTCAGACGGTAAAGCATCTGCCTACAATGCGGGAGACCTGGGTTCGATCCCTGGGGAGGGAAGATCCTCTGAAGAAGGAA
>NW_011484730.1:8118-8877 GCF_000754665.1 Bison bison bison
TGGTCTATGAGGTCACAAAGAGTCAGACATGACTGAGCACACACATACACACACATACATACAAAACATCTGGAAGTTAGTTGGAGCCATTTTTAAGATCTTAACAACTGGTTTAATAGCATTAATTGAAATGTCTGTAACTCAGCTAAGGGGGGAAAAAACTAGTCCAGCATAATACAGTATTGTTAAGGAAAATGATACTTTCACACAGCTATTTTGCTTTTTAGTGTCTTCTCAGTGTCTGCAGACCTAATAAAAAGGGATTATCTCAGCATCCTATAAGTTTAATTTTGAAAAACAAGAAGCCATGAATAATGGAAATCATTTCAAAACATCTCCACTCACATCTAAAATATGAAACAGCTAAATCAGAGGTTCTTAATAATTTAATCAGTGAAGCATAACTGGAGGATTTAGAAAAAGCACCTAAACTATTAAAAGATTCTTCAGCTACTGCTTAATGTCAGCATCAAGTTATTTCTTGCACTGGCAAACAGCCAAGCCATTCCCTGGTCACATCCACTTTTCAGCATTTAGTAGTCCTCTCAATCATCCTGGTCAGAGCCCCAGGAATGTTTCACAGCAACTCTGCAATAATGGTACATTACTGTTAGGTCTTGAATTTTGAGATAGTTCATCTCCCAGAAAGGATGTGAATTGAGTAATAAGACCAAGTAGAGTGAACTTTATTAATGATGCTCGAGATTTTAGACATATTCTATAACCTTCAATCAATTTTAAAAGCACTTCCCATACCCG
>NW_011484730.1:8977-11385 GCF_000754665.1 Bison bison bison
GTTCCTTGCTTTTAAATTCTCTACAGTCTTGGCTTTTGAGCTTGCATGTTCTCTTGTTTTGTTCAGCTTTGCTTTCTAGCACCTCTGTGGTCCCTTGTTGCCATTCCTACTAGTTGACATATCCCCCTGTCAGCCCCTTAAATGATGGTATCACCCAGGACTTAGCCCATGCTATGTGTGTGTCCCTTTACAGCTGGCATCTGTTCCGATTGGCCATAGCCTATGCTGTACTTATGGCCAAATTTCTTTTGTAGTTTTTAAATTGTGCTTTAAAACTTGTAACAAAATTTACCATCTTAAATCATCTTAATACAGTTCAGTGTGTTAGAGAATGTAAGGTAAAGACTCCTAAAACCATGCCAGTGATTAGCTCAGATGTCTTTCCTAAACTCTTGTCTTATAGTTTCACCTGCAGGCCAGCTATCACCTAGATGTTTTACAGATATTTCAAACTCAGCATACCTAAATTTGATATTACCATTATCTTTTGAAAAATATACACGTCTTTTTATATTCCTTATGTTGGTGGATGGCACTCACTATCCAAGTTAGAAATCAAGGAGTTTTGCTGACACTTTCTTTATTCCTTAGTACTAAATAATCATTTACCACCGATTTTGTTGAACTTGTAAGCCAAACAACTCTCAACTTTCTAACATAGCCCCGCTATTTTGTTTTGGTCATTTATCCAGTCATCATCTACATAGCCTCTTACTTGGTCTTCCCATCTCTCTCAACCCATCTTGCACACTGCAAGTCCATTGATAATGAACTTTTTAATGTACCAATCATATTACATTAGTCAAGATTTTAGAATAGTTTTTTTTTTTCTAGAATAAAAGCTAAATTCCTCAGCTTGGTATACAAGGTCTTTCATAATTTGGCACTTGCTAGGATGTCTAGGTTATTTCCTAACTCTCCCACCACTTTATTGATAACCAGATAATACTAAGCTATTTTTAGTGCCCCAGTCACCAAATGCTGCCTTTCTACTTTAACATATGCTATTCTTTCCTCTAGAAATGCACATATCACCATTTAATTTTGTTAAACTCAACCTTGAAGTCTCAGCTCAAAATATTATTTGTATGAATACTTTCCTTTCTGCCTAGTCTTCAAGGGAAGACAGGTACTTCTTTATTATACTACCATTTTGCTATTTACTTCTATTTCAGCAAGTATAATTACATTTTATGGAAATTTGTTGTTGGCATATATGTCTCCCACTAGAATAGAAACTTCTTAAAGGCAGCAATAGAGTCTCATTTATTTTTGTAACTCTGGTGACATGGTTAATAAAGATGTTTGGGGCTACAAGGAAAAGAATACCCATTCAAAGTGGCTTCAGCCATAAGTATAATTAATTTCACCTAACTGAAAGTCCAAACATTGGAGCAAGCTCCAGAAACAGTGCAAACAGAGCTCTGGTTCTCTTTCTCTATGATATTCTTAGTTCTGATTTTCCCTCTGGGTCAGCTCTGACCCCTCACTAGTTCCCTTCCAGTTTTGAAGGTGGCTGCCAGCAGCAAATGGGGCAATATGATTTGCTGTTACAGTGACAGAGGATCTCTTACCTCAAGGCTAGATTAAGAGATTTATCTATCACTCAAATCTGCCAATCTAGGTTATGTATCTACTCCCATATCAATAATAGTCTTCAGAGTGATGCCATAGGATGGTTGACTTCAACTTTGGGATATTAAACCAAAGTTAAGAGGAAGGGATTATCTTGATTGGCTTGGAATCTAAGCACTTAGATGAATCTAAATCACCTCTAAAACTGGGGGATGGAATCCATGGAAGCCTGAAAAGAATTGAAAACTCTCCTAAGTAGTAGAAATGCAGAGTGGGTGTAAGGGCATCCATGAAAGAATGTTGCTCAGTTCACCAACAGCTCAGTTCACTGAATGTTGTTCAGTATTCACTCCATTGGCATGGTGTTGGGCCCAAAGCTGTTTAATTACTGTTAGTTCAGTGAAGCTATGAAAGACAATTTTTTAAATTTTATTTTATTTTTTAATTTTACAATATTGTATTGGTTTTGCCATGTATCAGCATGAATCTACCACAGGTATACACATGTTCCCCATCCTGAACCCTCCTCCCTCCTCGCTCCCTGTACCATCCCTCAAGACAATCTTATCTGCAAGCCATATATAAAGTAGGCAACAATGAGAAATATTTTTAGAAATGTTAATCATATACAAATTAATTATACACATTGGGAGGCTGTTCCTAAATGTAATGTCTTGTCCTTCCCTTGACCTTTGCCTGAATCTTATCTTGGCCTTAATCTGGAAGTTGGAGCTACCCAGGTGGTGCAGTGGGGAAGGAATCCACCTGCCAGTGCAGGAGGTGCAAGAGATAAGGGTTCAGTCCCTGTGTCAGGAAGATCCCCTGGAAGAGGA
>NW_011484730.1:13411-14027 GCF_000754665.1 Bison bison bison
CAATGTTGAGTTTTAAGCCAGATTTTTCACTCACCTCTTTCACTTTCATCAAGAGGCTCTTCAGTTCCTCTTCGCTTATTGCCAGGAGAAATATCAATAACTGCAGATATGCAGGTGACGTCACCCTTATGGCAGAAGGCTTCAGTCCTTAAGTCCTTCTTTTCCACTGTTACATCAAATTGAATGGGAACATCATGCTGAAAATAGTGAATTGGCCCCACTTTTTGTTAGTGAATTGACCTTTCTGCCTAGCTATTTACTTCTGTCCGGGTCCTTATTTTCCACAAAAAGTGTACTTTATCAATTGAATGTATAGAAATTAATTTGTTGGTAAGAATATCTATTAGCACATAACAGCCAGGCCTTTGAGGTAGGACAAAAGTAGGAAAAACAATGAAGAATTTCCACCTTTAATTCTTTGTATCTTAAAATATAGGTTAATATAGGCTATAATTTTATTATTGATATATTCTATTGAATGGTAGTTCATATACAATGTCATATAAGTCACAGGTATACAATATAGGATCACAATTTGTAAAGGTAAGCCTGGTAGGCTGCAGTCCATGGGGTTGCAAAGAGTCAGACATGACTTAGCAATTGAACTGAACTGAAA
>NW_011484730.1:14127-15467 GCF_000754665.1 Bison bison bison
GGAATCAAACCCGGGTCTCCTGCATTGCAGGCAGATTATTTACCCTCTGAGCCATGAGGGAACCTCCATCTGTGATATAAGCCATCCTTAAAGATCATGATACCATTTTTTGGCAACACTTAACTGAAATCAACTGTAAGGGGAAGGAACGGGAGTTTTGAAGATACTTGATCAGAGTAATATGAAGCAGTGATCAGCATGATAGAGATTCTCAACCTAGAGGCTGGAGATAAGTGAGATTTCCTAGTATCACTGAAATCAGTTCTCAAATCATTGAGCAAGTGTTGTCTGTGGATCAAATAAGTTATGTGTCTCCACATATATGTGGTAGATATTTTCAAAGTGACGTTAAATGGTACTACAATTAATAAAATGTAAAATTAGAATATTACTGAATTCAGAATAAGTGGATTTTTGTCACTGTTTTTCTCAATCTGTGCAATCTGGAGATGTGATTATTATGCAGAGGCATGTGACATTTTTGAGGTTGCAGAAGCATGTTCCTAATGAGAACCACTGGCACAGTAAAAAGCTTATTGAATTGAGAATTCAGAGCCCTAGATTCTGGTCCTCATTTGGTCTCAAGCCAGCTGGGGAATAGAAATCTTAGACAAACCATTCAATGCTTTAGGCCTTGATTTCTTTAGTTGTTAAATGATCAGTTTCTCTCAAATGAAACAGCTTTTGATCATGCTATCAGGTATAGTGTCTATGGCTTTAGGTATATAAAATAAGTTAACTTCTCTGAAAATCAAATTTCTATAACATATATGTCTATGGCATTGAAAAATAGTGACTGATAACATATTTTTATAGAATAGTTTACTTACTTATATGACTAAGTGATAACAGAATCTGATTCAATAAACCCCAAAAGATCATCCCTGAAAATAGATGAATGAAAGACCTCTGACTTGTTACTGTTTCACCTGTTAAATTCACCCAGTTGCAATGACCTTAGGCCGCCACTGTCAGTGACAAAGATTGTCCATTTTAGCAATTCAGTCTCACAGTGCTTCAGTCCTTCGGTTCAGTTGCGCAGTCATGTCCAGCTATTTGCGACCCCATGGACTGCAGCACTCTAGGCTTCCTTGTCCATCACCAACTCCTGGAGCTTGTTCAAACTCAAATCCATCGAGTCAGTGATGCTATCCAACCATCTCATCCTCTGTTATCCCCCTCTCCTCCTGCTTTCAATATTTGCCAGTATCCAGGTCTTTTCCAATGAGTCAATCCTTCGCATCAGGTGGCCAAAGTACTGGAGCTTCAGCTTCAGCATCTGTCCTTCCAATGAATATTCAGGACTGATTTCCTTTAGAATGGACTGGTTGGATCTCCTT
>NW_011484730.1:18313-19709 GCF_000754665.1 Bison bison bison
GTCAGAACCACTGGTTATTTACAGGATGGTCTTTATTTTGGTATTCAAAGATCTCTTTTAAATCTCCTTAGCCCAGAAGGGAAAGAAAGAAGTCCACACTTTGGCTGGTCTATGGACTCCTTTTTGTAAAAGTTGTAGTGAAAAACACATAAAATTTACTATCTTAACCATTTAAAGTATACAGTGTGCTAATTTTTTGCCATTGCACAACAGATCTCTATAAATTTTTCATCGTGCAAACAGAAACTCTATAGCATATGATAGAATTTCCTTTTAAAAAAATTGTTTTTTGACTGTGCTGGGTCTTCATTACTATGCATGGCCTTTCTCTAGTTGCGTTGTGTGATTTTCTCATTGTGATGCTTTTTCTTGTTGCGGAGCACAGTGGGCTTCAGCAGTTGTGGCCGGTGGGCTCAGTATTGTGGCTCAGTAGTTGTGGCACACGGGCTGAGTTGCTCTGCGGCATGTGGAATCTTCCCTGACCAGAGATCAAACCCATGTCCCCTGCATTGGTGGGCAGATTCCTATCCACTGTACCACTCGGGAAGTCCAGGATTTACTTCTTTTTAAGGCTAAATAATATTCCATTGTATACTTATACCACATTTTCCCTATCCATTTATCTGTCAATGGACATTTAGGTTTTTCCCACCTCTTGACTTTTTCAAAAATGCTGCAATGAACATCAGTGTCCAAATATCTCTTTAAGATCCTATTTTCAATTCTTTTGGATATACTATATATTCAGAAGTATGATTGCTGGGTTGTATGGTAATTCTAGTTTCAACTTTTTAAAGAAACTCCATACTGCTTCCCACAGAGGCTGTACCATTTTACATTCCCAACTACATTGCACACGGGTTCCAATTTATCCACATCCTCACCAACACTTGTTCTCATTCTCTCTCTCTTCCTCCCTCCCCCACCTCCGACTTTGATTTGCATTTCCCTGATGATTAGTGATGTTGATACCTTTCCATGTGTTTATTGGCCATTCATGTATCTTCTCTCAAGAAATGTATATTCACATCCTTTGCAGATTTTTTAATTGGGTTTTTCATGAATCCCTCTTTCATCAGTCAACTCAGAGCCTTCCTTCTTAAAATGTAGATTGCTTGGGAATTTCCATCTAACTTACTAGATTTTGACCCTGGAGAAGTATTTTAATTTATCCAAATCTTAGTGTCCTCTCCTGCAAATTGATAGCAATGTTGCTCTCCCTGCCCACACTCAAGTGTTATGGTGAGAAGTCAATGGATAAAATGACTGAAATGACACTTTTGTGCTTTTATACTGTATAGCTCTGTACAGATGTAAGGTATTATTATGAATTTAGGCCAAAAGAATTTACATGTTAAGACTACTTAATACTATTTCATTTACGTTGGAGCTAATG
>NW_011484730.1:19809-20308 GCF_000754665.1 Bison bison bison
ATATTACTCCAGAATTGAATGCCATGTTGCTTTTATGTATTAGAAAGGAAATCGTGTATTTAGGTGTCTAAGGGGTCAAAAGATGGTATCTTAGATTGGATTTCCTGGAAGCATGGTCTGAGACAAAAAGTTGCATTCATTAGGTTTAGTGGGAATGAGTATTGGTAGATCTACCTGTAAGGAAGTGAGGGCAGTGTTACTGGACAGAGTGGGAGAGGCTGATCCACAGAGCAGTGAATACTGCAGCCATGGGGTCACGAAGATTCGGACACGACTGAGCGACTGAACTGAACTGAACTGAAGCCAAACTGACAGAGAGCTGGGAGCTGGATTCATCCTTCATAGTTGTCTAAAATTGAGGCAGGTGAGCTGGGCCTTAATATCCTTGTACTGACCGACAGAAAGCCTCAGGGAGGGACGCATTAGCAGTCATTATTAACAGAACCTGGTGTGTGGGTCCGTCGACTCCAGGAGAAGTGCAATGGGGCCCCATAATATC
>NW_011484731.1:0-336 GCF_000754665.1 Bison bison bison
ATCAACAGTTATATGCCAATAAAATGGACAACTTGGAAGAAATGGACAAATTCTTAGAAAAGTACAACTTTCCAAAACTGAACCAAGAAGAAATAGAAAATCTTAACAGACCCATCACAAGCATGGGAATGGAAACTGTAATCAGATATCTTCCAGCAAACAAAAGGCCAGGTTCAGATGGCATCACAGCTGAATTCTACCAAAAGTTTAGAAAAGAGCTAACACCTATTCTACTCAAACTCTTCCAGAAAATTGCAGAGGAAGGCAAACTTCCAAACTCATTCTATGAGGCCACCATCACCCTAATACCAAAACCTGACAAAGATGCCACAAAAC
>NW_011484731.1:4517-4720 GCF_000754665.1 Bison bison bison
ATGGTCTATATCTGAATTGATGGTTCCTTGGACAAGAGTAAGAGAAGTTGTGGGAAATCTGATGGATGTAGATAATGCTATTGCTTAACCATTATCTGGAATTTTTGGCACAAATTTTGTTTTCATTTTATGAATTCTCATGAATTTCTATTAAGTCTTTAAAAACATTATGAAGAGGTACTTGGTTTCTGTGGTTTTGTTGT
>NW_011484731.1:4820-5216 GCF_000754665.1 Bison bison bison
GGTTCAGGACGGGGAACACATGTTCACACATGGCGGATTCATGTCAATGTAAGGCAAAACAAATACAATATTGTAAAGTAATTAGCCTCCAATTAAAATAAATAAATTTAAATTAAAAAATAAATAAACAAAATAGTCTAGTGTATTCAAAGCAGGAGAAATTTAGTAGGAAAACAGTTCAGAGATGTAAAATTGTGATTCTTTGTGGTTTTAGTGCTGTTTTTATTTTTGTTTTGTTTTCATTTGTTTCTTTTGTTTTTAAGTGTTAAGACATTGAAAACTTTCAGCAGAGGAGAGCCAACATCTGCTCTATATCTTAACAATACTATTTGAGCTGCACTGTTGAAAATAATCTGTGAAGGATGGCAAAGGAAGAAGTAGGGGGAGCTCTTAGCA
>NW_011484731.1:5316-5664 GCF_000754665.1 Bison bison bison
TGGTACGTATACACAATGGAGTATTGCTCAGCCATTAAAAAGAATACATTTGAATCAGTTCTAATGAGGTGGTTGAAACTGGAGCCTATTATACAGATTGAAGTAAGCCAGAAAGAAAAATTCCAATATGCATACTAATGCATATATATGGAATTTAGAAAGATGGTAATGATAACTCTATGTGCAAGACAGCAAAAGAGACACAGGTGTATAGAACAGTCTTTTGGCCTCTATGGCAGAAGGTGAGGGTGGGATGATTTGGGAGAATGGCATTGAACCATGTATATTATCATATGTGAAATGGATTGCCAGTCCAGGTTCAATGCATGAGACAGAGTGCTTATGGCT
>NW_011484731.1:5764-6328 GCF_000754665.1 Bison bison bison
GCACAACAAAGGAAAATATAAGCAAGGTGAAAAGACAGCCTTCAGAATGGGAGAAAATAATAGCAAATGAAGCAACTGACAAAGAACTAATCTCAAAAATATACAAGCAACTCCTACAGCTAAATTCCAGAAAAAAAAAAAAAATCAAAAAATGGGCCAAAGAACTAAACAGACATTTCTCCAAAGAAGACATACAGATGGCTAATAAACACATGAAAAGATGCTCAAAATCACTCATTATTAGAGAAACGCAAATCAAAACCACAATGAGGTACCATTTCACACCAGTCAGAATGGCTGCTATCCAAAAGTCTACAAGCAATAAATGCTGGAGAGGGTGTGGAGAAAAGGGAACCCTCTTACATTGTTGGTGGGAATGCAAAGTAGTACAGCCACTATGGAGAACAGTGTGGAGATTCCTTAAAATCTGAAAATAGAACTGCCTTATGACCCAGCAATCCCACTCATGGGCATACACACCTAGGAAACCAGAATTGAAAGAGACACGTGTACCCCAATGTTCATCGCAGCACTGTTTATAATAGCCAGGACATGGAAGCAACC
>NW_011484731.1:9148-11323 GCF_000754665.1 Bison bison bison
ATGTTCATGCTGCTGCTGCTGTTGTTGCTAAGTCTCTTCGGTCATGTCTGACTCTGTGCGACCCCATAGATGGCAGCCCACCAGGCTCCCCCATCCCTGGGATTCTCCAGGCAAGAATACTGGAGAGGGTTGCCATTTCCTTCTCCAACGCATGAAAGTGAAAAGTGAAAGTGAAGTCGCTCAGTCGTGTCTGACTCTTCCCTATCCCATGGACTGCAGCCTACCAGGCTCCTCTGCCCATGGGATTTTCCAAGCAAGAGCACTGGAGTGGGGTGCCATTGCCTTCTCCATATTATGTTCATATTTCCTTAGAATCCTTGATTTTATATAGTAGATATTTTAAAGTCTCTTTATGCTTATCCCATCATATATGTTATTGTTGTGTCTGTTTTTGTGTGTGTGTGATTTTTCTCTTGGTTATGTGTTATGTTACACTTCTTCATCACATAGTCATTAAGTTCTGACTGGTCATTGTATACTGTAATGTTATATTATTGGCTGTCTGGATTTTGCTTTATTCCTTCACAAAGACTTGGTATTTTCCAAAGTGTTTGTGCATCAGCTTGATCCTTCTGAGGCTTATTTTTAAGTGTGGTTAAAGTAGGTCAAAAGTATCTTTTACTTTGAGGCTATTTTAGGTCCACTCTTGAGGCCTGCCTGACCATTCTGATGTCTTTACTGGATGCCCTGGGTGCTCAGAGTTCTTTCTACTCTAGCTTTTGAAAATAGCTCTCAGACCAGCATGAGTTCTGGGAACTATTCAGCATACAGCTTCCTGGCAGTTGTCCTCTGTCTGGACTCATGGAAATTTACTTCATCAATGTTCATTCAATCCAAGATGCAAAGGGATCAATATGTAGGTTTTTGGAGCCCTTTTTCTAGGTAGCCCTCTTTTATTATTCTTTCCCAAAATTTCCAGTTGGTGAGCCTTCCTGAATTCAGTCTTCTCACCTCAGTGGGACTACTAGGATAAGCTGGATTTGCCTCGCCATGCACAGCAGCCCTGAACTTGCCTCCAGGGAGAAATCCCATGGGATCATGATACTCACCTCATGGATTTCTCTTTTCTCAGTGACTACCCTCGTTAACTGCCTGCTTTCCACTGACTGTCTGAGAGTTTATTTAATGTGCTTCTTTATTTTTTTTTTTTAATAGGAGAGAAAATAATTCTGGAACCAATAACTTTGCCATGGCTCAATAAATCATTTTAATGAATTATCAGGTAAGGTGAAGATATAATATACGACACATATTGCCTCACTTAATAAAAAGGAAGGAGTCCCATTTATCATGATCTGAGATAACAGATTAAAATTGGATCTGTTTCAGGAAAAACAAGATTAAAAAAGAATAGATTAAGGGGCTGTTGGATGGAAAATAAACTGTAATCATAGGAGTTAAGAGTGGAAACAGAAAAACTAGTTAAGAGTCCACTGTAGATACTGTGGCCAGGAATATGCTGATATTTGTAGAAGTGACAGAAAGGCGAATGTATTTGAGATAGTTTGGAGACTGTGTTACAGAGGAGTTGAATGGTGAGTGAATGGAGAAAAGAAGCTAAGCAAAGATTTAAAATATCTCCATTATGCATATTGAAATCACATGTTTCCAATGACTGATGGGAGTAGTGGCAGAAGGAAAACGTTCAGAGGGAAAAATGACCATTTCAGTATTGGCCATATTGAATTATATATACATGTGACACATCTCAGTATACTTAAGTTATAAGACTATAAATGTTGGATGTGGTGTGGAAAGTCAGTGTGGTCATAGGAGGAAGTGAAAATAAAACTTGGAAAGAAATTTATTTTACTCACAGGTCCCAGAAACCAGGGTCACTTCATGCCACATAGGACCAAAGGGGAAACACCAATCAGGTGGCAGAAGACAAGAATGCAGGGAAAGTCTAGGTCAGAGCCTTCATTGGAGTTTCCTTGGGAAAGATAAAGCAGGTAGAATAAACAGCTACAGTGGTGGTCTCTAGTTGCCTCATAACTGGCTCTGACATGAATTAAGGAAAGGGAAATACTATTAGTTTGGTGTAGGAGAGCTAAAATAAGGAGATGGCAGCAGCTGATTTTGTTCCCAGCCTTTGGTAACTGCAAGAATGGGCTAGTCCTGGAGGGGCAGTCCCTCCTTAGCTAAAAGAAAGTATTAAGTAAAATTTAAACATTA
>NW_011484731.1:14817-15447 GCF_000754665.1 Bison bison bison
TGATGGACAGGGAAGCCTGGTGTGCTGCAGTTCATGAGGTCGCAGAGAGTCAGACATGATTGAGCAACTGAACTGAACTGAGAATCTCTTTCAAGTGCTTATTCATATTAACTCCTTTAATCTTCGCCAAAACCCTATTAAGCAGAGACTTTTTATTCTTATTTTACTGCCCTGAATTATTATTAATTATTAATTAACTATTAATTCTATATTTTAATTTTACTCTCTTAAGTGGATATAATGATATATAATGATCATTACTGAGAAGGTTATGCCCATAGCACAGTCAACCTCCCTCCCACACACACGGACATCTAGAAAGTAACCCATGGAATAATAATAAACCTCTCGGTTGGGCATAGCACTGACTCCAGTTTAGGCTGTCTCCTTATAAGAACTTACTGAATTGTTTGCTTTTCAGTGAATATTTTGCTTCAACTAAGGGATTCCAAAAGAAATTACGTAATGGGT
Organism: Bison bison bison; assembly: GCF_000754665.1. Lineage (NCBI taxonomy): Eukaryota > Metazoa > Chordata > Mammalia > Artiodactyla > Bovidae > Bison > Bison bison. The sequence continues at coordinate 15,289 of NW_011484731.1, forward strand.
TTATTCAACCAATTAGCATACCTGGTTTAATTGATAAAATTTGTTTTTCACAAGTCATTGCTATAGCCTAAGTAGGTTCCCATCAAAAGAAATACATGCCTGTGATTAAATTGACAGGTGAATGTCTCTTTTGGTGGCCTCAAAATTCCCTATGAATTC
>NW_011484731.1:15547-16096 GCF_000754665.1 Bison bison bison
TCCTTTACCCATGGATATTCATTTTTCCACAAATTAATTCACACAATTAATCTCACTGAATAATGTATTTAATTAGATGCCTATTAAATTTTTAGAATGAGAATGAATCATAAGGTTCATTCTAAACAAGTAGAGGTTCATGCAATTAAAATATAGAGCTGTTGCAGTAAGTCAGTCTCACCCCCATACTAGTGAATAACGTTATAATTAAAGTACAGTGTGGCACTTTGAGGTCAGACTGAAATTTGTCAGCACAAAACCATATCCTTAGATTTAAACTATAAAACTACTGGGAGGGAAAGAGAAGAAAATATCAAATTGCTTTTCTTTTTCATTTTTATGGAAGGACAGTGCATTCATTATGACTTCACTTCTTCAAGAGATAGATTTGTAGGTTAATGTGTCAAGAAAGAAGCAAACTAAAAAGTTGCAGATGTTTTAAAGCCTGTACAGTAGTTTAGCATCAAGATATCAAGGCATTGTCACAGCTTTGGCTGCATGTTCTCAGCCTGTTTGGATTCCTGTGTTTGGGAAGATAATATTCCAGCA
>NW_011484731.1:16196-16892 GCF_000754665.1 Bison bison bison
GGTCCTGGACCACAGAGGAATTCTCACAATTTTCCTACCAGATTTTTTGCTATCATCACTGTTGAATCCATCTCCTCTCAACAGAATTAGAACCCTTTAAGTTGCAATGTTTAAGCACAGACTGAATGCTCAGATTCTGTATGGCCTAATTTTGTCCTTGATGCACACTTAACACAAATGATCTGTGAGGCTGCCATAATTATATGAACTGTTATTTAAAGTCCTCCAAGGAGATACAGATTGATAAAATATGACTAGCAAAACGTGTTATTTTTAGACTCTTCCTTATAATGATTGGTTGTTCTGTCCCAGTAATAACTGATGACTTGGCACAATAGAACAATATTCCTAGTTTTATGGTTGTATAATATGGTGATAATTTTTTCCTGGTCACAGAATGTAGAGACTCAATGTCAAAGTCAGCTTGAAAATAATCTTTGGAACATATTCTACTAACACATATTCTGCCTCAAAACTGGCCAAATCTCCTTCAGGGCATGATGAAAATATATCACTTAGATATGCAGAGTACATCATGAGAAACGCAGGGTTGGATGAAGCACAAGCTGGAATCAAGATTACTGGGAGAAATATCAATAACCTCGGATATGCAGATGACACCACCCATATGGCAGAAAGCGAAGAAGAACTAAAGAGCCTCTTGATGAAAGTGAAAGAGGAGAGTGAAAAAGTTGG
>NW_011484731.1:20517-21078 GCF_000754665.1 Bison bison bison
CTTTTCTGCAGTTTTTTTCTTTTTTTTTTTTTTAAGCTGACAGATGAAAATGAAGGTTCAAGACCAGCCAGGGGAATGGATACTAGTTATTACACTCTGGCATCAGTGTTGAATCAGAAGTCTCCCAAACTTTAATGAAACTGCAATGCAGATCTTATTCAAAGCAGTCCATATATAGACTAATGTGAACAGACCCCACTTTCCATGGTGGCTCAGCTGGTAAAGAATCTACATGCAATGTTGGACGCCCAGGTTTGATCCCTGGGTCAGGAAGATCCCCTGGAGAAGGGAACGGCCACCCACTCCAGTATTCTTGACTGGAAAATCCCATGGGCAGAGGAGCCTGGTGGGCTACAGTCCATGGGGTCGCAAAGAGCTGGATATGACTGAGTGGCTCAAAAACAACAACAATGCATATATATGGAATCTAGGAAAATGGTACTGATGAGCCTATTTACAGGGAAAGGATGGAGACGCAGACACAGAGAATGGACTTGTGGATACACCGGGGGAAGGAGAGGGTGGGATGAACTGAGACAGTAGCAATGACATATATACACT
>NW_011484731.1:21178-21832 GCF_000754665.1 Bison bison bison
AATTTCATGGCTGCAATCACCATCTTCAGTGATTTTGGAGCCCCCCAAAATAAAGTCTGACACTGTTTTGACTGTTTCCCCGTCTATTTCCCATGAAGTGATGGGACTGGATGCTATAATCTTAGTTTTTTGAATGTTGAGCTTTAAACCAACTTTTTCACTCTCCTCTTTCACTTTATTCAAGAGACTCTAGTTCTTCTTCACTTTCTGCCATAAGGCTGGTGTCATCTGCATATCTGAGGTTATTGGTATTTCTCCCAGCAAACTTGATTCCAGTTTGTGCTTACTACATCCCAGTGTTTCTCATGATGTACTCTGCATACAAATTAAATAAGTAGGGTGACAACATACAGCCTTGACGTATTCCTTTTCCTATTTGGAACCAGTCTGTTGGTCCGTATCCAGTTCTAACTGTTGCTTCCTGACCTGCATACAAATTTCTCAAGAGGCAGATCAGGTGGTCTGGTATTTCCATCTCTTTCAGAATTTTCCACAGTTTATTGTGATCCACACAGTCAAAGGCTTTGGCATAGTCAATAAAGCAGAAATAGATGTTTTTTATGGAACTCCCTTGCTTTTTCCATGATCCATCGGATGTTGGCAATTTGATCTCTGGTTCCTCTGCCTTTTCTAAAACCAGCTTGAACATCTGGA
>NW_011484732.1:0-322 GCF_000754665.1 Bison bison bison
CACCCATGCATTTTGGTATCTGCGGGTGCAGGGTTCCCGGACCCAGTCTCCCGAGGGTACTGAGGAGAGAGGACGGGGCCTTCTCAGGACTTCTGCTAAGGGGACTTCAGCATCCCCCTGCCTTGGACGCTGTCTCAAGTACCACCACCCAGCTCCTGACCTGCCTCAGTCCACAGTTTCTCTGCCATGCTTCCCTGACCATGATGTCAGAAATCATAGGCTCCCCCAACTCACATGCCATATTCACCTCCAGACTATGGGTTACTGTATTTTGTTTCTGGAAAAACATGTGGCATCTGTCAGTGCTACATGTCTGCTGCAT
>NW_011484732.1:3992-4523 GCF_000754665.1 Bison bison bison
ACTAGAGTACTGGAGTGGGTAGCCTTTTCCCTCTCCAGGGGATCTTCCCAACCCAGTGATCAAACTCAGGTCTCCCACATTGCAGGCAGATTCTTTACAGATTCAAACAACAGTAAGATTCAACAGCAGATTCAAACAACAATAAGAACATGTTTAAAATACCCAAGAATCTACACCTTCAGGACACCCTGAGGGTTGAGGGTCAGGAATTCATTTTTTTTCTTCATGTGACACACTGAGCACCTGCCTTGGGAGGAGCAGGTTATTGGTAATTCAATAAACAATCAGGTGTAGCTTGAGCTGGGAGCTTCATCCTCCCCACCACCCTTTAGAGATTCTAGGACTCCCACACCCTCTTGGCAGTGAGACGTCTTCTGGACATCCTTTGTATTGATGGAAGTTAAGAAGCAAAGCCCAGACATCTGGATCCAAACTTCTCAGTTTGTGCCACACTTTCAAATCTCCTGGGTTGTGCTTCTTAAGCCTCAGTGAATCTAAGGAATTGCCTATGTGTCTTGTGCAAAAACACAT
>NW_011484732.1:4623-6113 GCF_000754665.1 Bison bison bison
CTCTTCCGATCTGTGAATCTAAGGAATTGCCTATGTGTCTTGTGCAAAAACACATTTTTGTCCAAGAGTTGTGGGTGGGGCCTGAGATTCTGAATCTCTCACAAGCTCCAGGTGTTGCCCAGACTGCTTAAGGTGTTCATATTAAACAGTGAGTACTAGAGAGCTTTTGAAAAGTACTGATGTTCTGGTTGATTCTGTCGATCTTACTCTATACCCACAGAATCAGTATGTCCACAATTGGGACCAGGGAGTCAACGTTATTAAAGGTCTCAGATTTTTCTAAGGAGCAGGTAAGGTGCAAGTGTGTAGCCAGGCAAATCAGCCTACCATCAACCCTGTTTGGGACTTCATTGTGTCCTGCAAAATCCATATGTTGAGGGGACTTTCACAATGGTCCAGTGGCTAAGACTCTCCATTCCCACTGCAGGGGGCTGGTCTTCAGTCCCTGGTCAGGGAACTAGATCCCACATGCTGCCAGGAAGACCGTAGATCCCACATGCCACAAATAACACCTAGTGCAGTCAAATTAATTCATTAAAAAAAATTATCAGTAGAAGTCCTAACCCCCAACACTTTTTAATGTAACCATATTTGGAGATAAAACCTTTAATGAGGAGATTAAGTTAAAATGAAGTCACTAAGGTGGGCCCTAGTCAATCTGATATTTCTTCATACAAAAAGAGAGAGGGGAATTCCATGGCAGGCCAGGGGTTAGGGCTCAGAGCTTTCATTGCCAAGGGCCCAAGTTCAAACCCTGATCTGGAAACTAAGACCCAGAAGCCAAACAGCAGGGCCAGAAAAAAAAAAAAAAGAAATTAGGACACATGAAACATCAAGAATGCTTGAACATAAAGGGACAGAAGAACACAAGAATGCAGCTGTCTGCACATCAAGGCAAGAGACCTCCAGAGACACCACACTGTCAACACCTTGATCCTGGAATTCTAGCCTCCAGAACTGGGAGAAAACAATTCCCTGTTGTTTAATTCTGTGGTATTTCTGGTGGCTACTTTAGTACTTTAACATGTTCTTTAGATCGGGAGTCCCTAAAAAGGGCTCACCTCAAGCACAGGTAGGAGGTATGCAGGTGATGACTCAGCTCCCAGATGATTCCCACCCATCAACAAAGGCCCACGCATGAAGATTTTCCAGGACACAGCCTGCTCCTGTTGACCACTTCTTGCAAACCACTGCCATTAAAGGATCCCATCCAACTCTCTTTCTGGCCCCAACTTTTGTTAATTCTCTCCTAGACTGTGTGGGACAGAACCTTGAGAACTGTGCTCAAACCATCCTGGATGTGAAGGGGAGTAGGTCTTTTAACCAACAACAACAACAAAAAAACACCCCACAGCTGTGCAGCAGAACACTGAAGCTTATCCCAATATGTACAGAAAAGCCTTCACATGTTAGGTTAGGAAGAATCAGAGGACATGAGTTCAACCTCTTCTGCAGGGAAGGTTTCCAGGAAGGAGGACAGCATACTTTCT
>NW_011484732.1:6213-6671 GCF_000754665.1 Bison bison bison
GGCTGCCTCTCAGCAGCCAATGTCAGACTTCTAGGCCATCCAGGCTCAAGAAATGACCTACTGGGAACCCTCTGGTAGTCCTGGAGTGGTTAGGACTCTGTACTTTCACTGCTGAGGGCGTGGATTCTATCCTCAGCTGGGGAACTAAGATCCTGCAAGCTGCATTGGCAGGCCACCTAAGAAACAAAAAGAGAAAGACAGACATGACCTGTTCCTACCTTTCCTTCCATGGACAACTCCAAAGCCAAGTCCAGTCCAGGTCCATTGCTGTGGTCAAGGAGGAAGCTCCCTGGGGCTTGTGGCCATGGAGTGACATGTGATCAGCCTGAGTGTCCACCAACAGGGCTCAGCGTCTCACACCAACTGAGAACCCGGTACCCAGGAGGAGATCAGGCCCTCAGGACACAGGCTGGTGCCTGCTGACCTACAGATCAGGGCTGTGTGAGAAGTGGACTCTA
>NW_011484732.1:9065-11672 GCF_000754665.1 Bison bison bison
CTCACGTTCAGGCTCTTTTATTTAAACACTAACAGGAGAGTCATGAATTTAAAGGGGAAATCATGGTCATAGATCACAGAGGACACCCAATGATTGACACTGAAGATCCCCTTATTTCTTTGTAACAATCAAACCCAGGGGTAACGACCCCATCAACCTCCAAGCCCACAATTCCCCCTCCAAAATTCAGATTCACATTTCTAACTTCGTAGGAACACATCTCTCCAAAAATCCATCCCTCCCCCACCCCTCCACCCACTCTAAATCACCTTTTCTTTTCCTGCATGCACTGAACAATGGTCGAAAACTGTGGTTTGTGTTCCTTCTTGACACACTGGGGGCTGGTTGGCAGTGTCCCTGTGCCGGGGACAAAGCCTGCAACTCATGGGCTGCTCTAGGAGGGCATGTATCAAGGGCACAGGATGGGTTGTTGTCGTAGAATATCTGGTCACCATGGTGTGGTAGGGCTTGGCACTGAAACAGACCATACTGGGAGGCTCAGACTTGCATAGCAGCTGCTTGAGCTGGGCATGCAGCTGAGCAGGAGGCCCAAGTGCAGGGTGACATGCAAATCCTCATAGCTCTCCAGGGGTGTTGGGTACCTGCAGGAGCTCCAAGCTGAGGCTGTTCAGGTTGACCCCACTAAGGCCCAGGTCGTTCAGCAGGCTGATGCTCGGGCACTGTGACAGGTACGTCAGGTCTGACTCTAAAATCAGGCAGTTCGTGATCCACAGGGTCTCCCTAGGGGCCTTCAGGCACCTGGGGAGAGACAGAGCAGTCAGTTCCAGGGGCAGAGGGATGTGGGTAGGAGAGTCCTATTTCACCAGAACACAGGGCATCTCACTGGCTTGGAGCTAGCCTCTCTCCTTCTTAACATAAGGCAGGGGGTATTTCCAGGAGAAGGTCACACTCACATAGGTATGACCTCCCCCTGCACAAAATGATGAACTATTTTCAATATCGGAAACAAACAGTAAACAAATGCTATTTCACTATTTCAGCTTACTAGTATTTGGTTCCCAGGAATTAAGATGTTTGTACAGGACATGACTAGTTGAATTCAACAGCAGGTTGGATGAAGTGGTCATGGGCTGGTGGGTCTCAACAGTTACAGATGACCCCTGGGTGAATATCCCCAGGATATTTGGGAGCCACAAACCGCCCATCAACACCTACAATACTTTTTTTTTTTTTTCTTTCTTACTCTGGTTTCTCAGTGAACATATTTATTCCTAATGCTTGGAGCTTGCACCTGCCAAAAAGGGAATCAATGCAACTCATTCATACAGACAGACTAGGCTGGATCTTCTCAGCTTTTATCACTATGTTCAAGGCAGAACAATATCTGTTACTGAGGAATTTCTATGTATTCAAAAGTCTTAGAGGAAAATAATAATTGTAATTTGGACTTAAAGAAATTGGAGCCACCTCAACAAATATTCTCATTTGTCTTTTCTCTTCTCTGGACTACTTAGGAGTGACAGTTTTCCACCCCTGATCCCTCCTTGTCACCTCCAGAATCACCCACTTCCCATAGCTCACTTGGAGCCTAAAACAGCTGAGGACAGTAGTGGCAGGTGCGAGGGGAGAGACATAGCTTGGGACTTCAAACCTCACACCTGATGGACCAATGTCCTTCTCTCTTAGTTATCTGTCATCATCTCAGCTAAGACATCACTCTCTCAGAAAGAATTCCCAAGAGCATAACAACTGACTCCCACTATGTGGACTCCCAGCAAGAAGTCCCCTTTGACATCATCTAACCTAGGCCATACCTCTGACCCTAAGGAGGTACGTGACCTGACAAAGCGGAGACATCTTGAGGAATTCTGAGCGGCCCGTGCACCCAGGCAATGTCCCCAGCGGGCACAGTGTAGATGCCCTGAGGGTAATGAAAGAAGAGAGGGCTATTCTGGTCTGCAGAGCTGGCGCCACGCTTCACCTGGGCACCTGGTGCAGGCAGCCCTCAAGGAAGGATATGGAACTGGGTGGTGAGCTGGCCAACGCAGAGCTCCTCCTTGTCAGGGGAGGTGTGGGGCAAAAGATGAATGCACGACAGCAGCAGCCAGCGCAGGTTGCCCATCCAGCCCATGTGCGGTATGAACCTGCCCAGGGTGGCTAGCTTCCAGGTCCAGTTCACTACCGGGTCCTGGACAGAGTCCAGCTTATCCATCTTCAGGATCCTCCATATGCTCTGCATGGGCAAGGCGAAGATCCTCAACTTCTGGCAGCATATGTGCAGCAGGCTCCTCCTCCGCTAGGCCTTCTTAAGCAGGTAGCTGAGGGTCTCGTCCAGGGTGTCCTCTTTGAGGCACAGGTCGACCAGCACCTCCACAGTGGCTCGCACCAGCCTCAGCCCTGCCTGTGCCTCCACCCTGCACCTCTTCTGCATGGTCTGGGCAGGCTCAGGCCCCAGCACTGAACAAACACTGGCCTTGATCCCAGACCACAGAGGGTCCAGAAGTCCTGGTGGGTGTTCCGGTGCAAGTCCAGCACCTTCAGTTTCCACCACCTGCGGGGCCACAAGGACACCCTGAGCTGTGCAGAGGCCAATGGGCACCAGGACCCTGTGAGGGCTCTGCACTCCACACACCACAGCTCCTCCAG
>NW_011484732.1:13738-15057 GCF_000754665.1 Bison bison bison
GACACCTAGGAGCTGACCAGGAGAACAGAGGGACCAGACAATTGTAATGAAACCAAACACACCAAGACAAGTGTGTTTTGTTTGGAGGAATACAAAGACTATTCTTAGGCTAGGCTTGAGAAATTACCATCACAGGGAGTGGCTAACCCTAACCGTACCAACAGTATTCTTCACAGAGCTAGAACAAATAATTTCACAATTTGTATGGAAATAAAAAAAACCTCGAATAGCCAAAGCGATCTTGAGAAAGAAGAATGGAACTGGAGGAATCAACCTACCTGACTTCAGGCTCTACTACAAAGCCACAGTTATCAAGACAGTATGGTACTGGCACAAAGACAGAAATATAGATCAATGGAATAAAATAGAAAGCCCAGAGATAAATCCACGCACATCCTTATCTTTGACAAAGGAGGCAAGAATATACAATGGATTAAAGACAATCTCTTTAACAAGTGGTGCTGGGAAATCTGGTCAACCACTTGTAAAAGAATGAAACTAGACCACTTTCTAACACCATACACAAAAATAAACTCAAAATGGATTAAAGATCTAAATGTAAGACCAGAAACTATAAAACTCCTAGAGGAGAACATAGGCAAAACACTCTCCGACATACATCACAGCAGGATCCTCTATGAATCAGTCTTATAAATACATTTCTCTTCAGTTTTGTTTTACAAATTTTTAAGAGTGCATTTTGAGGCTCATCATGTTTTGGATTATCTGTATTCTTGGTGTGTATGCATCCATAGGCTTATAATAGAAAGTTACAGAGGACTAAAGGAGTTCAGATTATATTTTTAGTAACAAAACAGTAAAAAGATAATTGAGAATAAATGGGGACTAATTATTAGTAATATAATCTTTGTAGAAAAACAATGTTAATCAAATCTGAACAAGTCTCAAAGTTTAGAAGTGTGCGGGTATCTACTTATCCCCAGTCCCTACCCCAACCTTGGTCTACTGTGTTCAGTGAGTATTCTGCTGCCTGTAGACAACTCTACCTTTCCCCAGTAGCTCTAAAAACAATAGAGCCTAACAAATATTAGTGTGGTGCATATTTTCAGGTGGACCCAAATTAGAAATGTTTCATCCCAAAACAATGAATTTCACCTTTTTCTCAAGCGCACATGGAACCTTTTCCAGGATAGATCACATCCTGGGCCATAAAGCTAGTCTTGGTAAATTCAAAAAAATAGAAATCATTCCAAGCATCTTTTCTGACCACAATGCAGTAAGATTAGATCTCAATTACAGGAGAAAACTATTAAAATTCCAACATATGGAGGCTGAACAACACGCTGCTGAATAACCAA
>NW_011484733.1:0-312 GCF_000754665.1 Bison bison bison
TTTTTTGCCTCCTGCTGGCTGTGGAAGTGTTTTCTCTGTAAAAAGTTGTCTAGATGCTTGAAGTGGTAATTGGTTAATGAGAGGTCAGGTGAATATGGTGGATGAGGCAAAACTTTGTAGACCAATTTGTTCAACTGTTGAAGCGTTGATTGTGCAATGTGTGGTTGAATGTTGTCATGGAGAAGAATTGGGTCCTTTCTGTTGACCTATGCTGGCTGCAGGCATTGCAGTTTTCAGTGCATTTCATCAGTTTGCTGAGAATACTTCTCAGATGTAATGGTTTTGCCAGGATTCAGAAAGCTGTAGTGGATC
>NW_011484733.1:4709-5400 GCF_000754665.1 Bison bison bison
TTAGGATGTGTTCCTACCATTTCAAATACTAAGGAGTTTGAGAAGGAGTGCTGTAATTTTAAATGTTTGTTAGACTTTACCAATGAATCCAATTTGTTCTGGGCTTTTCTTTTGGGGGAGATTTTTGATTTAGTTTTCATAATTATAATAGGCATATTTAGATTTTCTGTTTATTCTTGTGTCGGTTTTGGTAGCTTGTATGTCCCTGGAAAATTTTCCATTCAATTAGGTTATCAAATTGATTGGTGTACAGTTGCTCATAATAATGTCTTATATTTTTTGTTTTAGTAAAGTTGGTGGAAATATCCCCAATTGTATTTATGATTTTGGCTTAGCTTTTTAAAAAGTTCTTGATAAGTTTATCTAAATGTTTTTTCCCCCAGAGAATCACTTTTTGTTTTATTGATTCTAATTGTTTTTCTTTTTTTGGTATCTTGTATCCCTGCTTTGCTGACTGTATAGAGCTTCTCCATCTTTGGCTGCAAAGAATATAATCAATCTGATTTTGGTGCTGACCATCTGGTGATGTCCATGTGTAGAGTCTTCTCTTGTGTTATTGAAAGAGGGTATTTGCTATGACCTGTGTGTTCTCTTGGCAAAATTCGATTAGCCTTTGCCCTGCTCATTCCGTATTCCAAGGCCAAATTTGCCTGTTACTCCAAGTGTTTCTTGACTTCCTACTTTTGCATTC
>NW_011484733.1:9508-10113 GCF_000754665.1 Bison bison bison
CTCATCTCCTCCCCTCTGGCAAACATCTGTTTGTTCTCTGTATCTTCAACTCTGTTTCTGCTTTATGTTTGTTTATTTGTTTTTAGATTCCATATATAAGTGAAATCATAATACTTGTCTTTCTGTTTCTGACTTATTTCACTTAGGATACTACTCTGTAGGTCCATCCATGTTGTTTCAAATGGCAAGATATCATTATTTTTTATGACCGATACCCAATTATAGACACACACATGAACAAACACACACACACACGCACACACATACACACACATCTTCTTTATTCATTCATTTATTGACAGTCACTTAGGTCGCTTCCATATCTTGGCTATTATGCTGCAGTGAATATAGGGCTGTGTATGTCTTTTCTAATTAGAGTTTTGTTTTCTTCAGGTAAATATAAAGGAGCAGAATTTCTGGGTCATATGGTAGTTCTCTTTTTAATTTTTTGAGGAACTTGATACTCTTCACCTTAGTGGCTGCATCAGTTTACATCCCCACCCACAGTTTCCCTTTTATCCACACCCTTGCCAGCTTACGTTATTTGTTGTCTGTTTGATAAATGACATTTTGACAGGTATGAGTTAATATCTCATTTTGTTTTG
>NW_011484734.1:0-438 GCF_000754665.1 Bison bison bison
TCTTTGGACAAACCTGTATGTGTTTGTCCACAGAGAAATTTTTTCTCTTTGTCATGTGTGCGGATTCTGATATTTTTGGCAAAGGGTTGAAGAAAGATATGTAAAAAGACTAAATAACCAGGAAGAAGTTTTGATTATCCATGAAGTCAACTTTTCAAGTTTTTTCTTCAGCATACTAAAACTAATCCTCCATCTCAAATACATTCAGCATATAAGGGTTCAGGACCTCCACAGATGAAGCAGCACAAACCACATTGGTTACGTTTTTCTTGGATTTATTTATTTATACACTCAGTTTATAAACTTGGGAAAGAAAACTCTAGCAAAGTGAAATGAAACCATCTGAGGGTTTACTCCCCTTTTTATATTAGAGAAACTAGCTAAAATGAGTATTCCATATAAATTCTCAAAAGAAATGTGTTTCAGAAATTACTTGAC
>NW_011484734.1:4516-5549 GCF_000754665.1 Bison bison bison
GAAAAAAAAAAAGGATCCAAAGAATTATAAAATTTTAGAAAATTTAGAAAGGTTGCTAAGCTGGCTTATGAATATTAATAAATATTCAAATTCATGGATACATAATCCTCAATATATATTCAATTCAATGTTCAACCTTCTGAGACCAAAGACGGTGAGAGAATTGACTACTTTCATATATAAAACAGTAAAAAGCACACATACACATGGTCCAGCCTGGACTTAATGTCTTCATCCTCACCTGCAGAGTCCTTAAACTGGATTTCATCATCATCTTCAGGATCAAAGGTGTCTGTTTCATTAAGTTCAGCTAAAAAAGAGTAAGAGCATAGTCTTAAAGATATAAAATCAAGATGTTACTAGATTAATTTTCTATTTAAAGAAATAATACTGGATTAATACTAAAACACTGAACTGTACAAGAAACTGCTTGGAATCAATCTTTGTTTCAACAGTTTTATTCCAGAAAAAATCTTCCTAACTACAAACATATCACAGAGAAAGAAACTCACAATGAAACCGCTAAAAGAAGTTCACTGGGACGACCCAGAAGGATGGTATGGGGAGGGAGGAGGGATGGTATGGGGAGGGAGGAGGGAGGAGGGTTCAGGATGCAGAACACATGAAAAATAAAGGAATAAATTATATATATAAAAAAAAAGAAGTTCACTACCAAGTAAGTATTTATCTAATTCCCAGTTATCTTAGTATTTCTTAAACAGCCTATGCTGGGAGCCAGCACTGGAGATCCCACCCATGACAACGTCATGTAGGAGTGGCCTGACGGGCAAGGCGAGTCAGTACTCGAGGGGCCCCCTGGATCTGCTTAAGCATCTACCCCAAAACCAAAATCTGTCTGTTTTACTATTTTATGACTTTCACCAAGTCCTCTGACATTTACGGGAAGCTATCCTCGACCGGCTTTCTCTGAAAGAAATCAACTTAGAGCTCTAGTTAATACGTCTCCAGGGTATAATAGGTGTGTTCCAATTCAAATCCCTTGGATAGCTTTCTAACTTGCCTGACAGGTTTC
>NW_011484735.1:0-360 GCF_000754665.1 Bison bison bison
TATGCATTAGTATACTGTATTGGTGTTTTTCTTTCTGGCTTACTTCACTCTGTATAATAGGCTCCAGTTCCATCCACCTCATTAGAACTGATTCAAATGTCTTCTTTTTAATGGCCGAGTAATACTCCATTGTGTATATGTACCACAGCTTTCTTATCCATTCACCTGCTGATGGACATCTAGGTTGCTTCCATGATCTGGCTATTAGAAACAGTGCTGCAATGAACATTGGGGTACACGTGTCTCTTTCAGTTCTGGTTTCCTCAGTGTGTATGACCAGCAGTGGGATTGCTGGGTCATATGGCAGTTCTATTTCCAGTTTTTTCAAAGTAATCTCCACACTGTTCTCAATAGTGGCTG
>NW_011484735.1:4306-5451 GCF_000754665.1 Bison bison bison
GCTGTGCAGTATGTTTCCTTTTCTGATGTGTCAATTCCAACCCTCACGTGTCTTTTCTTTTTTTGAGGAAAAAAAAAAAAAAAAAAAAGAAGCTACATACTCTACAATGTGCAGGGCATTAATAATTTATTCAGTGCTATTTTCTTTTAATCTCCTTGGTGTACTGTAGGATGAAGAGGAGGGAAGCCAGCCTTTCTGGTCCTAAAGCTGTGTTTCTTTTCCTTTTGGTAAACTGAACTTCACAGGCCTGTCTATCTCTCTCTCTCTGGATGCTATCTAGTAGAATTCCAGGGTTTGGCTTTAGAGAAGCTACATGTCCTCCCAGCTGCCAGTGTGAGGAGAGACTATCCTCTCTTCTGCAGCTGCAACAAATATAGGTGTTTTTTCTATATCATAAACTTTGGGACCTAGGCCACAAGTGTTATTCACGATCCTGTGGGCGTTTGTTTTTTTGTTGCAAATCTTTGGTGTTCTTCTCATCTCTTAATTATAACAGAAAATGAAGGTCTCTTAAACCTCTCAGTAGTTTTATCACACATGACTAGTAGGGGAGGGGTACCTTCTAATTTATTATATAAACCAGGTCTCTTTCAAAAATAAAACAATTTGCCAATTGTCACTCACTATTAACTATTAATCGGAGACAACAGACACTAACAGAGATCATCTTGCAAACCAGGACACAGCTTCACATGGAGACTCCTGGGAAATCCCTTAAGGCCTGAGGATTCTGAAATCACCATGACAGGATGGTTTTCTTTTGCGGGACAAACAAGTGAAAAGAGCTGACCGCCCCTGTTGTCTATTGTTCTAAGCATGGCCCTGCAAAACTGGGTGTTCCTTCCAGTAAGACTGAGTGCCTTCAGTAACAAGGAAGAGAACTTGCAATGCCTGACTTGGTGTCTAGAAATTGTTTGCTTTGTCTCTAATGATTTTATCAAATAAGGAATGACTGGAATGATGCCACAGAGTGGGAAGTGGAATTCCAGTATGGAATGGCTCCAAACAGAGTCAGAGTTGCAAAAGAATGTGATCACTGGCCCATGATTTCTGCCCCGAGGAAGGTAGAAGAAGAGATGTGGACATCATAGCCCGCCTCTGTGGAGTTGCCCCAGGGCATGTCCAGGGCTGATGACTATAGATGG
>NW_011484735.1:9391-9976 GCF_000754665.1 Bison bison bison
TTCTTGTGCTGCAGCCCAACTCTGCTTCCTTCCTGAATCTACTGTTCTGACCATTAGAATCCACCAGATTGAGCACTTCAGGGAGTAGGGCTCGCCTTGTCTGCGTCTTCTGTGCAGGCAGCGATGGGGTGAGCACGCAGGCCACAGACAGCTGTGCCTTGTTCACCTCATCTCGTATCACAGAGAGGCAGCATGAACAGACTCCTCTTGCCTTTGGGAAACTTGCAGTGCAGCTGGGTCTCAGGGCTGATAGAGGATGACTGGACTGGAAAGTGGTTTATGCTAAAAGCCTGTTGCAATCCTTCACACAGGAAATCATTGGGATTCCAAGATTTCATATGGAAATGAGAGCTGGATCCTCTGTGTTACAACCTATCATCCATCTATCTATCAAGATAAAATTCAGAGGGATTTATGTTTGGAATGTAATAGTGTATCCACATTACAACTCAGCCCCAAGACCTGTCATTCTTGGTTGAGTCCACTCATCTCTCTGTTGCAGGATGAACCTTTCCGCGGGCATCATTTTCTGCTTCCTGATCCTGGGCGTCAGCAGCCAGGGATGGGGGACATTCCTCAAGGAAG
>NW_011484735.1:10076-11003 GCF_000754665.1 Bison bison bison
GTCCAACATCCTCCAGCAGAGCAGGATTGAACCCAGCATCCTGAGACCTTGCTGTTGACTTTGGCCCTTCTACTGCCTCCCAGACAAGAGTACACGTGGAGGGTGAGGGGTCTGTAAACACGTGTCCTGCTCTTTATCTGAGCAGATGGGAGAGAGTGGGGGTTGCTGCCTTTGGAAGGAAACCCGATAGAGCTCCCATCCCCACAGTAAATGGCAGCATGAGTTTCCTTGATGATGGTTCTGCTGAGGCTGAGACCTGGCGAGAATCCTATAGCAGGAGACATAGACCTCACTAGCCAGAGCAAACTGGCCATAATTTATTTCCCAAAACTATTTGGTGTTATTATTTTTCTGTGATAATTGCTGAATAATTGTTTTAAGAGTTTGTTCTTAATTCCATCTGAATTCACACAGGCCCAGATAAAAGTATCTTTTCGTCTCTTAAGTCAGTGTTGTTCAAGGATGACTTGCATGAGAATCACCCGTGGTCTGGGGTGGGGGGCTTTGTGGAATGCAGGTGCCTGGATCCATACATGGTCCCTTCCCTGAACCACAGTCCCTGGGGCTCTCTGCAGATCTGTCCATTATTGAGCACCCCACTTGATTTTGTGCACATACAGACAACACTACCTTGTTTTGCACCCAAGGGACAAATATGTCGTGCATTTGGAAGCACTTATTGAGCAACTCTAGACTCCAGGGAACTATTTAAATCTGTAATTCAGGGTGAATAGCTATAGTAAAAATATACTCTTCAACAAAACTACAACCTTCCCTTGTTGCTCAGACGGTAAAGCGTCTGCCTACAATCTGGGAGACCCAAGTTTGATCCCTGGGTCGGGAAGATCTCCTGGAGAAGGAAATGGCAACTCATTCCAGTACTTTTACCTGGAAAATCCCATGGATTGAGGAGCCTGGTGGGCTACA
>NW_011484735.1:13894-16151 GCF_000754665.1 Bison bison bison
ACTTCATGTTCCATATTCCATCTGTTGTTGCTGTTGTTCAGTCACTCAGTCATGTTGACTCTTAGGGACCCCATGGACTGCAGCATGCCAAGTTTCCCTGTCCTTCACTATCACTTGGAGTTTGCTCAAACTCATGTCCATTGAGTCTGTGATGCCATTCAACCACCTCATCCTCTGTGGCCTCCTTGTCCTCCTGCCGTCAGTCTTTCCCAGCGTAAGGGTCTTTTCCAGTGAGTCAGCTGTTTGCAGCAGTTGGCTAAAGAATGGAGCTTCAGCATCAGTCTTTCCAATGAATATTCAGGGTTGGTTTCCTTTAGGATTGAATGGTTTGTTCTCCTTCGATCAAAGGATTGATTAAAGGAGTTTGATCTGCTGTCCAAAGGACATTCCATTTTCTGTCCATAAGTATTCCATATTCCATCAGTTAATAATCCTATTTTGACCTTTTCTGTTGCATATGATTTCTTTTTCTCTCAGGGCTGCACCTCTTTCAGGGTTGAACAGTGTGTTTCTAGCACTTAGCCTTGAAGACTATAGGCCCTACTAATCTCTGGAGAAAGAAGTTTCCTCAAGATAAGAAATAGAAATGTCCCGTCTCTCCTGCAGCTGCAAGAATAGCAGGTAGAACAAAAACTGTATCTACAAAAGTTATTTCTAACTAGGGACATTTTCTTTTTTTATAACAACACCAGCAAAAGAGATAGCAGAGATTGCCACTATGTCCTGTGAGACCAACCCTGCAATAAAATATTTAGTTTTCTTAAGACATTAATCTGTGTACTTGAAGCAAAATTATTTTTTGATGGAAGATATTAGACTGGAAAAGGCTTTATGTGTTTGATCCCTGGGTCAGGAAGATCCCCTTGAGAAGGAAATGGCAACCCGCTCTAGGATTCTTTCCTGGGAAATCCCGTGGACAGAGGAGCCTGGTGAGCTACAGTCCATGGGATTGTGAAAGAGTCAGACACAAATGAGCAACTAAATGGCAACAACAGCAATGACATTAGACTGGAAAAACAGAGAGCTGGATCATGCCAAGGCAAGGGCACGGAAGTGGGCTGGGCTGCACTCCTGGACAGTAGAGTGACACTTCACTGTGAAACTCAGAGAGGCCACACCAACACTGCCCCTCCCTTATACACATGGCATGATGCAGGCATCATTTTTTCTGGTCTAATGCATACAACGTGATTGCTTATTTGCATTTTTCTGGTTGCTAATGATTTGTGCATCTCTTTGTAAGCTTGTTACTTATTGTGTGTTGTCTGTAAACTAGTTTTTCTATCCCTCCACCCATTTTTCTATTGCGGTTGTTGTCTTTTCTTTAATGACTCATATACTCCTTGTATCCCTTGCCATATTTTAGACATTGTCTTTTCCCGTTCTCTATCTGAAAATAAACTCCTAATTTTCACAAAATTCGCCATTTTCTGCCTTATGTTTTGTGCTTTTGAAGTTTTATTTAAGAATTTTCCTCCATCACTGGGTCACAATTATATAAGTGGATACTCTTTTCTACCAACTTTATAGTTTTACCCTCACATTTACATATTTAACACTTCTATAATAGAGTTGATATTTATATGTAAATTAGGTAAAGATCCAGTTTTTTCTCTTCCCAAAGCTAATAAACAAACCATCCTGTCTTCAATGATTTGTGATGTCTCCTTAATCACATACTAACATCCTACACATGTGGCCCTAACTCCGTGCTCTCTGTTAAGTTCCATTGGTCAGAATGGGAATATCCCTTACCTTTGCATCATTACATCAAAGTCTGACAGCACATTGTACCAATGTTCACAGTCCCAGCAAATCTTCACCAGGCTGTTTCACTTGGGCTGGTGCAACTGACTCCAGTCTTCTGCTGGGTTTTGTGCCAAGAGACCTTGGTTCTCCTGTCACTCAGATTTGTATCATCTCCTTTGCCTCATACCGTGTTAATCAGCACTAGTACTGAAGATATTATACATTTCCTCCCATGTAAAATCTTATTGACATTAATATAAATTGAGTGAATCTATCGTGGTTCTTTTACAAGTTTGAGGAGTTGGTAGAACATCGTGGTTACCTAACATCTTACAGTGATAAAGTAAATAGTAGATATTCCATCTGTTGTCACCCTTTGCATGCCATTTAAAAAGTTTATTTATTTATTTTTGACTGTGCTGGGTCTCCAAAGCTGCTCTCAGGCTTTCTCTAGTTGCAGCAAGTGGGGCCTCCTCTTCTTTGCCATGCTTAGGCTTCTCATTGCAGT
>NW_011484735.1:19477-20097 GCF_000754665.1 Bison bison bison
TGTGTTTATTTTATATCCTGCAACTTTACTATATTCATTGATTAGCTCTAGTAATTTTCTGGTGGAGTCTTTAGGGTTTTCTATGTAGAGGATCATGTCATCTGCAAACAGTGAGAATTTTACTTCTTCTTTTCCAATCTGGATTCCTTTTATTTCTTTTTCTGCTCTGATTGCTGTGGCCAAAACTTGAATAGTAGTGGTGAGAGTGGGCACCCTTGTCTTGTTCCTGACTTTAGGGGAAATACTTTATATTATTCACCATTGAGGATAATGTTTGCTGAGTGTTTGTCATATATAGCTTTTATTATGTTGAGATATGTTCCTTCTATTCCTGCTTTCTGGAGGGTTTTTTTAAAAATCATAAATGGATGTTGAATTTTGTCAAAGGCCTTTTCTGCATCTATTGAGGTAATCATATGGTTTTTATTTTTCAATTTGTTAATGTGGTGTATTACATTGATTGATTTGGGGATATTGAAGAATCCTTGCATCCCTGGGATAAAGCCCACTTGGTCATGATGTATGATCTTTTTAATGTGTTGTTGGATTCTGTTTGCTAGAACTTTGTTAATGATTTTTGCATCTGTGTTCATCAGTGATATTGGCCTGTAGTTTTCTTT
>NW_011484736.1:0-1783 GCF_000754665.1 Bison bison bison
GTATATCTATGTGTATGTGTGAATTTTTTTTTCTTCTGGGCTTTCCATTCTGTTACATTCATTCATATGAGTATGTCTGTTTCTGTGGCAGGATCATACTATTTTAGTTACTTTGTAGTATACTCTGAAATCAGGGAGTGTGATTCCCCAAGCTTGGTTCTTCTTCCTCAAGATTATTTTAGCTATTTGGGGGTCTTTTATATTTTCATACAATTTTTAGAATTATATGTTCTATTATATGAAATATGACTTGGCATTTTGATAGAAATTACTTTAAGTCTATAGATTGCTTTGAGTAGTATGAACATTTTGACAATATTAATTTTTCCAATTCATGATTACACAATATCTTTTTTCTTTTTCAGTTTTTATCATCAATGTCTTATCATTTCTAATATAAAAGATTTTTACTGCTTAGGTTAAACTTATTCCTATGTATTTTATTCATTTTATTGTGATCACAAGTGAGATTGATTTGGTAATGTATTATTAGTGTATACTGAGACCTTATTAATTTATTTATTAGTTGTAACAAATTTTTGATTGAGTCTTTAGAATTTTCATTCATGGCAACACATAATCTTTAAATAGTGACAGTTTTTCTCTTCCTTTCCATCTTGGATTCATTTTATTTATTTTTCTTGCTTAGTTGTTATGGCTAGTCCTTCCAATACTATGTTGAATAAAAGTGGTGAGAGAGAGCATCCTTATCCTCTTAATCTTAGGGGAAAAGTTTTCAGCTTTTCACCGTTGAGTATATTAGCTATGAGTTCCTCATATATGGTCTTTATCATGTTGAAGCACGTTTCCTCTGTACTTATTTTGATGAGGCTCTTTACTATAAATGAATATTGATATGTGATATGATTTCAGTCTTCTAAGATTTACTGAGACGTGTTTTATGACTTTACATGTGATCTATCCTGGAGAATACTCCAAGTATACTTGAGAACAACGTGTATTTTGAAGCTTATGGATGAAATGTTCTATATATCTGTCAAGTCTATATGGACTAATGTATATTTTAAGTTCATTGTTTCCTTATTGATCTTTTTTTGTCTCGATTTTTGCACTGATGTAAGTGAGATGTTAAAGTCTACTATTTTTATTGTATTGCTTTTTTTTTTAATTAATTTTATTGGTTTTGCCATATATCAACAAGAATCCACCACAGGTATACACATGTTCCCCATCCTGAACCCTCCTCCCTCCTCCCTCCCCGTACCATCCCTCTGAGTCATCCCAGTGCACCAGCCCCAAGCATCCAGTATCGTGCATCGAACCTGGACTGGCGACTCGTTTCATATATGATATTATACATATTTCAATGCCATTCTCCCAAATCATCCCACCCTCTCCCTCTCCCATAGAGTCCAAAAGTCTGTTCTATACATCAGTGTCTCTTTTGCTGTCTTGTATGTATTGCTTTTAATCTCTTCTTTTAAGTCCATTAATATTTGCTTTATATATCTTGGTGCCCCATGTTCTGTGAATATATGTTTGTAAATATATTTTCTTACTGGATTTATCCCATTGCCATTATGTAATGCCTTTTCTTGTCTTCTAATAGTCCTTGTTTTAAAATCTATTTTGTGATATGAGTATAGGTAGACCAACCTTCATGTAATTTCTATTTGCATAAAATGTATTTTTCCATCATTTAACCTTCAGTCTATGTGTGTCCTTATTTCTGAAGTGAGCCTCTTCAAGGTAGCATACAAATGAGCTTTCTTTCTTTCTTTCTTTTTTTTTTTTTTAATCAAATGGTGGGAAAGGGTTAAGC
>NW_011484736.1:3704-12626 GCF_000754665.1 Bison bison bison
ACAGCACCATTTGTTAAAGAGATTGTCTTTAATCCATTGTATATTCTTGCCTCCTTTGTTAAAGATAAGGTGTCCATAGGTGCGTGGATTTATCTCTGGGCTTTCTATTTTGTTCCATTGATCTATATTTCTGTCTTTGTGCCAGTACCATACTGTCTTGATGACTGTGGCTTTGTAGTAGAGCCTGAAGTCAGGTAGGTTGATTCCTCCAGTTCCATTCTTCTTTCTCAAGATTGCTTTGGCTATTCGAGGTTTTTTGTATTTCCATACAAATTGTGAAATTATTTGTTTTAGCTCTGTGAAGATTACCGTTGGTAACTTGATAGGGATTGCATTGAATCTATAAATTGCTTTAGGTAGTATACTCATTTTCACTATATTGATTCTTCCAATCCATGAACATGGTATATTTCTCCATCTATTAGCATCCTCTTTGATTTCTTTCACCAGTGTTTTATAGTTTTCTATATATAGGTCTTTAATTTCTTTAGATAGATATATTCCTACGTATTTTATTCTTTTCGTTGCAATGGTGAATGGAATTGT
The DNA here is from genome assembly GCF_000754665.1 of Bison bison bison. NCBI lineage: Eukaryota > Metazoa > Chordata > Mammalia > Artiodactyla > Bovidae > Bison > Bison bison. The sequence goes on from NW_011484736.1 coordinate 4,251, forward strand.
TTCCTTTATTTCTATTAATTAATTTTCCTTAATTTCTATTTTCTCATTATTATTGTATAGGAATGCAAGGGATTTCTGTGTGTTGATTTTATATACTTTGCTCTTGGTGTTTGATGTCAGAAATAGCCACATTTTAGTTAACTGGTAACATTAACCTTCCGTCACATGTTCAGCACCAATGCCTGTATCCTGAGGCTCAATTGCTCTCACATAATAAGAACAGTCAGTGTCATGTGGAGCCCCAAAAGATTACAAGGGAACAGGACAAGAATTTTAAAAATTCTGCCCCAATCTGGAAAGAGGTTCAGTGTCTTCTCTTCACCACCCCAGTCTGTGAATGGACTGTGTCTTAATCATTTTTAATATTTTTAGTACCTAGCACATGCAATAAATGCTTGCTGAATGAACTAATGAGTATGGCTGAGCAAGAACAGGATGCGTAAGATGAGCCCTGGGTAACCTAGGCAAGTTTAAACTAGATCATGGGCCCATCTAGCATTTTCACATGGAAGTTAGAATATGCATTAATGGAAGGAAGGAAGAAGCTATTTCCCAAGAAAGAGGAAATGCTTGGAAACATCCCTACCACCTATGCCACAGGACTTCTGAATCCAGCTAAAGAGAAACACTATGAGACACAAAGGATTTGGATCTGAGGAAATGCAAATTAGCGATGTGGGAATTTTATCTTCTCTACACCACAGGATTTTACCTGCTGCATTTTTATTAAAGTAACCCAAAAAAGTGGAAAAAAAAAAAAATAATGCTTGCCAAAAACAGTATTAGCAAGGTAGTCTGAGATCACAAAAACGACTCCCACTGATGTTTTAGTTCCCCAGTAGAATCCCAAATAGTTCCTGTCTGTCTAGTACATGCTTCAAGGTTAGTAATAAAGTTTATGCACATTTCAATCTGGTGTTTTGGGACTGCTTTTGGGTCAAGTCTTCATGCAAGCCCTTGAAGAGATTTTCCATCTGCTGTAATTTTACAGCTTTCCTTGATGTATTCCCCATTGTTATTTTAAAATCAAGTGTTTTGGGGGCTTTTCTGTTCTATATAGGGTCCTATAAACACACCTTTGCAATCCTTCTCAATTGTTGACTGCCATTGCTGGGTGATGGTTTCTTCCTTTGCTATGATCATATATCTGTGTCTACTATCCATCTTGATGCTGTATTTTTACCCTTTGCTCTGGCTATTGTTCCTTAAATTTTTATGTTAATTTCACAGGGACTTAGTCCACATGTGAATGTAGATTTGCTGTGTCCATGGGAGGAACTATACTGTCCAAAATCTCATTTTTATCTGTTTTATGTATATCCATCTCAATGCAAGTTTGTGCTTGAGCACAAGTAAATAAATAAATATTCTTGAGCCAATAGACATAAAATTGTTTTCTTGTGACCTCAGAGTCAAAAAGTAATAGTAAATTAAGAATATCATCCTTGAATGAATAATGGCATAGTGTGACATAAGCTTTCTGTGGCTGGTCTTCCAAGAAATTAAAAGTTTTCAGTTTTTTGAATGATGGTGGGTCTACCTAGGTCCCAAAGGTTAAAAACTAATTTCTTAAGACAATCTATATTTGGAATCAACTTCAGGAAGTATTGGAAATAGTGGACTATATATAACACAAAGAGATTTGATTAATTTATCTTGATTTTTGTGTGGCCACATCAGGCTTTAAGCAACATTTACCTTATGTGTCCAACTTTACCTATTATATCCATCTCTCATTTGTGTATCCCACAGAGTTATGGAGTGGAGCAATTATTCCATGTATGCTGACTTTGTCCTCTTGGGCTTGTTCAGCAACACACGTTTCCCCTGGTTTCTCTTTGCCCTTATCGTCCTGGTATTTTTCATCTCAGTAGCCAGCAACACAATGATGATCATTCTCATCCACCTGGACTCCCGCCTCCACACTCCCATGTACTTCCTGCTCAGCCAGCTTTCCATCATGGATATCTTGTACATTTCCACCATTGTGCCCAAGATGCTGGTTGACCAAATGGTAGACCAAAGGGCCATTTCCTTTGCAGGATGCACTGCCCAGCACTTTCTCTATTTGACCTTGGCAGGAGCTGAGTTCTTCCTTCTAGGACTCATGTCCTATGACCGCTATGTTGCCATCTGCAATCCTCTGCGCTATCCTGTGCTTATGAACCGCAAAGTCTGCTTGTTGATTGTGGTGGCAGCCTGGCTGGGAGGGTCCATAGATGGCTTCTTACTTACACCAGTCACCATGCAGTTCCCTTTCTGTGCTTCTCGGGAAATAAATCACTTCTTCTGTGAGGTACCTGCTCTTCTGAAGCTCTCCTGTATGGATACCTCAGCTTATGAGACAGCCATGTATGTCTGCTGCATCATGATGCTCCTCATTCCTTTCTCTGTCATCTCAGCCTCTTATACAAGGATTCTCATTACTGTTTACAGAATGAATGAGGCAGAAGGGAGAAAAAAGGCAGTGGCCACTTGCTCCTCACACATGGTAGTTGTCAGTCTCTTTTATGGGGCTGCCATGTACACCTATGTGCTACCTCACTCTTACCATACTCCTGAGCAGGACAAGGCTGTGTCTGCCTTCTACACTATCCTTACTCCCTTGCTCAACCCACTTATTTACAGTCTCAGGAACAAAGACGTCACAGGGGCCCTACAGAAAGTTCTGGGAAGGTGCTCATCCTCAGGAAGGTAACCACCTTCCAAAGAAACTGCATTTGCTGCTAGAGGTTTGAAGAAGAGGATATAGGACTTGTCATCTTTGGATTTAAACATTGCCTGCCTGGAAATAGCAGGTCATCCACATGCCAGCAACTGTGAGGCATCCTGGGATTTAGAAAGCCTACAGTAGCATTTTGAAGATTTTCATCATCTTTTGAAACATAAGAGGATTCTACAAAATGGTGTTGAATGGAACTGGAATAAAATAGGGGTTTCAGTAGATGCTTTCACCCATATGCTTTCTACAAATTTTGCATCCCACTGAATAGATGTTTGTTTCCTGCCATGGTCAGTCATGGCAAAAGAAATGTTAATCTTCTGGTATTCCTCTAGCTTCTCATCACAGTTTCTTTTTAGACATCATACAAATTGACTACTTCAAAGAATCAATATGTCCAATATTATTTTGATTGTATTCAAATGCTATTTTAATAACTAATTGAATTTTTTACAAATGATGTTTTTAGCCTTCCAAAACATTTAATTCAATCAAGCCAATATTGGCAGTATCATTATTTTAAAAATTGGTTTGACTTTATGTAATCAATTTTTCAACTGAATTCCATTCACATGGCTAGTAGACACAATAGTAAACATCAATTTCTGGAAGAGACCAGTACCTTTACTTTTTTTCCCATGAAGTTTTGCTAAAATAATCTCAGAATAATGGACCAATGTGCTTTGGAGACTGGTAAACATGGATGGCTTCCACATTTTCTATCCTTACTAATGATATAATTTAATAGGAACATCCAGGGCAGTTTGAAATCATATCTTTTTTGCTGTATTTAAATTGCCTGATGATCTAATATATTTCATTTTGAAAGATTTTCATGCAAAAGAATGGAACTCCTTTGAGAGTTAAATGTTGATTTATTCTTTAAAAAATTAATATATGCTACTCCTTATTTTCTATTTTATAATATTTTAATTTAGTTATAATTATTTTATTTAATAATTTAATTACTTGAATAATTGTGGTTAACCAATAGTCTTCTGAAGTAGAGAAATTTATTTTTCATCATCTTTTTTCTTTTCTATGCTTTTCCCTACTTGACCAAACTCCTTCTATTTTGAGTCCTCAGTCTTTCTGTCTTTCTACCTTTATATCTTCAGATTTGCTCATCTTAGACTTAATTTTCTAAAAAGAAAATATTTTGCATTACTAAAATGAGAATGCAATTATGTGTAAGCTCATTTAAAATTTTATTAATGTCAGAGTGGTCTGAATATGTATAAGTCAGTTGGGAATTGACATATGTTTCAGATAATCCAATGCTTCTACATCTTGGAAAAAAGGAGGAACATATCATTAGAGAACTTTCTAATGCATCTCACTTTTCTATGTTGCATTTCCATGTGGGTGAAAAATAATATTGTTTAGTATTCCTAAATGTAAAAATTTGTCCTATTTTCTCTCAATAACACCTATATTATAACCAGAAGTTGGAGTCAACTTTTAAAGACTCCACCATTTTATCTAAATTTCCTAGAAACCTTCAAACTAGTCCTTGGAATTCATTTTCTAACACTTGTGTCATGAAGAGAATGATTCATGCCAAGACTGGAAATTTTGGCTTTTTATGATATAGGAATAGTGAATATGCTTTACAAATAGCTTCTGGATAGAAAAGATATAGATTAGAAAAATTGCACTCACATTTAAAAAGATGCCTTGGTATTATAACCCTTATTAAACTCTAATTACAGACATGAAATTAGTTTTTTCAACCTATGTCTGGTTGAACAGATTAATTTAATTTCTTGAAATCCTCTTTTTCAAGGTATTAAATTAGAACATTCTAACTTAATTCTTACCTCAGAGGAATAATTTTAAAAGAACACGATATAACCGGTGCAAAGCAACTTTAGCTTTGGAAGGTGCTATATGCCATGATGTATTATTATAACTGACACAACACTATAGAGAAGAGGCAGTGAAACCTGCTTTCTTCACCCATTTCTATACCAGAAGTGGTCTTGTCTCTTGAATTGTACTTAACATAGAATTTCCTCTTGCAGAGATGAGGTTACAGAGGTGATTAATGTCCCCTAACTCTAACATAAGACCTTTATTAAAACATTCAGAAACTGTTTCAAGGACTGATGTTAGTCTGTCCACAGCACATACTTGTGATAAAATGATAGCTTACAGTGAACAATGTCAGATTTGTGATCTCCAAAGATTTAGCTTCAGGTTCAGGGACCAGGCTTGATCACTCAAGAGCTTTTGTGTAGCAGAGTTTTATTAAAGTGAAAAAGGACAGAAAAAACTTCTGACATAGCCATTAGAAGGGGGATGGAGTGTGCCCCCCTTGCTAGTCTTATCAAGGCCTTATATACTTTTACCAGACTGACTCCCACAACAGACACCTTAAATTAACAAGATTAGAACTAATAATAGAAAGATCTTAACAGACCCACTCTTGAAACAAATGTCTTAAGATAACAAGATTAGTCAGAAGGTTCTTGTTAAAAAGGAGAAACATGTCCTTGAGTAAGATGCATTGTTGTTATATAATCTTTAGTACAGAGTTTAAGGGAAAACATGCTCTTGAGCCATTAGCTCTGGGCTTAAAGAAAAAGCTTTTTATTTGACTAAGAGGAAAGAATGTAGAAAAAAAAAAAACCATTTATCCTTTTCTCCTCCTTGAGAGCCCCAGGCCCCTTTCTCCTCCTGGAGGGTCCTGGACCTCTTCTCCTTGAGGGCCTCTGACTCTTTATCAATCTACCTAAATTAACTCTCTCAAAAACAATGGTCATTGCCTCTAGTGTATCATGAGAGGACAGATATCCTAACTTCACTTCACACTAAATTCTACCTGACTTCAGAAGCTGAAGAAAACAAGCAAGAACACCCTATATGAAGAACGCTTCTTGAAAGAAAACTATATAGCCACCTGTGTAGGGGTTGATCACTTTCTTTTTCCACATGGTAAATTAAAAGGAGCCAGAGAATATTTACTTTTCTTTTGTTAGGTAGTTAGAATAGGCATAGGAGTCCAGAATGGCTGGGCTAAAAGACAAGGAAGGGAAAAGCCAGCGAAAATAGAACAAAGGAAGGTCCAAGGACCGGAGTGAGGACCTCAGGTAGAACAAACAGCACTCCTGGCTAGCCCAATTTACATAGGGCAGGCCCAGGGGGTTGGAAAAAACATATAAAAAGAGGAGCCAAAGGGCTGGGGGCCCTCTCTTCTCTTCTCATCTTTGTGTTGGCATGCCCCCACACCTTGAGGGTGTATTTTCCTGCTATTTTCTAAATAAAATTGAGCTGTAACATGGAGCTGTTAACACTGATCTGTTCAAAACCCGAGAACTATAACATGGTCTGTCCAAGAGCTGTGATGCACCACAGGCTTTAATGTCCATTGCTTCAAATTTTTGTCTAGATGAGACAGAACCAAGGACATTACATTTGCCTGACACTTTCCAGCTTAGTGACACTTATAGTTGTCACTCAGATGATATAAACTGAATAAATAAAATAAATGTCACATGTCTTATAATGCATTTGTTTTCAACATCAGTCCAGTTTCTCCCGTATACAGTAGTGTTAGCAAATCCAAGGCATATTTGGACATAGTAAGATCTTCTTTTCTTCAATTTTTGCTTTTTCTCTCCTTTTTTTCCTACAAATTCTTTCTCTTCCTTAATTTATACCTCTCCCTCTTCTATTCCTAACAATTCTTACTTCCCAAACACATTCCTCTTTTTTTTTCTCTCTCCCTTGCTCTTGCACTTTATCTATTCCCAACTTATTGTTTTATTGACTATGCTCCAGCTCTCATTGCTCTTGGTAGTGATGCTGTTCTTCTCTAGTGAATCATGGGATTTTAATTATTATAGATTACTAGGATAGCTAGGAGCTTGGGGATTTCAGGGACTTTTAAAATGGGCTTTACTTTAAAATGTAGTGTGCTGGCAATAAAATGAAAGAGAAGATGAGGTTTTAATATAGAGAGAATTTTAATAGAAACTACTTAACATAGATGTGTTTGTCTTGGTTAGATGTATTTAACTGTAGCCAGAAGGTTTGCATAATGGAAAATGTAGACAAATCTAATAGTACTTTCTTAATTGTGTACTCTATAGGCCTCTTTAGTTCTGCTATTTCAACATAATTTTTAGTCTAAGAGTTCAAAAAAGGATACATGTATATGTATTCGATATTACTGAATCACTTTTTTGAATCACTGAAACTAACACAATGTTGTTAATCAACTATGATCCATTATAAAATTAAAATGTAAATAAAAAAAGAAAGTTATAGTCTGGAGAAATTAAAAAGTAAAATAAAATAAATGGATTTTCCCCAGCATTGAGAATCTACTGTTCCACAGTGAGCAAGGTAAATTTAGAGAAAGTTGTTTGCATCTCTAAGCAGAGAAGCAGAGACCTCATTCTCAGCTTATGATTGGGCATTCTTTCTGTCTTACATGTCTGATCCTTCACGTGTGCTCTGGATAAGTTCTGTCATCTGCTTATGACTGCTTCTTTGATATTTGAATCAACAATTTTTTACTTAAAGTATAGACTTGCTGCTCCTGCTACTGCTGCTAAGTCACTTCAGTCGTGTCCGACTCTGTGTGACCCCATAGACGGCAGCCCACCAGGCTCCCCCGTCCCCGGGATTCTCAAGGCAAGAACACTGGAGTGGGTTGCCATTTCCTTCTCCAATGCATGAAAGTGAAAAGTGAAAGTGAAGTCGTTCAGTCGTGTCCGACCCTCAGCGACCCCATGGACTGCAGCCTTCCAGGCTCCTCCGCCCATGGGATTTTCCAGGCAGGAGTACTGGAGTGGGGTGCCATTGCCTTCTCCGAAAGTATAGACTTACATTTTAGTAACTCCCAGTCTTTGTTTAGAGATATCCCAGAGCATCTTCCATAATCTCAAGAGAAATAGAAATACTCTAAACATTATTTTCTTCACTGCCTTATTTGTAAACAATAGATAATATTAAGTCTATTTTGGTTATAGTGAGGGATTATTAAAGATGAAGTAAACATAATAAAATAATGAGAATTAAAAAGGAAAAGAAGGAAACATTACTTGAATTCTGCATCATAGAAAATTTGAGTCTGAAGTAATCTTAGAGATGATTGTGCCAAACCTTTTCATTTAATAGATGGAAAAACAAACCCTGAGAACAGAATCCCCTTCCCAAAGACATATGGGAAATGGTAGAACTGCGGTTGCAATCGAGGTATCCTTATTCTAGTTTCATGGATATTTAGCATATCCTCTGAGGCTTTGTTGTTTTTTTGTTTTTTTTAATTTTAATTTTTTTAAAATTTTTTATTTATTTATTTTTTTTTAATTTCAGGTATACACGTGCTCCCCATCCTGAACCCTCCTCCCTCCCCCCTCCCCATACCATCCCCCTGGGCCATCCCAGCACACCAGCCCCAAGCATCCAGCATCGTGCACTGAACCTGGACTGGCATCTCGTTTCATACATGACATTTCACATGTTTCAATGCCATTCTCCCAAATCTTCCCACCCTCTCCCTCTCCCACAGAGTCCATAAGACTGTTCTATACATCAGTGTCTCTTTTGCTGTCTCGTATACAGGGTTATCATTACCATCTTTCTAAATTCCATATATATGCGTTAGTATACTGTATTTATGTTTTTCCTTCTGGCTTACTTCA
>NW_011484736.1:12726-27610 GCF_000754665.1 Bison bison bison
CATCTTTCTAAATTCCATATATATGCGTTAGTATACTGTATTTATGTTTTTCCTTCTGGCTTACTTCACTCTGTATAATAGGCTCCAGTTTCATCCACCTCATTAGAACTGATTCAAATGTATTCTTTTTAATGGCTGAGTAATACTCCATTGTGTATATGTACCACAGCTTTCTTATCCATTCATCTGCTGATGGACATCTAGGTTGCTTCCATGTCCTGGAGGCTTTGTTTTTAATCATTCTCCCAAGAAGATGGGTGAATTATGTGATTTATGAGTCATTTAGATTAAATATTCTGGCAGCTTTGGAATTTTTCCCACTAGGTCTCTCAGTATCCTCACACTTTTTTCTTCCATGTATGAAGTTCCAGTTAGGGAACCTGATATGTGCCTCTGTCTTTCAAGAACATCAGCAGAGAACTAACTCTTTAGAAATTTAGAAAGAGCTTCCTAAAAATATATTAATTTAGGTCTTATCGTGATAAATACTGGGATTTTTTGTGTCATTAAACAATTATTTATTTAGGACTTAAGCAGTAAATAACTCATTTACTACAAATGGTGGAAAAGAAAATAATGAAGGACAAGAAGAAAGAACTGCTTATCAGCATCTGCTTTGAACAAGGCCCTTAGTTCAGTATTGTATGTTCTATCTTACTTCATTCTCTTTTTTTTTAATTTTATTTTATTTTTTAACTTTACAATATTGTATTGGTTTTGCCATATATCAACATGAATCTGCCACAGGTATACACGTGTCCAAGAAGAATTCACTCTAAATGCCAGGTAGCACTTTGGAATGGGGTAGGCAAACAAAATTATCTGAGGTTAAACAAAACATCTAGAATTTAAGAATTACTATCTTAAAATATAGGTCTGTTTCTACCTCTGTATAAGGACTGTTACTGGAAAAGGCTAAAGGAGATAAAGGGTATTAGTAGGAAAAGAGCTAAAAGAGAAAGATGAGCAAGAAAAAAAGAAAGAAAACCTTGAGAAGTTACAAAATATCTATCATATATAAATAATTTAGACTCTGATACTTTACCAACAAAAATTGTCATGTTCAGAAGCTGTGTTATTTTCCTTTGTAAACTTGGTAATAATAATAGAAGACCAGCTTGTTATAGCAGCACTTCTCAACCATTTTCCTAACATGGACATCAAAAAAAAAAAGAAATGGTAGTCATTGGGGTAAATTGAGGTGGTTGTTGACTGCCAAATCAATTTCCTGGTGGCTATACCTGCTCAGGTATTATCAGACCCATTTAGCGTTGGGGACATCAATGCTACTGCTGCTGCTGCTAAGTCGCTTCAGTCGTGTCCGACTCTGTGCAACCCCATGGACAACAGCTCACCAGGTGCCTCTGTCCACAGGATTCTCCAGGCAAGAATACTGGAGTGGGTTGCCATTTCCTTCTCTGGGGACATCAGTACCTGGTTGTAAACCATTGGTGGCTCTGTATTGAGCTACATCACACTGGAAGGAAAAGGATATTCAAATAATTCTATTTCCAAATTAAAGGACTTTTAAATTTGTTGATAAGTGATATAAACTATTCTTTAAGAAGCATTAGGTAGTTATTGAATAGCACTCTAAATGGCTGGAAAATTTTATCACATGTGATAAATCTAGTCTTGGTAAATTCAAAAAAATTGAAATCATTCCAAGCATCTTTTCTGACCACAATGCAGTAAGATTAGATCTCAATTACAGAAGAAAAACTGCATGGAGGCTGAACAACACGCTGCTGAATAACCAAAAAATCATGAAAGAAATCAAAATATGCATAGAAATGAATGAAAATGAAAACACAACAACCCAAAACCTGTGGGACACCGTAAAAGCAGTGCCATGGGGAAGATTCATAGCAATACAGGCATACCTTAAGAAACAAGAAAAAAGTCAAATAAATAACCTAACTCTACACCTAAAGCAACTAGAAAAGGGAGAAATGAAGAACTTCAGGGTTAGTAGAAGGAAAGAAGTCTTAAAAATTAGGGCAGAAATAAATGCAAAAGAAACAAAAGAGACCATAGCAAAAATCAACAAAGCCAAAAGCTGGTTCTTTGAGAGGATAAATAAAATTGACAAAACATTAGCCAGACTCATCAAGAAACAAAGGGAGAAAAATCAAATCAATAAAATTAGAAATGAAAATGGAGAGATCACAACAGAAGTTTTAACTTTAGAATGATCTTTACTTTCATCTCTACATTACATGCTTTTTTTATTCTTAAGAGATGCCAGGGTTAGATAAGTAGTTTTATGAAAAAAATCTCAAGAAGTAATTACAACTTTTGCTTTGGAAAAGAATAGACTCTCTGGTAAAAGGATTGGACTTTGGCTGGTCTTCCTCTTATGCACGAGGTGAGCCCAGTAAATATAGATTAATTACTAACCTAGGGATTTCTCCTGCAAGATGCTGAGATCCAATGTTAATTAAACACTTACTTTTGTCTTAGTCCCACCCTCATATCCAAGTATTTTAAAAGGCTGCCATTTCAATGTTGCCTAACTAAGGTCTGGACTCAATTGCTCTGAGGTAAGAGTAAATAATTTCATGGAAACCAAATAGAACATTTCCCATACACTATGATGTTTTCTTTAGGCATCACTCTAAGACTATTAGAAACTATCTTCAGGTTTAAGAAGGATAAATTTGTACATTCAGTTCTCAGAAAAGGGATACTTTAGCATGAAATAGGAAGCATAGGGGAATCTAGTATTAGTTTACGGGTGCTTGAATGAATTTACTAAAGAGAAAAAGGGCATGTAAAAGCTGATGGTTGAAAGATCTAGCTTAGTATTCATGATGAGTAATTTTTAGACTTTAATGTCTAAGATATGTATTACTAATGAAAAGCATGGATTGCCCTCTGAATATTTTTTACTTTTTTTTTTTTTCTGTCTGAATATTTTTAAGGCAAGAGTTAACCTTTTTGTATGGAAAAAAGTGTGGGTAGAGGTTTTTGCGTCCTTAGAGGGAGATTGAAATATATTGAATTATTTCTCTTTATTATTATTATTATTTTCTAAGCTCCCTTCTCCCTTCCTTACTCCATAGGCATGGTCATATGCTCTCATAGTGCTCAAAAGATAAAATCTATTTTTTTTTTAATAGACAAGCAGCATTTCTTAAAGAAATTCCCTTAAAAGATTTTACCATGGTCCTATCAGAGACCACTGGGCTGAATCACTGAAGCAGAATAGGATTGTGTCTACATGTCAGAAACTTAGATCGCATCATGCAATAATGAGCACGTTACATTTAGAGCTACAGGTATCAGCTTTTTATGTTCCTCTGTCATTTCTGGTCTTGTACAGTTGTTCCTTTCCTCTGATTCTTTACTCCCCTATAGCACTAGCAGAGTAGAGAGTAGATGTCCCCTGTGCCTGATTCTTTGATTTCTGTTTACCTCTGCACAAACTGACACCACTACTCAGGATATATCTCTATTAATCAAAATAAGTAGCTGTCCTGGCATCTGACAGCTTTAAATTTAGACCCTTCATACAATATTCCAGGAAGCCAGATGTACTTATTGTTTCCAGTTCAGTCAGTTTTTAGTCGCTCAATTGTGTCCAACTCTTTTAAGACCCCATGGACTGCAGCACTCCAGGCTTCCCTATGCATCACCAACTCCTGGAGCATACTCAAACTCATGTCCATCGAGTCGGTGGTCACATCCAGCCATCTCAAATCTTGTTGTCCCCTTCTCCTTCTGCCGTCAATCTCTCCCAGCATCAGGGTATACCCTTAACAGTGTGCTTTAGGTAACTTGGCACCTGGTATTAGAACTAACACTTTATGATTAAATATATGTACATATTTAAATCTTCTGTACCTTATGATGTTTTGACATCTTAACATTTCTAGCTGTGGAGAGACTGCCCCTCCCTGGACTAGTCAGTTATTACAGATAGCACAAGTCTTAGAATGTCTTTGATATGAAAACTAAACTATCTGGAATCAGACCTTCTCCCTGTCAATTGTACATACAGTGAATCAGAAAGGATTGGTCCAAGACCTCCTTATCTTCGGTAATCCTTCTCCCTGATCTCACTTGAAGGCCTATTTTTACAAGATGTTGCAAGGATCTGAATTGTGTCCAGACTTCTGTGGCTTCTCTCAGAATAATTTCAGTCTTATTGTCCTGAAATGTTCAGGTTCTACCAGCTAGCACCTTGCACAGGAACCCTCTTTCATTTCCTTACCTTTACTTTCCACATGGCATATCAGAGAAAAAAATCAAAGCCTCTTGCAGAACTTACCCATCCTTTCCCATGGCAGAGATCCAGAGTCTCCATTCACAGTGCTCTTCTTACTTTGGCTGGATCTTCCCATACCCTGCTGCTGCAGCTGCTGCTGCTGCTAAGTCACTTCAGTCGTGTCTGACTCTGTGCGACCCCAGAGACGGCAGCCCACCAGGCTCCCCCGTCCCTGGGATTCTCCAGGCAAGAACACTGGAGCGGGTTGCCATTTCCTTCTCCAATGCATGAAAGTGAAAAGTGAAAGTGAAGTCGCTCAGTTGTGTCCGACTCTTAGCAACCCCATGGACTGCAGCCTACCAGGCCCAAACCTTAGCCTCTGCCATACCAGGTGGTTATGGAACTATACTAGGTGATGTTATGTCAGTTCTGGAGGTGGGGCATTCTCTGTCTTGAACAACAGAAAAGCCTGAACCTGGGGCCATGCAGATACAAGGTTTCATTTTTTTCTTCTAATTTTTAGAAGGATTATAATTAAAGAAGGAAATGGTAGAAAACTTGAGACTAGGGAATAATGATGATAGTGGTAGAAAGGTTACCTAACGGGGAATGTAATCCAGTATCTAGTATGTGTAAACCAAATCACACATTACATTAAACAGTAGTCAATAGTGTTAACACTAATGTTAAAATTAGATACTGGGAACTGATGCAAATAGATTACATCATGACATGTCATTGTGCTCATAGTGTAGATGTTGCCATGTCAAACATTCCACAGTACAATGTTAACTACATATTTTGATCGTGTGTCACATTAGTTTTTTATATTTGATTCACTGACAAAAGTAACACATACACCTTTGTGCTAAGCCTCTTAGTATGCTATTCCTCTAACAGGATCTCTTCCCTACTCTTAAATATTCTCTCTCTTACACACACATACACACACACTCACATATACACAGAGAAGCAACTTGGATCCAAATTGAGGTTCTTTTATTCACTGAAACTCTGATTGTTTTAGAAATAAAGTTAGTTTACAACATATCCTTGTCCTCCTTCAGTTTTATTAATATATTTTAACATTCTGGGATCTACTCTAAGAAAGGATCTGGAGTTTGAAGAAGTTGCGTTCCTTAATCAAAGATTTCTGAGGCTATGAGAATGATTTACTATTTTTCATATTCTGTAGACTCCAGTCTGAGTGTATGTGTGAAATAAATTTCTCTGACCCATATTTTGATTGCAAAGCAACTTTTCCTTAGGCGATTTTCAGATTATTTGGCTATCTCAGTTTTTCAGTGTATTTTCAAAGTGATGATTAGGAGTGGATTTGATACTGTCAGTAGTGCACATAAAATCTACAATGTGCTTAAGTGAAAAAAAGGATTGTTGATCAAGATAAAGTTATCGTCTACCAGCATGAATATTTTTATCCCAACCAGTTATTGCAGAGCTCCATAAACACAGTTTTAATTCTAACATCTTAAATTTAATTTCTGTGTCTATGATTCAGAGCTGTGGCTTTCACAAGTAAATCTTTCACACATTTAAAAAGGCAGAAGTAGCTGACTTTTATCAAACTTATTGAAAGCTGATATTTGATATTTAGGTAAGGTTTATGCTGGTTTACCCAAGTATTTGTTTTTCTCCTTCTCAATTGAAAAGGTATATTAAAGTTTCAACACAGACTAACATAAAATTGCTTTTTACTTTCTTCCTCTGGAATTTTGCTCATTTACCTAGTCTATAATGTAATTACATCTTTAATAAACACTCAGAAAAAGTCCCAGTATTGTTCCTAATAGTTCTGCTTCAGCATAAAGATTAATTCATTCTTAATACCTCAAAGACTATATATTTATTTAAAAATCCAGATAAAGTATTAGTAACTAATATATTTTATTGAAATATACTTCTTCAGTAATTCTGTCACTAAAATGAAGAGATGTACACTGCAGAAATGTACACTATAAAACAATGGTAATAATAAACTCATTCCTCCATGTTCCTGAATATGTCTAAGAAGTGCACTTTTACATCTCTCAAGAATAAAAGATGCAAGAGTTCATTCCATCTAGTTCAACTGAGTTTTTTCCCTCTAAATTCAGGAATCTCATTTCCATCTAGAGTTGCCTTTACTTATAAACATAGAGGATAGATAACAACGTAGAAATATAATTGTTAAGGAATTAAAAATGAAAAACAAATCAAGTAGTAATGGATTCCTATGACAATATAAAATTTTCATAATTTCAGAATGTCAGAAAAACTGTTAATGTTTGGCTGAACAATAATTAAAAAGTTGCTTAGGTCACTATGAAATGATATGAGGCCATTCTAAGTCATAAAATCTCAGTCCACTCAGTGGTGTCAATCAGAAAGATCACAGTGATGAAGAACCCAAAGCCTTGCTTGTAGAATACATTTAAGGTGATACTCATTTGAGATTTATCACCCTAAATTATTCTGTGAGAAAAAAATGGATCCAAATACTTAAAATGACCTGTGCCTAAAATATGAACTTCCTTGGCAGAAAAACATCTAACCATAGGCCACAGATATTGACCATTAATTAAAGTTTGTAGTATTGCCTTGTTAATTCCTGATGTTCCAACCATTCACAAAGCAGCTTAATTATAACAGCAGCCAAATTATCTAAATTTATTGGCTTCATGCTTATTTTTTATAAGTTTATGAAATCACAAATGGATGTCCATGATGTTAACAATGCAATATTAAATGGCAGAGTGAAATTTAAATTTAATCTACCCATACATATTGATTGCAAGGCAATATGAAGGGTAAGGCACAGTTATCAAACTGGAGAAATTTTTATTCTAAAATAAGATTATAAAATATATACAGAAGATAGTTCAAAATAAAAATAAAGAAAAATTTGAAAATGATACTGTATAAATTATTACATTTATATCTTATATCAGCCTACAGAGATATAGACCTATGATAACTTTTCACAAGTGATGAAACTGAGTTAGTTTATAGATTAATTTTTCTGTCCAATGGTCAGTCAGTTCAGTCAGTTCAGTTGCTCAGTCATGTCCAACTCTTTGCAACCCCATGAATCGCAGCACTCCAGGCCTCCCTGTCCATCACCAACCCCCAGAGTTCACTTAGACTCACGTCCATTGAGTCAGTGATGCCATCCAGCCATCTCATCCTCTGCCGTCCCCTTCTCCTCCTGCCCCCAATCTCTCCCAGCATCAGAGTCTTTTCCAGTGAGTCAACTCTTTGCATGAGGTGGCCAAACCACTGGTTTCAGCTTTAGCATCATTCCTTCCAAAGAAATCCCAGGGCTAATCTCCTTCAGAATGGACTGGTTGGAAATGCCAAGACAGATTCAATATGATTCTGAACTGATGTTCTTTCCTTTATCTCACTCTGCTTCTGACATACTATCCATGGTAGGCCCTCCCTAAATTTTGGATTATTAATTAACCTAACAACTTCCTGTCTTTGCAGTTCTAGGAGCTATTATGTGATGTAAACATGGAGATGGTTCTTCAAAATTCCACTGACTTCATCCTCTTGGGCCTCATCACACATTCCACATTCCCTGGGTTTATCTTTGCAGTGGTCTTCTCCATCTTTCTGGTGGCTGTAATAGCCAACGTGGTCATGATTCTGCTCATTCACACAGACTCCCACCTCCACACGCCCATGTACTTCCTGCTTAGCCAACTGTCCATCATGGACACTGTTTACATCTGCATCACTGTCCCCAAGATGTTGCAAGATCTCTTGTCCAAGGAAAAGACCATCTCCTTCCTGGGCTGTGCACTTCAGATCTTCCTCTACCTGACCCTGATTGGAGGGGAATTCTTCTTGCTGGGCCTTATGGCCTATGACAGGTATGTGGCTGTGTGCAACCCTCTTCGATATCCTCTCCTCATGAACCGCAGGATTTGCTTGTTTATGGTAGTGGGTTCCTGGGTTGGTGGCTCCTTGGATGGGTTCATGCTGACTCCCTTTACCATGAGCTTCCCTTACTGTGGGTCCCGAGAGATCAATCACTTTTTCTGTGAGATCCCAGCAGTACTGAAGCTGTCTTGTATTGACACATCACTCTACCAGACCCTGATGTATGCCTGCTGTGTGCTGATGCTGCTCATCCCTATATCCATCATCTCTGTTTCCTACACACGCATCCTGCTCACAGTGCATCGGATGAACTCTGCTGAGGGCCAGCACAAAGCCTTTGCTACCTGTTCATCCCATATTGTGGTGGTGATCATTTTCTATGGGGCAGCCTTCTACACCAATGTGCTGCCCCAATCATATCACACACCAGAGAAAGACAAAGTTGTATCTGCCTTCTACACCATACTCACTCCAATGCTCAACCCACTCATCTACAGCTTGAGAAATAAAGATGTGGCTACAGCTCTAAGGAGAATACAGGGGAGATGTACATACTCCCAGAAAGTCAGAGCAGGGGATGTGTCCAAGAAGTACTAGAAGGAGCTGGGTACAAACTTTCTTGGTACTGTGGCTACTGGCACACAGTAATTCTAGAAAATATATTGTTGGTTCTGAAAAATATTCACTATCATTTTCACAATCCTGAATTATATAAGGCAAAATAATTCTTTTGACACCAACACTTAAGAACTGTAGCTGAACACAGCCAGTACCTCAGCAACAGCCAACTCACTTGTCTGGATTAACTGACAGACATCTCTCAGAGAGCGTTTTCTTCTGGTAGCATTATAAATCCAATTCCAGTCAGTCCAAACATCCCTTTGAAAGTCCTGAATGGATATTTTTATGTTACATATTTTCACGTGCCTTTTGTGTCTGTATTTCTGACAAACTTTTGAATAGAAAATGCGAGGAATAATTTTCATGTCCTTGTTGATTTAAGTCAAATGTTCAATACAAATTAAATATTTTCTGATGACTATAGTCTATGTAGCACCTCCATTTAGAAAACTTTTGTAAGGATAATTCAATTGGGTTTGGGGTTCAGTATTCTTTGTTATCTTTTATAAATGTCTGTGTTCTCTAATCTCTAAATTTAAACTGTTATCATAATTTTATTCATGTAGAGTTCATTGTGTGTCTGGAAATCACTAACTATTTACTGATTGATTAGATTTGACTTCTATTATTATTAAGATAGATATTGCTACAATCCTTTAGTAACTTCCATTTATTGCCTAATAAAATGACTTATGAAACAAAACATGAATAAATCAAGACCTTTTGTTAGTTAAATCAGCTCCCTTGGTCAATTTTCCTATTGTAAAAGTTTTCATCTAGTAGACTGGTAATATTTTTTCTATTAATTATCTTTTGGTTATTTGAGAAGCTTTAATAGATACAGGATCCTGATACAACAGAATGTTTATTTTAAAAGACCACACTCACTAAGGACTGTCCGTCCATTTACCTACTTAATTTTAACTTCCTTCTTATGTGTAAGGCACTAAAATATGACAAATAAATTTTTATTCACCTAGTGTTTATTTTGTTTTGCAATCAAAAGCTTAGAATGTGCTGGGATCATTTTTGGGTGATTTTGTAATTGACAAAGATTAAGAATAGGTTACTGTATGTCCTTGTAGTGCCAATGCAAAGTGAAAACTGTATCCTTCATAGATGTTCATGTAAGTAAATCTCATCCTCACTAATATGCTAATCCAGGGTTCATTTTGCCTTGGAAGATTCCCCCAAATTTGATCTTATGCTGAAACAAACAAACAAATAGAAAAGAGATGGAAAAATGGCTTAGATGGATGAATCTCTTCAAGTAGAGAAACTAATAAAATACTAATGAAAGAAATCAAAGATGATACAGATGAACAAATTACCATATTCTTGGATTGAAAGAATCAATATATTGAATACGACTTCAGTTCAGTTCAGTCACTCAGTCGTGTCCGACTCTTTGTGACTCCATCAATTGCAGCACACCAGGCCTCCCTGTCCATCACCAACTCCTGGAATTCATTCAAACTCACATCCGTCAAGTTGGTGATGCCATCCAGCCATCTCATCCTCTCTCATCCCCTTCTCCTCCTGCCCCCAATCCCTCCCAGCATCACAGTCTTTTCCAGTGAGTCAACTCTTCGCACGAGGTGCCCAAGGTTTGGAGTTTCAGTCTTAGCATCATTCCTTCCAAAGAACACCCAGGACTGATCTCCTCTAGAATGGACTGGTTGGATCTCCTTGCAGTCCAAGGGACTCTCAAGAGTCTTCTCCAACACCACAGTTCAAAAGCATCAATTCTTCGACTCAGCTTTCTTCACAGTTCAACTCTCACATCCATACATGACCACTGGAAAAACCATAGCCTTGACTAGACAGACCTTTGTTGACAAAGTATTGCCTCTGCTTTTCAATACGAATATGAATATTTTATTAATTCTTGAGAAGCCACTCTCCAGCCAACCACCCTATGAAGCAAGCTAGATGGATCTTGTCTGTGTTTCAGTGGTATGATCATTTAGTAAACATCTTTATGCCAGGTCTTAAAAATGTAGTTCACACTGAGGCTCTAACAATATGTATTCAAAAAGCTTTAAAATGATAGCAATGTTATATCCCTCCTAAACAATGAAATGACTCAATGAAAAAAGCTGTTCTACAAAATAAGATGAGCTTGATTGACTTATAAAGCAAAACACGTCACTCACCAGTAAAGTCAGACTGGCTTGCTTAACACTAAAACCAAGCTACCTTGCTTAGCAGAAATACATGTGACAGAAGCACAAGACATGCCCCTAAAAAACAAAACAATGGTGTCATGAGATCCACATCCTTCCCTGTGAGTTCAGTGAGTTAATAACTCCTAAAACATACTTTTTGGCCCCAACGACATGTTCTTTGCACAATACCACCACCACCACCACCACCCCCTCCCCCCCAAAAAAAACAATAGTAGAGAATAAAGCCTAAAACTTGCCCAGTGGTGTCATCAAGTAATTACCCCCCAAGCATGCTCTGTGCACACAAAAAACAATCATTTATGGAAAGGTGACTTTTCAGAATGAAAGACCCTCATTGTACTGAGACCTGAAAATATTTTTTGAAAGTGCTGTGACAGTCCTGACCTGACCATATAGGGATAAGTAAACTTCTCTGCCTTATTTGGGAGAGGGAGATAGAAATATGACATCTACTCAAGAAAGACAAAGGAGATCTTCTTCCCCTCCCCTCTCTTTCTTTGATTATAAAAATATAACCCACTGAGTGCTGGGGGCAGTGCAACTTTTGCCTGCCTATTTGTTAACCTTACAAGCATCCCATTCTAATAAATCACTCCTTATTTATCACTTTGCCTCTCACTAAATTCCATTCCACTGTTGAAACATAAAGGCCTGTGATGCTGGAACTCTTCAGAGTCCTGGAAATGACACCTAACAATTTCACCATAAGCGTCCACATGAAAAATCTCCCAAATGTCAGACCATAATTCCTTTCCCCATAGTTCTTTGGAGTGAATTTTCCAGTTATTCTTAACCCATAGGGGTAGCCAAGTGGCCAATTCATTGTTTTCTGACCAATAATATATATATGTATATATATGGCATTCAGTTAAATTTTATTGTTTTAGAACCTGATATGCTACTTATAATTCATCAAAATGGCCACTATTAATATAATTCTTTATGACTTCTGGAAATTTCCTACTCCAGAAATCCAAGAGCACTCTTTTGTCTTGTTTTTGCCATAAGCTCCAATTAGCATATAGATAGATACATTTAATTTTATGTCTCCTGGCTGTAGCTCAGAGGGTATTTGATCTCTATTCAAAGATAGATTACTGAGATAAACCTTAAAATAACTCAATCAAAATTTTAGCAATAAAACATGACAGCAAAGAAGTAAACCTGGGAAGCAAGTCTTAGTTAACATACATTTCAATTAACAAAACTAGAATGTACTATTCAGTGAAACATAATTTGTATTTACTTTTTTTTCTGTGTATGTGATGGCATTAACCCTGAAGCCAGGGAAAGCTTTATCCTATCAAATAAAAAATGACTTTTGTGAGGGAGCAAGGGTTTCCCAGGTGGCATTAGTGGTAAAGAATCCACCTGCCAATGAAGGAAACATAAGAGACTCAGTTTCGATCCCTGAGTTGGGAAGGTCCCCTGGAGGAGGGCATAGCAATCCACTCCAGTATTCTTGCCTGGAGAATCCCCATGGACAGAAGAGCCTGTCGAGCTACAGTCCATGGGGGTCACAAAGAGTCAGACATGACTGAAGCAACTGAGTGCACAGGAAAAAGCCAAGCAGCCTTCTTGGATTTCCCATAGCCCTGCCTTTTTGATTTTCAACTATTGTTTATCCATCTTTAAATCCTTGATTTAGGAGTAGACTGTTGCCATGTCCTAAGAATATCAGGATAGTGAAAGTTTGATAATCAGGGGTTAATTTTTCTGTACAAGCAGAATGACTTTTACCTATCTGTACAATCTTCATAGATCATTGTGAAATAATATTTATTTACTTTACCAAAGTAGCAAAGGCTTTTTAAAAACAAGTATAAAGGCAAAGAAATTCACATAGTCTGTTATCAAAATGTACATCCCAACAAAACTTTGCTCTCTTAACCAAGAGAAAAAAAACAAATTCCAGTCTGATATACAACATAAATTATCTTACAGAACTTCCCATGTACCTTTAACATACCAAATAACCTAATTAGTCCAGTATTTTTCTTTGGGATGCTTCAGGGACCCTCTGAAACACTACAAAGTTAGCTAGAAGTCAAAAGAGCTTCATTAGAATTTGATTTTAGGAGGCTCTGTCAAAAAAAAAAAAAAAAAGAGTTTAGAATACTCCGTCAGATAAAATTATAGGTTACTATGAAACAACAGTTATTCAGTCAGCCAAAGAGATAATAAAAGATTTCAAAGGCAAATACAGATTAAATCACTTAAGAGGCAAAGAAACGTAAAATCTGTCATCAAAGGCAGTTCAACATCCCAAGAAAACGTGTACCATGCATAAAATTCTTTTCTTAGGGTCCACTTTCCACAAAAATGTTTTTTTTTTCCTGTATTTATCACTTTATTTTCCCATTCAGAAATAGACACCTATTTCTGAAATCAAATCTACTTTCTTCACCCTTAACAACATTCAATTCCATTCCTCATACCTTCTCTACTAAAAACATACTTTCCTTAAGCCATGAACTATCCTTTATATTAGCATTCTGTAGATTGGCAAACATAAATACCAGTGATAATTTATAAAAATATTTGCTTTCTTATAGAGAATACCTTAGAATGGCACCAAGCATATACATTCAGTTCAGTTCAGTTCATCCGCTCAGTCGTGTCCGACTCTTTGTGACCCCATGAATCGCAGCACACCAGGCCTCCCTGTCCATCACCAACTCCCAGAGTTCACTCAGACTCACATCCATCGAGTCAGCGATGCCATCCAGGCATCTCATCCTCTGTCGTCCCCTTCTCCTCCTGCCCCCAAGCCCTCCCAGCATCAGTCTTTTCCAATGAGTTAACTCCACATGAGGTGGCCAAAGTACTTGTGTTTCAGCTTTCGAATCATTCCTTCCAAAGAAATCCCAGGGCTAATCTCCTTCAGAATGGAGTGTTTTGTTTCTCTATAAAAGGAAGCCAGTGTTTAGTTAGTAATGTTAAAGCTTCTTATTTTATTTGGAAATGGCCTAGTTATTTAATAAACTTCCATCATTTAACTTAATTTAGCACTACCCTAGAAATTCAAGTGACCAAAAATCTAGAGAAACTATTTTAGGTAGGCATTTCTCAAGTATGGTTATTCTTAATAGACTTTATCTAAAAGCTCTTATCTCATTTAGATTTTCTTTCCTTAAAAGTTTCTTCACATCAAGTTACTTTGTAAAATGGACTTACCATCTGGCCCATTTGTGGAAAATACTGTCACCAGAAACTAAATGGCCCTATACATTTTTTGAGCCTCCCTTTTTGTCTGGAGAGTTTTCAATTCCATTTTCTTTTGTTTGGCCTTAGATAAAATCTCTCTATGTCCTTTAACACATTGTATTGTCAAAAACTTTACAATTTGAGCAGATTCCTGAATTTTCTAGGGATTAATCTCTCATCCCAAACTTCAGGGTCCAAGTCTATCCTTCCTTACCTATTGCTTTCTTTTTGTTAACCTAGCCATGTGACTTTCGATATTTAGCTTGTGCAATCTTTACTGTGGCTTTTTCAGCTACCGACTGGAAAGCAGAGACCTGGTCAGTTAAAATCTAATTTTGACATTGTAATGTAGAATGTCATCCTTGCAGATTGCATAATTCTGTCTCCAATTTTAACTTTTCAATCAATTTTAATTTGGCTTCATGTACCCTTCACGCAGAGAGGAGAATCCAATCTCTCCAACACAGCATGGTGGTACATTCTGATTCTTCCTCAGTTGGCACAAGTGGTAAACATTCAATAACTTCTAAAGGTTTGGCCCACTTTAATTTGGGGTCCCAATTCTGACATAGTCCAGTGGATATGCCCCATTCAGTAACTCATGAGCAGTAAGGCAAACTTTCCCATCAAGGAAAAAAAAGTTGAATAGTCTTAACCTCTTTCTTTTTCCTTTCATTTCACAAATCTTGCTTATAGTGCCAATTTATGTTTTGCTGAAAGTTTTACTTTTGTTTTAGGTTCCAAGGATTTGTTAACAAAAGAAACCATTCAT
>NW_011484736.1:27710-31098 GCF_000754665.1 Bison bison bison
TCCCAGGTGGTGCTAGTGATAAAGAACCCACCTGCCAATGCAGGAGACGTAAGAGCTGTAGGTTCGATCCTTGGGTTGGGAAGATGCCCTGGAGAGGCGTATGGCAACCCACTCCAGTATCCTTGCCTGGAGAATCCCATAGAATTTCCTTTACTCTGGTCACAACTCAAGGTTTTCATTCTGCTCACCTTTAAACATCCAAATAAGCAATGATTCAATCATTCTTTTCTCTAGTTGTCAACTGAAAAACAAAATGCATAATATGAGAATTGCAAGTTAAGTTTTATTGGGGCAAAATAAGGACTGCCACCTGGGAGACAGCACTTCAGATAGCTCTAAGAAACTGCTCCAAAAGGTAGAGGGAAAGGATAGTATATACGTGATTTTGGTAAAGAGGGGAGTGCAATTAAGCACATGCAATCAAGCACACATTTTTTGTAGAAAGTTTCTACTGGTCTCTGAAGCTTTTCTTAGTCCTGAGAATCATCATCCAGAAGAATTTTAGTGCTTTTCTAGATATGAGGTGACACAAGAATTGGGCTCATGAAATCAGTTCCTGAGAATATCTAACTGTCTGAAGACTTGTCCTGCCAGTTTTCCCAGAGGACAGAATGCATCATTTCTGCTCTCTACCCTGAACTATTTCAGGGGGTGTTGGAGGTCAACAACAGCACCAGCAGTAGCACATGATTTAGTCCTTATAGAGGTGGGAGGCAAGTGCCTGTGTGTGTCATTGTCGCTCAGTTCTGTCTGACTGTGACCCCATGGACTGCATCCCACCAGAGAATTCCATGGAGAGTCCAGGAATTCCAGGAGATTCCATGGAATTCTCTCCAGGCAAGAGTACTGGAGTGGGTAGCCATTCCCTTCTTCATGGAATTCCCCAACCCAGGGATCAAACCCGGGTCTATTGCATTGAAGGCAGATTACTGTCTGAGCCACCAGGGAAGCACAAGTGCCCATGACTAGTGCCAATTTGTAGCTGACATAGTGTTCATTTAACCCAACTATGAGACAAACAAGATTCTGAAGGCTAAAACTGTAGAACAAATAGGGCAGATATAATTAAAAGTCTAGATATGAGCAACCACAAATTTTGTTATGCATAAACTATATATCATAACATATATATGAGCACAGTATAAAATGGGTTGTTCTCCAAAAAGAAGAAACATATCTCTAGCTACTGATTTAAGACATCTCTGGGTCTGATTTTCTCTAGCATTATTTTATCTGAACCGTGGCCTCTAAGATGTCATCTCCATTGTGAGTTTCTCAGTTACAGGAAGTGTTTTCTGTCTCTTTTTTCCCTCTGGTATTTGTGGCTTCCTGTTCTTTGGCACTGTCATAGATGATGTCAATGAAGAATACAAATTCAACCTCTGACTTTATCCTCCTTGGGGCTTCTGGTCAACAGTAAATTCACAGGGATTGCCTTTGCAGTTATTTTGGCTATTTTTGTGATGACTGTAACTGCAAATCTGGTCATGATATTCTTGATTCACATAGACTCCCATCTCCATACCCCTATGTACTTTCTGCTCAGCCAACTGTCTATCATGGACACCCTTTTCATTTGTACTACTGTCCCAAAGCTTCTAGTCAACATGGTTTCTAATGAGAAAACCATTTCCTTTGTGGCCTGCTCTTGCTCTACTTGACCATGATGGGAACAGAGTTCTTCCTGTTGGGCCTCATGGCTTATGACCACTATGTGGCTGTCTGCAACCCTCTTAGGTACCCCGTGTTCATGAACCACAGAGCGTGTCTTCTTCTGGCTGCTGGTGCCTGGTTTGGTGGATCCCTGGATGGCTTTCTGCTCACCCCTATCACCATGAATGTCCCCTACTGTAGATCCCACAGGATTGATCACTTCTTCTGTGAGATCACTACAGTTCTCAGATTGGCCTGTGCTGACACATCCTTGTATGAAACCTTGATATCTGCTGTATGCTCATGTTGCTCATTCCCATATCTATTATCTCAACCTCCTACTCCCTCATTTGGTTAACCGTCCACCACATGCGCTCTGCTGCAGGACCAGAAAAAGGCCTTTACCACTTATTCTTCCCACTTGACTGTAGTCAGCTTTTTCTATGGGGCTGCCTTCTACACTTATGTGCTGCCCAAATCATTTCACACCCCTGAGCAAGACAAGGTAGTATCAGCTTTCTATACCATTGTCACACCCGTGCTCAATCCTCTTTTTGACCCTATGGACTGTAGCTGCCAGGCTCCTCTGTCCATGGGATTCTCTAGGCAGGTATACTGGAGTGGGTTGCCATGTCCTTCTCTAGGGGATCTTTGCAATGCAGGAATCGAACCCCTGTCTCTCGTGGCTCCTGCATTGCAGGTGGATTCTTACTGCTGAGCCAGCAGGAAAGCCCCATATGCACACTACTATATACAAAATAGATAATTAATGAGGACCTACTGTATATCACAGGGAACTCTACTCAGTATTCCATAATAACCTATAAGGGAAAAGAATCTGAAAAAGAATGGATATGTGTCTAACTGTTTGCTGTATACCTGAAACTAACACAGCATTGTAAATAAAATATACCTTAATATAAAATAAAATTAAATTTAAAAATATAATGTATTAGCTTGAGATTGAAAGTGATAAATTGTAATAATTTAAAATTAATTAAAAAAACCAATTGCATACTTGCAAGATGTCAGATACTGTTCTTAAACATGGGGTAAACATGAAGGGAAAACTTTTTCCATGTTTCAAAACACATTTAACTACATTATTTGACTTTGATCTTCATAAAGTTCTGCCAAGTATTTTGAGAAGGAATTAGCCTCATGGGATATATAGAAATTTATAACCATATTTTCTGACTTCTGGTCTTGTGATTTTGTGCTAAAACTTGCTATTCTTTGATAGACAATTTCCAAAAGCAGGGAGGCATATGGCACAATACAAACCTGGACGCTTGTTAATCCTGATAATGACCTGGGGAAAACATATCCCTCTGGGAGTAACATGCAGATAAAATCTATGTTCGGCTTCTGTTGTGTGCCAGCTAGGCTGGTCTACCAAGGACCTGATGTTCCATGCTGAGAGGCAGTCAGACCCTATCTGAGGTCTTTCTACAGGTGAGGGATATGGGCATAAAATTAACTGAACCATTTCTTCCACATACTTATTTCATTTACACAATAAATAAAATATATATTTATATAATATGAAAATTATAATAATGGATGATATAAAGTCTACTTGTTAGATAGTCCATTAAATCCTTTATTGAATACCAAGAAACATTCAGACATAAAAGGATGATTGTTAATACTGAAAATATCTAGAGAAGGATTTGGTGTTCAGAAAAGAATTCAGAACTTTGTTGCCAAAAAAAAAAAAAAAGACAGTACATCT
>NW_011484736.1:31198-32336 GCF_000754665.1 Bison bison bison
GAGGAGAATCCAATCTCTCCAACACAGCATGGTGGTACATTCTGATTCTTCCTCAGTTGGCACAAGTGGTAAACATTCAATAACTTCTAAAGGTTTGGCCCACTTTAATTTGGGGTCCCAATTCTGACATAGTCCAGTGGATATGCCCCATTCAGTAACTCATGAGCAGTAAGGCAAACTTTCCCATCAAGGAAAAAAAAGTTGAATAGTCTTAACCTCTTTCTTTTTCCTTTCATTTCACAAATCTTGCTTATAGTGCCAATTTATGTTTTGCTGAAAGTTTTACTTTTGTTTTAGGTTCCAAGGATTTGTTAACAAAAGAAACCATTCATGACACATGATAAACAATTTCAATATTTAATAGAGGATTATTTTGACTTAATTTCAGTATATAATCATTAAAAGAAAAGATAAATAGAAACAAAAGAAAAGAGTAAGAGCATATATACCACCAAATTGGACAGACCAACATTCAGATTTAAACAGTGTAGAAAAGTCCATTGTTGACAGCAATCTGGAGTCCCAGTAGGGAACAGATCCTGGGCAGTGTGACCTCTCCAGGTGCAAGACTCCAAATTTCAGTTTTGGGGGTTCCCTCATATAATCCCATGCCGAAAAATGATATCATCATCAGTTTGTGTGCAAGCATGCAGTTCTGACTTTACTTTAAACTTTTGCTTTCTACAATGCTGTTTGTTTTATCTTGTGAATCAAAGGATTTCATTATGCCCCAGGCAGTTGGCCAGACCTCCAGGAGTCATTCTAAGATGCACTCCCTTTCTTATCTAAAACTCCTTTTGACTTGCTGAGCTTCTGAACTGGCAGGGAATCCAGTCAGTGTTCAGGCAGGTCTGAAGCAAGGTCAGGACCTGCTCTCCTGCTTCTGAAGCCTGAATAAGATTTCTCCATTTTAGTTTCTCCAACAATTTTATAGTTAAATGGTATTTCACATTATATACTCTGCATATGGCTTCCCAGGTGGTGCTAGTGATAAAGACCCCCCCTGCCAATGCAGGAGACTTAAGAAACTCAGGTTCGATCCCTGGGTTGGGAAGATCCCCTGGAGGAGGGCATGGTAACCCATTCCAGCATTCTTGCCTGGAGAATCCCAAGAGCCCGGTGGGCTATAGTCCATAGC
>NW_011484736.1:32514-34119 GCF_000754665.1 Bison bison bison
CCCTGTAAATAATGGTCCTTTGTAATCTGAAAGATTATAACAATCTTTATATTTGAGTATATTTAACAACAAGATAGCAACGTATGCAGTGCATGTCTTCAATGGTCTCAGTCTTAAGACAGAGAACTTTTCCAGTGCTATTTTAATTGAAAATAAATGTTTTTATAAATTTGTACTTATAATCCAAAACTTATATAATTATGTTTACTATCATGTTTGCTTTAAATACAGGGAAAATTAGGCTAAAAGGATTAAAGGTTATACATATTGGCCATTTTCAAATTCAGAAGTTAATACTATCTTCTCATTCTGGAGCCTGTTCTGTTTCCACAATTGCCAAATTAGAGAGTTCTTTATTTTGAGTGAAGGGAGAGTCTAAACATTTCCATAACATTATTAGGTGCCACTATTGTTATGAGATCCTTACAGAAAACCCTCCCAATATACCTGAGGGCAGGGGCTGCTCTGATGTACTTTTGGCTAGTTACAAATTTGAAGAGGGACTTTCCCACTGCCATATGTCTAATAAATGGCAGGTCTTGGATTTTCACCCAGGCAATTAGGTACAGGTTTTACGTAATGATCAGGAACAAAAGGTAAACTGACAGGGTTTGAAGTGATGATAGAAACCTGGGAAATTTAAACTATCAAACCAGAGTTGTTTATACCAATGCATAAATCTATCACTTATGGGAATTATTTTGTATATATTTCTCCTCTCTTTGATAAAAAGTTATTTTACTTTTATAATAAGTTACATGTTTACAAGTTCACATTTTCTGATTATTTTGATGTATGTATGTTAGTGAGTCCCTTCAAATATAACATGCAGAGACTAAAGTGAATATTTTAAGGCCAGAAGCACATACTTCAGGTGACATCTTGCAGTATGGAAGCTTAAGAGTCAGAAGGAATCAGATGAATTCTGTTTTAGAATGCGGGATCCAATTTAAGCAGGATTCTGGGGTAAATTTGATACATCTTAATGACCCTACTGATACTGAAAGATTGAGAAATGGAACATTATAGATATTTATTGCCCAAGTTGTGAACAGGAGGCTTATTATTTAACTTGAAATTAAATTATTTTTACACACATAATCTATGATGTAGGCAAACGGAAAATACAGTGAAGACAAACTGATGTTCTTGAGACTCGACCATCAGTGAAACTTTTACTTCATAATTGTGTGTGTATATATATATATGTGTGTGTGTGTGTGTACATATATACATACACATACTTATATGTGCACATATATATGCACATTAAAATATGTGTATATATGTTTTTGTATATAGCTCTTTACCACATGTATACTAGTGATACATATACCCTTATCACATATATATTATAGGTTATATGTATAAGACATTTTTTTATCAAAGAGAGGAAAAATATATACATAATAGCATCTGCTGTTGGACACATACAAAAATTTTATATATCTTATGGTAAGATATTTATATTATATATAAAGAACATAAGGGTTTCTAACTGCTGGAGTTTTCACTTAAGAATGCAGTGAAATTGTCTTACTATAATGATTTTCGTTCTACCTCATATCCTAAAGGATGCTTGGAATCGTGTTACAAATTCCAAAA
>NW_011484736.1:34219-35809 GCF_000754665.1 Bison bison bison
TTAGTCATCACATGACAAAGGACAAGGATCTTGACTTTTGCTCCCTGATACATCCCAAGTACCAAGAAATTTTCCTGATGTAAAATACAATTAATTTGAATGAAAAAATGTCATTTCATTTTAGAATTCACACTTGAAAATACATACTTTAATGTTTATGCAGTTCTTTTTTCTTTTTCCTGGAAAATCAGTTTTGAAGAGTTACAGTGAAAGTGATTAGGTACCTTTTGCATGTTTGCACAGAATTGCCTGTCCAGGATGAGAGTGGAAGCCAAAGAAATATACTTAAATTCTTTCCTAATTCACCAATTCAGATATCATTTCTATTGAAGCATTTTAGAACTGTGGCTCCCACAAAGAAACATCATTGTTTTTTGCTAGATTTGTCATAGATATCTGTCCCCCTTTGGAGCCAATAAGAGGTAGGTATCATAAGTAGGCATTTACTCAGGTATAGAGATAGAAACTTGCATTTTTTTCCATATTGACTGAAAACTTACATGTTAGAACAAGGCTTATGATTGTATATATGAGCTGGCATTATCAAAAATTATCCTTTCCCTGAATTTCCATAGTGTTTACCTGCAATGGGCAGTGGTTTTAATCAGCAGCCAATAACCTTAGGAAGATAAAATGAGGAAACAGGTTAGAACATAGTTAAGTCCATGTCTTTGGACTTCATCTACAGTTCAATTAATAGAACTGATGAAGCTGCAACAGAGAGCTGTTTCCTTGCATCCCTGGAAATATTGTGGGAAAATTTCTATGAGACAAAAATGAATATAGAGCTGAAGGAAGTCAGGACTCCCTGTAAATAATGGTCCTTTGTAATCTGAAAGATTATAACAATCTTTATATTTGAGTATATTTAACAACAAGATAGCAACGTATGCAGTGCATGTCTTCAATGGTCTCAGTCTTAAGACAGAGAACTTTTCCAGTGCTATTTTAATTGAAAATAAATGTTTTTATAAATTTGTACTTATAATCCAAAACTTATATAATTATGTTTACTATCATGTTTGCTTTAAATACAGGGAAAATTAGGCTAAAAGGATTAAAGGTTATACATATTGGCCATTTTCAAATTCAGAAGTTAATACTATCTTCTCATTCTGGAGCCTGTTCTGTTTCCACAATTGCCAAATTAGAGAGTTCTTTATTTTGAGTGAAGGTGGTGGGCTGCAGTTCATAAGGTCACAAAGAGTCAGACACAACTGAAGTGACTTAGCATGTATGCACACAAATTAATCTATTATAGACTTACTATTTTAATAAGATACCAAATTAAAAGTATCATTTACTGCACAATTTTTCTGATACTAGATGGAAACCTGTTGCTAAGAATAATGCATAATGATTTTCTGTGCTTTTAACTGTGGAACATAAGGTGAGTTCAAACTATATTAACTTCTACAAAACAATCACTGTATGAATAATAACATCTGAAGTTAAATTTGTCTTTTACTCAATAATTGATACATAATGAATAAATAGCTGTCACCAAAAAATCAGATTCAAAAGAAAGATACAGAAGTGAGTTTCATTTTCTAAAAGAATGATGCTTTTAACTCACAGTGATTGTTTCAA
>NW_011484737.1:0-988 GCF_000754665.1 Bison bison bison
CCAGAGACTGTCTTCAAGCAGGATACATTATTGTTATATAATCCTAAGGAATGTAGAGGGACAAAAAAGTTTGTCCTTTCTTCCTCCTTGAGAATTCCAGACCCCTTTCTCCTTGGGGACCCCTAGACTTATTATCAACCTGCCTAGGAAATGACTCTCTCAATGATCTTCATTTTTTGAATGTTGCATTTTAAGCCAGTTTTTTCACTCTCCTCTTTCACCCTCATCAAGAGGCTCTTTAGTTCCTCTTCAACTTCTGGTATCATCTGCATATCTGAGGTTGTTGATATTTCTCCCAGAAATCTTGATTCCAGCTTGTGATTCATCCAGCCTGGCATTTTGCATGGTGTACTCTGCATATAATTAAATAATCACGGTGACAATATATAACCTTGTCATATTCCTTTCCCAATTTTAAACAGTTGTTCCACGTAAGGTTCTAACTGTTGCTTCTTGACCTGCATACAGGTTTCTCAGAAGACAGGTAAGGTGGTCTGGTATTCCCATCTCTTGAAGAATTTTCCATAGTTTGTTGGGATCCACACAGTCAAAGGCTTTAACCTAGTCAATGAAGCAGAAGAAAATGCTTTTCTGGAATTCTCTTGCTTTTTCTAGATCCAAAAGATGTTGGCAATTTGATCTCTGGTTCCTCTGCCTTTTCTAAATCCACCTTGAACATCAGGAAGTTTTCGGTTCATGTTCTGTTGAAGCCTAGCTTGAAGAATTTTGAGCGTTACCTGGCTAGCATGTGAAATGATCACAATTGTGTGGTAGTTTGAACATTCTTGGGCATTGCCCTTCTTTGGGATTGGAATGAAAACTGACTTTTCCAGTCCTGTGGCCACTGCTGAGTGTTCCAAATTTGCTGGCATATTGAGTGTAGCACTTTCACAGCATCATCTTTTAGGATTCGAAATAGCTCAGCTGGCATTCCATCACCTCCACTAGCTTTGTTCACAGTGATACTTCCTAAGGCCCACTGACTTCC
>NW_011484737.1:2992-6109 GCF_000754665.1 Bison bison bison
TCATGGCTGCAGTCACCATCTGCAGTGATTTTGGAGCCCCAAAAAATAAAGTCTGACACTGTTTCCATATTACTCTGATGCTAAAGCCAGAAGAGGACATTACAATAAAAGAAAACTATAGACCAATAAATATCACGCATAAGAATGCAAATATCCTCAATAATACTAGAAAATCAAATTGAAAAACATTTTAAAAATTATATACCATGATCAAGTAGGATTTATACCAGGAGTGCAAGGTTAACTCAACATCCAAAAGTTAATTAATATAATACATTATATCAATAGAATAAAATCACATGATTGCCTCAAAGATGCGGAAAAAGCATTTGACCAAATCATAAGGAATGCACTAAAAAAAATTGGCTCTCCAATGGTTAGAACTCAGTGCTTTCACTGCCAGGCCCCAGGTTCTGTGCCTGGTTGGAGATCTAAGATCTGCAAGCTATGCAGTGCAGTCAAAATAAAAAGACTGAAAAATGCTATGAAGAATCCAAAAATGAAAAATTAAGAAAGCAGATAACTTAGCTGAAGAAGTTCAAGACTTGTAAACAGAAAACTACAAATCTTTGTTGAAAGAAAATTTAACATACCTAAATATATTGAAAGATATTCTATGTTCAAGCATTGGAAGACTTAATTTCATTATGATGGCAGGCAGTATTCCCCAAATTGATCTATATATTGAATGAAACCTCAATCAATATCACAGCTGCCTTATATGCAGAAACTGACAAGCAGATGCTAAAATTCATATGGAATTGAAAGGGGCCCCAAAATAGCCAAAAACAATCTTGGAAAAAAAGGAACACAGTAGGAAGCTCTTGCTTCCCAATTTCTAAACTGACTACCAAGCTACAACAATCAAGACAATGTGGTACTGGCAGAAGACTAGACACTAGACATAGAGCAATGGAATAAAATTGAGAGTCCAGAAATAAACCAGTCTACGGTCAACTGACTTTCAACAAGGGTGTCAAAATCATTCAGTGGGGAAAGAATAATCTCTCCAACAAATGGTGCTTGGACAACTAGATATCCACATGCAAAAGAATGCAGCTGGACCCCTACCTTATAGCATATATAAAAATTAGCAAAAAATGAAATATAGACCTAAATGTATGAGCTAAAACTACAAAACTCTTCGAAGAATGCATAGGAGTAAATCTTCATGTACTTGAATTTGGCAAAGCCTTCTTAGACATGATATCAGAAGCACAAGCAACAAAACAAAAATAGACAATCTTCATCAAAATATAAAACTGCACTTCAAAGGGCACCCTTAACAAAAGTCAAAAATGGACACACAAAATGGGAGAAAATATTTACAAATTGCATATCTGATAAGGGACTTGCACCTACAATATATAAAGAGCTCTTATAACTCAATAATAAAATGATAAATAATCCAATTTTAAAATGGGAAAAGGGGCAATTCCCTGGTGGTCCAGTGGTTAGGACAACACACTCTCACTGCCATGGTCCCAGGCTCAATCCCTGGTGGGGAAATAAGATCCCACAAGCTACTTGCTCGCCACTTGGCATGGCCAAAGAAAAGAAAAGAAAAGAAAAAGAAAGAAAAGGCAAAGGATCTGAGTCTACATTACTCCAAGCCAGTTATGCAAATGGCCAATAAGAATGTGAAAATATGCACATTGTCATTAGTCATCAGGGAAATGTAAGTCAAAGCCACAATGAAATACCACTTCATACTCACTAGGATGTCTAGAATAAAAAAGTCGGAAAATAAAGTGTTGGAAGATATGGAGAAATCAGAATCCTCGTGCATTGCTGGTAGGAATGTAAAATGGTGCAGCTGCTGTGGAAAACATTCTAGCATTTTTTCAGAGGATTTAGCATAGAGTTACTATAGGTCACAGGAATTCTGCTCCTAGGTTTAAATCCAAAAGAGTTCAAAGCTGGGTTTTAACAAAAACTTGTACATGAATGTTCATAGCAGCATTATTCATAACAGTCAAAAGGCAGAAACAACCCAAATGTCCATCAACAGATGAATGGATAAACAAAATATGGTATGTCATACAATGGAATATTATTCAGTTATAAAAAGGATCAAAGTCTTGATACATGTTACAATGTGGATGAACTCAAAAACATTATGATAAGTGAAAGAAGTCAGTCACAAAAGTCCATATATTGTGTGATTCCATTTATTTGTAATTACATCAGATTGGAAAGAATTAATAAAGAATATCACATATGATGCTTGAAGTAATGCCAAAGAAATGGTCTTTTCAAGCCTCACTGTTAGGGCTTTTAACTGCTGTAAACTTGTCGCTGAAACTTGGCCTCTGTTCAATGGTGCCAAATAGGAACAGGGACACAGAGTTTTGGGTAAAGTAGAAAATAATAGTTTTTTTATTGCTTTGCCAGGCAAAGGGGGCCGCAATGGGCTAATGCCCTGAAGGCCTTATGACCCAGCCTGGAGTGGGTAGTAAGGAGTTTCTATAGTGTTCAAGGAGCAGGGTGTGATCAGCTTGTGGACAGTTCTTGGATTGGTTGACATCAAGGTGACATTTCAAGCATTATCAACCTTCTTGTTTCAGCCAGCCTAGGGTCTGTGTTCTTGAGGTCAGCAGTTTTCATCTGGTGGGAGGGGGGTGTCTGCTTCCTGTAAAAACAACTTAGGAATATATATCAGGCCTTTATCTATATCCTTCAGGGAACTGAGACTTTGGGTGATTCTGTTATGTGGCAGAATTATAGTCTAAATTGTTACCAGTTCCTTAGCCCGACAGCTATTCTTTGTTTCTAAATCTTCACATTTTCCAATCATTGACTCAACTCAGCATTTTACTTCAAAAGACAAGGCCACAGAGGCTTGAATACAGTTTTAAACTTTGTACTGGTTTTGTCAGGAGTAAAGTTAATGATTTTAGTACATCATATTCAAAGACTACAAGATGTTCACTCTGCAATTTATAGTCTTGGGAGAGCCAGACACCCCACTGTACCCATCCCACTGTGGCAGCATTTAATTTTATTAAAGTAACTTCTGATAGTTTTCCTAAGAAAAAGAAAAGAAAAAAAGAAATGGTCTTTTCAAACTTTGCCAACTAGAATTTAAATTGCTAAGTATGTTTTCAAAGTATAATG
>NW_011484737.1:8110-10462 GCF_000754665.1 Bison bison bison
TGCTGCTACCACAACTCCACCAACTTGCCCCCTTCGTGGTTAATCAACTCGCTGGAGTTGATCTCTGTCATTCATCAATTTCAGTCCCTATGCTACATTTCAAAAAATGTTCCCAGGTCATCCTAATGCAGGATGACAGATCTAGATAGGTGATGTAGAGATAAAGGTATAGATAGAAACATAAATACTAGATAGAAATAGAGATGTATGTGATGATTGATTCTTTCTTGCAACTAGCACGCATGCAATGATCATTCACTCTCTGCCAGACACTGCACCTATCACTGGGGAAACAGCCTGAGGAACCTCCTGTAAGGGGATGCCATGTAAACAAAATAGACACAGGCATTGCCCTCCTAGAATGTCTCTGCTAGCATAGTGGAGGGGGAACTAGGTCAGTAATTACACAAAAGAGTGCCTTGTTCATATTTGTAGGCTCACCGCCTATGATAACATTTAGCACATAATGAGTGATAAACAAACAGGTGGAATTTTCTCTTCCAACACTTTG
This sequence comes from Bison bison bison, assembly GCF_000754665.1. Classification (NCBI taxonomy): domain Eukaryota; kingdom Metazoa; phylum Chordata; class Mammalia; order Artiodactyla; family Bovidae; genus Bison; species Bison bison. Next base: position 8,622 of record NW_011484737.1, read on the forward strand.
TTTCACTTGTAGCATGTATCACGTGTAATTATATGTATGGACACAGATGAGGGAAGGCTTACTGGAGACAATGACGCCTGATGAGTGTGAAGAAACTGCATGTATAAAGACAAAAGTCAGAGCAGTGTACGCAGAAAACTTTGAGCTACAGTCATGCAGAGCAGCCAAAACTCGATCAAGAGGCCTCAATAAATCATCATTTATCTAGTGAACAAGAATCAAACATAGAAGATATTGGTTAGCTGGTTGAAGAGGGGTGGGGAGAAAAGTTAGACTTGTCTCCACTTCCCCACTTCTGCAAACAAATATCCTTGTCCAGGTTCACTTTGAACTTGTGATTTCATGTTTCACATTATAACCGAAGAAAGGCATCTTTTGTGTTTGTCGCAATTTCTTTCTGTATGAACAGCCTTTTCATATCCACGGATTATTATTTATTGGATGATAGTGACTTCTAAGGGTTCTTTGTATATTAAGAATATTAATCCTTTTCTGTCATGGATGTTGTAAAGTGTTTTTTCAGTTTTTCATTTGTCTTTTAACTTTGTTTACATTAAGAAAATTTTTTGCTGTTTTGTTCTTACCATCATCTAGCTAGGACTCCAATTCCCTGGACAATGTTTGTTCTGTGGCCCCAACTGGGCCATTTGTCCTAAGGCTTAAGCTATCGAGTCCCTCATTGTTTATATTCTTCATCCAAGGAGAAAGAAAAACTAAAAATAGACATAGGTCGAGAAGCATGGTAGTCTAAGGAAAGTGACTGGATAAGCAAATAGTTCTACAATGTCTAAGATGCCCTGAGAAAAGTACCATAATGCACATTGAAAATGAAGCTCCTCAAATCAAGAAGCGAAAATATATGTGGTTTCTTCCATTTCAGAAGTAGAGAAAATGTATAATAGGTTTTAGAAACATTCTGATTACAATGCTTTAAATAAATCATACGATTTTAAGGGGAAGCTTTGTCTATTTAGGCAGTTTCTCCCACCTGGTGGCTCCTGAGTCAGCCTCTCTGAAGTGGGGCAGACAGACAATTGGCTCAAGGTCTTTGCAGACAATCCCTCTTTTTCCTATTCCCACATGGCCTGCAAAGTAAAAAAACAAAATCGTGTTCCCCTTCACAGAAGAGGTTGAAGACCTCTGGTGAAAATAAAAAGGTAACAGAGAAATACGGTAATGATAAATGGAGCACTTTTGTGATATATACTTGTATTTCCTGTCAACTATCATAAATTCATTTTTCTTTTTTAGAAAATCCTATGCCAACTATGATCATTTGTAATGAGCTCTCCAGGTGACAGAATACTTAATCCATTATTTCATTTGCCTCATGATAACCTGTTACTTAGATATCCCACTTAGCAGAAAAAGAAATCTCATTCAGCTCTTCAGTGGTGAGAATGGACAGGTTAACTATGGTTTGACCTAAGCTGAGGGAAAATGCCTGTATGCCCACGAGCATTCATTTCTAGAAGATACCATTTCAAAGCTTAGCTCAATTGAAAAGTTTTAGCTCAATTGCAAATTCATGTATCGTTATTATGATGGAATGACGTTTGTATTCCTTTGTTACAAAGAGAAAAGCATTTTCACCGAAGGACTCTGTCGCTAACCAGAGACCACTCTTTGAGTTCACTGAAGTACAGGAGTTTGGGCTTGGCATTCAATCTTGACTTCTCTCTTGTGTTCTAGATCCATCACTCGTGCCTACTACAGGAACTCAGTAGGTGGTCTTCTCTTATTTGACATTACCAACCGCAGGTCTTTCCAGAATGTCCACGAGTGGTTAGAAGAGACCAAAGTACACGTCCAGCCCTACCAAATTGTATTCGTTCTCGTGG
>NW_011484737.1:12277-14428 GCF_000754665.1 Bison bison bison
TCCATTGTGATACGAACGCCTAAGGATGGTAAATTGCTTTGAAATATGGTATTAAATTTCAGAATGGATGTAACTGAATCTGAAATTTGGAGGATTTACTTCAGCCAAAATAAAGCAGTAAAATCATGAAAATTATGGGAACAAACCACCTTAGACCTACCTGCAGCATCCACTACAAGTGACCCAATCATCATCTCTTCCTTGGTTTAGCGTGACCTAGCTTGGGTGGAGTAACTAAGTTGCCAGCTTTGTGGTTGTAGAAGACAAATAAAAGATAGTAAATTGGGCTAACACAAAGTTTCATCAACTGCTATACTTAATTATGTTTAGAAGATTCTGAAAGCAAGATTATCCAGTGGATAGATGAGAGTTGACTGGATTCTGTCAGTTCAAGAAAAAAAGGATAGAAACAAAACTCTCTACCATTTTCTTGACTTAAATACATCATATGTATATTTTTCTCATTCTTTGCATTTTTAGGCAGGTTTAAAAATACTCATCATAGATTCAGCAGAAGTGGCTGAGCTTAACTGCTTAAACAAATTCTAGAACTTTAAAACTCATTTTAGTAGAATTCAGTGCTGTTGTCACTGCAATAAGTGGGTTTTGGAAAATGTGTGAAAAAGTCAGGTGTTAGTACAATATTAAGAGTAAAGCTCTAGAAGCTATTTTACTACATAGGTGAAGACAAGATAAACTAACTTGCAACAAAGACCACAACTGCATGTTGGATTAGATTGCCTCATATTCCAGAATAAAATGTACTGTGTACTTTTCCTCACTTTGTTGTGCACTGTAATGAAATGTGAAAAACTTTAGCTGTATGTGAATGAAAATATGCTTGTATTTAGTAAAATGGTTGATTATGTGACTGTAAGATTCCAAGTGTGTGTTGTAGCTATTTCCAGAGGAGTCTGTCCCTACAGTGTAGCAACTGCTACCAAGAACATCAGATAGGTGGGACATACGCATAACAGTATTCACCAATATCTTAAAGCCAGAAAGTTACAGGATCATCAGGTTGAAAGTCACAGAGACCTCACTAATCCCTGGAAATGCCATATGACTTTTGCAAACATTTGTTCTGTGAAGCCTAAATATGAATCGTTGCAATTTTTAGTCAAGGGTTTTTTGTTTAAATTTAACTATTTTTGTTAAATAGCTCCTAAAAATTGGGGGGGGGGTTGTTTTTTAATTGAAGTATAGTTGATTTACAATATTATACTCATTTCAGATTTATAAAATAGTGATTCAGTATTTTATAAACTATACTCCTTTTAAAGTTATTACAAAATATTGGCTATATTCCCTGTGCTGTACAATATACCCCTGTAGCTTACTTATTTTATACATAGTAGTTTGTCCCTCTTAATCCTCTACCCCTATCATGCCTCTTCTCTTTCTCCCTGCTAGGAACTACTGATTTGTTTTCTATATCCATGAGACTGCTTCTGTTTTGTTATATTCAGCAGTTTATTGTATTTTTTAGATTCCACATGCAGGTGATATATTTGTCTTTCTCTGTCTGACTTACTTCACTTTGGTATGATAATCTCTAGGTCCATCCATATTTCTGCAAATGGCACAATTTTGTTACTTTTTATGGCTGTGTAATATTCTACTATATATATATATCACATATCATATATATATGTGTGTGTATATATATATCACATCTTGTTTGTCTATTAATCTGTTGATGGCCACTTAGGTTGCTTCCATGGCTTGGGTATTGTACATAGTGCCACTGTGAACACTGGGGTGTGTGTATCTTTTAAAATTAGAGGTTTTATTTGCTTTAGATAGATGCCACATAGCTTATTACAATTGTTTTCCCTAGAAAGTCTTCTTTTCTCAAGGCTACATTGCTTCTATCTTTTCAAGTACTACTAAGATGTGCATTTTGTGTCAGGATCACTTGCAGTATGGAGCCCAGATTGCAACACAAGAGTTCCATACACTGCCTAGGGTTTATAGCACATATTTGGTGGAGGAGTAAAAAAAAAAAAAAAATGGAAGCCCTTCCCAATAGCTCAGCAGTAAAGACTCCACCTGCAATGCAGGAGACACAGGTTCTATTTCTGGGTTGGGAAGATCCCCTGGAGAAGAGAATGGCAACCCACTCCAGTATTCTTGCTTGGAGAATCCCAT
>NW_011484737.1:14528-14879 GCF_000754665.1 Bison bison bison
GTAACCCTTACAGACACATTATGGTTCACTGAATGACCTGTTTGATCATTGTAAGAGGCCATGAGGTTTTCTTCCCCAGTTTACAAAAAAATTAACTGAGAGGCAGAGGAGAGTCACTAGGCCAAAGTGAAGGTCTTCTGACTCCTGGTTTTTACTTCACTGCATCATCCTGCTGCCCAATGAATAAACTGTTATTGTTTACTTTGGAAGAGATATGACTGCAAATAAATATTCTCTACATGTTAGGATATGTTTCCTTATTGATTATAACTCAGCTCTAACCCTGAGGAAACCTGGGCATAAGTCAAAGGTAAAGCCCATTCAGGTATTATTGACAAGAGGATTTTACAC
>NW_011484738.1:0-202 GCF_000754665.1 Bison bison bison
AAAGATGGTAATGATAACCCTGTATGCGAGACAGCAAAAGAGACACTGATGTATAGAACAGTCTTTTGGACTCTGTGGGAGAGGGAGAAGGTGGGATGATTTAGGAGAATGGCATTGAAACATGTATAATATCATATATGAAACGAGTCGCCAGTCCAGGTTCGATGCACGATACTGGATGCTTGGGGCTGGTGCACTGGGA
>NW_011484738.1:302-2409 GCF_000754665.1 Bison bison bison
TGGGGAACACATGTATACCTGTGGCGGATTCATGTTGATATATGGCAAAACCAATACAATATTGTAAAGTTAAAAAATAAAATAAAGCTAGACAAAAGCAGTACAAAAAAATAGGAAACTTTATACCACTATCCCTTATAAATATAGAAATAAACACTTTGAAAATATGTTAGCAATGGAATTTAGCACTGTATGAACATATTTATAAACCATGACTAAATGGGGTTCATTCCAGGTGTGCAAAGCTAGTTCAATCTATGTAATCCATTATATCAACATGCTAAAGAAGAAAAATCACATTGATCAATGCAGAAAAGCATGTGTCAAAATCCAACAGTCGTTCCTTCTTTTAAAGAAAACTCAGTAATTTAAGAGTAGAGACTGTTAAGGACTGAAATATGTCTCCCTAAAATTTATACATTGAAGCCCTAACCTGCAATGTGACAGACTGTGTTTAAAGTTCAGGCCTTTAAAGAGATAATGAAGGTTTAATGAGGTCATAAGGGTGGAACCCCAATTCAATAGAACTGGTATCCTTATAAAGAGAGACACCAGAAATCGACCTCTCTCTCTTTCCCTGTCTCTGTCTCCCCTGCATACACACAGAAGAAAGTCTATGTGAGGATACAAAAAGAAAGTGATATTTACAACCCAGAAGAGACCACTCTTACTAGGCACCAACCCCACTGGCATCTCGATCTTGGAATTCTAGTCTCCAGGACTGAGAAATAAATGTTTGTTGTTAAAACCACCAAGTCTGTGGTATCTTTGGCCCAAGCAGATTAAGACAGAGGGGAGCTTCCTCAACTTTATAAAGAACATCTACAAAAAGCTTACAGCTAATATTATAGTAGTAGTAGCGTTAGTTGTTCAGTCCTGTCTGACTCTTTGCGAACCCGTGAACTTAGCCTGCCAAGTTCCTCTTGGATTTCTCAGGCAAGAATACTGGAGTGGGTTTCTATTTCCTTCTCCAGGGGATCTTTTACTGACTCCAGGGATGGAACCTGCATTTCCTACATTGCAGGCAGATTCTTTACCATCTGAGCCACCAGGAAAGCCCAGCTAATATGATACTTAATGGTAAAACAATGAATATTTTCCCTCTAAGATCAGGAAAAAGTCAAATCTCATTCGACAAAGGCCTGAAGTTCTAGCCAGCTTAATGAGGAAAGGAACAGAGATACCAGGAATACAGACTGGAAAGGAAGCAATAAAACTGTCTCTATTTGTAGATGGCATGATTGCTCATGTAAAAAAATTCAAAGGCATCTACAAAATGAGTAATGAGTGAGTTCAGCAATGTTGCAGGATACAAGACCAACAAATAAAAATTAATCCTATTTTTATACACTAGCAACAAGTATGTAGAAACCATAATTAAATGCACCCACAAAACAAAAACACAATAACCTTTACAATCACTCCAAAAAAAAGAAAGAAATACTTAGCTATAAATATAACAGCACAAGTACAGTACTTTTATGCTGAAAACTACATTATGCAGATGACAGAAATCAAAGAAGAACTAAATAAATGAAGAGACATACCCTTTTCAGAGATTAAAAGACCCTACATAGTGAAGATGTCAATTCTTCCCAAATACATTCACAGATTAAAAGCAATTCCTATCAAAATCCCAGAAGTAAGTTTTTGGTAAATGTAGACAATATTATCCTTACATTTATATGGAAAACAAAGGAACTAGGATAATTAAAACAATTTTGGAAAAGAAAAAAATAAAGTAGGAGTAATTACTCTGCTCAATATTAAGGCCTGCTGTATAACCACAATAATTGGGAGAGTGTGGCATCAACAGAGGAATAGAAACATAGATCAATGGAAAAGAACAGGGAACCCAGAAGTAGACCCACACAAATACATCCAACAGATTTTTGACAAAGTTGCAAGAGCAGTTCAATGGAGGAAGGATTATATTTTCAAGAAATGGTGTAGGAACATCCATAGGCAAAAAGAAAAGGAAAGAAATCTAGACCTAATCTCCATACCTTATACAAAAAGGAATTCCAATAGACTTCAGTGTAAAACATATAACTAAAAAGCTTTCTGTCCAATAGGCTACTGGGAAAAAGCAGAGGGCAATTACTAA
>NW_011484738.1:3838-7247 GCF_000754665.1 Bison bison bison
TACCAACAAAGCTAGTGGAGATGATGGAATTCCAGTTGCTGCTGCTGCTAAGTCATTTCAGTCATGTCCGACTCTGTGCGACCCCATAGGTGACAGCCCACCAGGCTTCCCCATCCCTGGGATTCTCCAGGCAAGAACACTGGAGTGGGTTGCCATTTCCTTCTCCAATGCATGAAAGTGAAAAGCGAGAGTGAAGTTGCTCAGTCGTATCTGACCCTCAGTGACCCCATGGACTGCAGCCCTCCAGGCTCCTCTGTCCATGGGATTTTCCAGGCAAGAATACTGGAGTGGGGTGCTGTGGAATTCCAGTTGAGCTAGTTCAAATCCTAAAAGATGATGCTGTGAAAGTGCTGCACTCAATATGCCAGCAAATTTGGAACACTCAGCAGTGATCACAGGACTAGAAAAGGTCAGTTTTCATTCCAACACCAAAGCATGTTCAAACTACTGCACAATTGCACTCATCTCACATGCTAGCAAAGTAATGCTCAAAATTCTTCATGTTAGGCTTCAACAGTACATGAACTGAGAACTTCCAGATGTTCAAGGTGTGTTTAGAAAAGGCAGAGGAACCAGAGATCAAATTGCCAACATTCGTTGGATCATTGAAAAAGCAAGGGAATTCCAAAAAAATATCTACTTCTGCTTCATTGACTATGCTAAAACCTTTGTGTGTTTTACAACAAACTGTGGAAAATTCTTAAAGAGATTGGAATACCAGACCACCTTACCTGTCTCCCAAAAAACCTGTATGCAAGTCAAGAAGCAAAATTAGAACCAGACATGGAACAACGGTCTGGTTCAAAATTGAGAAGGAGTATGTCTAGGCTGTATATTGTCACCCTGATTAACTTATATGCAGTGTACATCGTGTGAAATGCCAGATTGGATGATTCACAAGCTGGAATCAAAATTGCCAGGAAAAATATCAACAACCTCAGATATGCAGATGATATCACTCTTAAGGGCAGAAAGTGAAGAAGAACTAAAGAGTCTCTTGATGAGGATGGAAGAGGAGAGTGAAAAAGCTGGCTTGAGACACAACATTTAAAAAAACATTAGGTCCTATCACTTCATAGCAAATTGAAGGGGAAAAAGTGGAAGCAGTGACAGATTTTCTTTTCTTAGGCTCCAAAATCACTGTGGATGGTGACTGCAGCCATGAAATTAAAAGATGCTTGCCCCTTGGAAGGAAAGCTATGACAAACCCAGACAGCATATTAAAAAGCAGAGACATCACTTTGCCTACAAAGGTCCATATAGTCAAAGCTATGGTTTTTCCAGTAGTCATGTATTGATGTGAGAGTTGGATCATAAAGAAGCCTGAGCACCGAAGAATTGATCCTTTCAAATTGTGGTGCTGGAGAAGACTCTTGAGAGTCCCTTGGACTGCAAGGAGATCAAAGTAGTCAATCCTAAAGGAAATAAACCCTTAATATTCATTGGAAAGACTAATGCTAAAGTTGAAGCTCCAGTCTTTTGGCCACCTGATACAAAGAATCATCTCATTGGAAAAGACCCTGATCGTGGGAAAGACTGAAGGCAGACACAAGGAGCAGCAGAGTCTGAGATGGTTAGATAGCATTACCAACTCAATGGATATGAATTCACACAAACTCCAAGAGATAGTGAAGGACAGGGGAGCCTGGTGTGCTACAGTCCATGGGGTCGCAAAGGGTCAGACATGACTTAGCATCTGAGCAACAACAAAAAACCTTCAGAAGAGAACATAGGAGAAAATCTTCAGGACCTAGGGCTTGATGAAGAATTCTTAGTCTTGATACCCAAAGCACAATCAATAAAGAAAAAATTGATTAATTAAATTGCATTAAACCTAACTAATTTGTTTATGAAAGATCAAGCTAAGAGGATGAAAAGACAAGTTACAGACTGGGAAAAAATATTTACAAACCACATGTCTAACAATGGGTATGTATCCAAAATATGTAAAGAGCTTTTGAATACAATGGAAGGAAACCACTCCCATTAGAAAATAGCAAAGATATGAAAAGACATTTCATAGAAAATAATCCAAATCAGGTAAATGAAAAGATGCTCGGTTTCATTACTCATCAGGGAGTACAAATTAAAGCAAAATAAGATATCATTGCAAACTATTAGAATGGTTAAAATAAAAACAGTGAAAACCCCAAATGCTGGAGTGGATATTGAGAAACTGGATCACTTAGACATTATTGGTGGGAGTGTAAAATTGTATAGCCCCTTTGGAAAACAGTTTGACAGTTTCTTATAAAGTTAAACGTGCAGTTACAACATAACCCAGAAATTGCTCTTTGGGGCATTTCTTCTAGAGAAATGAAGCTTTATTGTTCACACACACGAAAAAAAAAAAACCCTGTACACAAATATTCACAGCAGATATATTTGTATTAGTTTCAAACTGGAAACAACCCATATATCCTTCAATGGGTGAACAGATAAACAAACTGTGGTCCTCCCACATCACAGAAAACTGCTCAGTGATAACCAGAAATGAACTGATACATGCAAAAACTTGGATGGATCTCAAGGGCATCACTCTTAGTGGGAAAAAAAAACCCATTTACATAGCATTTTCAAAATGAAACAGTTATGGAGATGGAGAAGAGATGAATTGTTGCCAGGGGTAAGGGGTGGTGGGAGGATGGGAAAGAGGGAGAGAAGGAGTGGAAGAGAGAGAGAGACAGAGGGAGAAAATATAGCAGAAGGAAGATTTTTGTAAGGTGAAATAGTTCTGCATTTGCATTGTCATGGCAGTTACCAGAGTCTATAGATGTGATACAGTGACACAGAACTATACACAAGTAGTACCGATATCGATTTTCTGATTGTGTAATTGTACTGTCCTTACATGAAATGGAACAACGGGGGGAAATTGGATGAAGCCTACACAGGATCTCTGTGTAGTATCTTTGACACTTCCTGTGAGTCTATGATAATCTCAAAATTTTAAGTTAAAAAGAGAATAATAGGCTCCAAGGTGTGCTATTGTGGAGAGAGCATGGGCTTTGAAGTCAGCCAGTCCAGAGTCTGAAGCCCATGTCAACTTCTTCCTAGTTGGGTGTGAATTTGAGCAAGTGACTTCATTTTTCAGAGCCTTGGCTTCTTGGTTTGGAAAATGGTACTAGTAATAGGGCCCACTCCACAGGATTTGGGAGGAGATCACAAAAGTGCTTGGCTCAGGGTCTGGCCCATAATGAACTCTCAATGAGATGAGCTACCTAATGGTAGCCTGATTTATTGTGACTTGTCACTTGTGTCATTTGTCCTGGTGTGAAAGAGATTGACAGCAAGGAGATCCAACCAGTCCATCCTAAAGGAAATCAGTCCTGAATATTCATTGGAAGGACTGATACTGAAGCTGAAACTCCAATTCTTTGGCCACCTGATGAGAAGAACTGACTCATTT
>NW_011484738.1:7836-9789 GCF_000754665.1 Bison bison bison
GGCCTGGTGCACATGCCAATAGTCAGGAGCTCTGGAGGCGGAGGCTTGGCATGGTCTGAGATCTGGGCACAACCCAGCATGACAGGACTGTTGTCACAAGCTCTCTTGGAATCTGCACCCTATGACTCAGTTGAGCCCATTAATCATGGCAGGGTTTCAAATCGCTTGTCTGGAAATGCACACTGATAACAGATGTTATCAAAGTGTTGTCATGAAGGATGGTTGGGAGTGGAAAGTAATCCCACTGTTTGATGACTCTGGTGATGTTGCACTCCCCTCTCTGCTTTTGCTTAAAAATGCCACTTTTCCTCCCAGAGCCCTTCCTCCAGCCTTGCAGGTCTTCACTGAGGCTCCAGCCTTACTCCCTCCCTCTGCCACCACTTCCCTACTCTCTTTTCTGGACAACCACTCCTCTTCCCACAATGGAGCCTTCCTGGCCTTGGCCCAAGCTGTTCCCAGGGCCCTAGTAGGCTTTCCCCACTCCTGTCATACTCTGCAGGTCCTTCTCAGCCCTCCACAGCCAGCTCTCCTTCCCTCCCCCAGCATCTGGCTGGGCTCTGTCCCTCCCCAAGTCATACTGAAGGATCCCCAAGCTTCCCTCAGCCCCACACCCTGTGCTGGTGAGCTCCTGAGCACCTAGTGGCTCCTCAATAAATGTTTGTAGAATGAGAGCCCAATGCCCACAGCTCACATACAATGAAGAGTGGCCTGAGCCCTGCCAATGGGCAACTGTGCTTGCAGTGTCCCCACTGACGCCGTGGAAGATGGAGACTTTCCAGTCAACGTGAAGGGGGAGCGAAGGCAAGAGAGTGTGAACTCTATCATTGGCTTGGCAGTTACCCAGCATGCCCCTGGCCAGGAGGTGGCTGGGCAACCCTGGGCTCACAGACGGCCATTGAGCAAGCCTCATAAAGGGTGTCTGTGTCTCTAGGCCTGACACATCTGTGCCGGGTGCGTGCAAAGCCAGTTGATATGCTGCATGGCACAGGCAGTTTCCTGTGAGCTGTTGTGGCCAAAGATCTCTCCCTGCCCCCACCCCTCAAAGCTTCAGGCCAGCTCACAGATATTCTATTGGGCTGCTGTGGGCTGAGGGGCAGCAGATGAGGAAAGAGCACTAGATGCGGAGTCCAAAGCCCTAGATTCAGTATGCAACTCTAACTGCTAAAAACATTTAGGAAAAGCATACGTACGTAGTTCACATATGCAGGTGCCCTACAACTGCACGATTGCACACTGGGGCATTAATCCCAGAAGAATAATATGTATTTTGATGAAGGCTCGAGCAACTTTCTTGGAAATAGCCCCATACTAGAGTATCATCCTATGGGAATGGTTAAATACGCTGTGGTACATCCATCAACAGCATAGTATACAACTTGGCAATAAGAAACAAACCTTTGATACAATAATTTGGATGCATCTTCAGAAAATTATGGTGAGTGGAAAGATTCATCTGTAAAGGCGACATATGGTACAATGCCACTTATTTAACATTTTTGAAATGACAAAATTTGAAAATGGAGGATAGATATGTGGTCACCAGAGGCTTGAGGACGGGTGTGGGTGGGGGAAGTGGGAGTACTTAGGTGAGGAGTCCTTGTGGTGCAAGAATTGTTCACTCTGTTCACTGTGGTGGTGGCCATACCAACCAGACAAGGGATACATTTGTATGCTCTAGAAATAAATACACATATGTACTCACAGATGAATACAGCTGACACTGGAGAACTGGGAATACAATTTGTGGGTTGTATCATGGGGATACTTGACTTCTCCCATTCCTCCTTCATTTATCAACTTGACTCCTTCCATAAAAAGAAGCTATTTGGTTATCCTGAAGAACAGTTTGCATAGGAAAAGCCAGAGAAATGTTTCCTTTTCTCTGTATTTACCAGTTTTTCAAATCAGGAGTTGGTTCCATGCCATCTTCCAAAGATGAGGACCAAGGAAACC
>NW_011484738.1:9889-11275 GCF_000754665.1 Bison bison bison
CATTTCCTGGCTCGGATCTAGTATCAGTTATTTCCCCAAGAAGTTCTGGCTCCTTTTAGTGACAAGTGGTATTTAGAAATTAAGATCTGGATGCCTGAGGTAATATTGCCAGTGGGTTTGCTATTTGTTCCTAGGGCATTTCAGAAACAGTAAGGGCATATTTTGGGGAGAAAATAAGTTATAAATCCATATTGATATTTCCAATTCAGACTCAGGACTGCATGGTTTTTTGTTTAACTTCATCCCTCCAATAAAACAAGAATACTTGGTTGACTTATCCCACAAAACATGCAACAACAATCTCAGAATAACAAAACTAATACTACGTCTGCCCAGATGATTTCAGAAAACACTAAGATTTTTCTGTTGTTCTTTTTTCCCTTAGGTTAAATCCAATTAGGGATGCTTAGTCAAATCACTGTGTTTTAAAGTCACTTGGAATCATTCTTCTACCCAGTTTTAATTTTTTGTTTTTCATTTTATTTCTGATATTTAGGGATTTTTTCTTTAAATGTATCTAAAGTTTTTTTCAAATGATGGGAAAGATTTACTTGGCTCCAAACTCAGTCTTTGGAGTTTGGCCTGTTTGTAGTAATGGTCACTGCCCTATCATGAAGTCTGGTTCTTTGGGTTTATTATAATTTCTTGCTTACTCATTATTCTCTCTCCTGCTTTTGCACCCCAGCACCTGACATACAGCCTGGCATGTGGAGCAGTGCTCTCTGAAGAAACTTGGAGTGATTGTCCCCACTTTTGGAGGAGAGATCACCTCAGTGATTCCACCTCCGGTGTCCTTACCAGCATCCCAGAAAAGGCGTGTGACCCTCAGCCCTCTCATCACTAAGGGAGCATTTCAGTCCACTCTGCCTAATCTTCCCAACCTCCAGCCAGGTTCTCAAAGCTCCTAAATGCCAGTGTAACAGGAACCCAAATGTCGGTCTTGGTGCTTCTCCCAAGAGACCTAGAGTCCCCTGTGGACATGACTCTAGGTGGTAAATCTGACATCCCGGAATCTTCAGAGTGGACACGTGCATGATGCTATTCACAGTGAATGTGTAGATAAAACATAATCACTTCCCTGTCCCTAATTTTCTGGTTGTTTCTATGGAGAACACAATCTAAAGATGGCAAAAGTTTGCCCCACACGTTTTCCATGTTGATACACAGCGTTACAATGGGATATGGAATTGAGACTCTCTTGATTTTCCAGTTGTGTGGATTTTAGATTTATTTTGTTTCACGTACAAAGTAAGAAGCCATGAATAGATCTCCTGGAGCTGGAGCATGGAGCCAAGGTTCTGATTCTATTCCCAGGAGAGAAGCAGCCTAGTCCAGTTTCATGAGAAGATGGAAGTATTAGTAGCTAGAAGCCCGGGGTTGCAAGCC
>NW_011484738.1:12813-13348 GCF_000754665.1 Bison bison bison
TGCTAGTGGTGTAGCAAAGGAATCTCAATGCCATTCTTCTGGGGAGAGCTTTGAACATGGAGATGGAGATGGAGAGTGACCCTGTGCTTAGGAGGCAGGAAAAGACCTGGCAATAATGTCCCCACTTCTAAACAAAGGAAGAGTGAAAAACAGCAAGTTTATAAATGTCTTTCCATTTACCCTAAGTAGACAACACAACCTCTCTAAAAGGGTTTATACAGCTTTCTGATTTTTAGACCAAATTCAGATGATCTGTCTTCTGATCAGGAAAGTTACTACTACAAATTTTGCTACTTCTACAAATCCAAGGTAGACTCCTCCACCCATGCATCTGGATTTTACTTGACCAACATTTATGTAGCATTTAGTGCATATACAGTACCACTCTAAGACCTTTCCAAATATTGACTCATTTATTCCTCGTAATGATCCTAGGAGGTAAGTGTAATTACTAACTAGATCTACAGAGGAGAAAACTGAAGCACTGGGGGACTAAGAGGTTCCTGCAGCTGGTCAGTGGTGAATGGACACAACT
>NW_011484738.1:14109-15006 GCF_000754665.1 Bison bison bison
TTTTCTCAAATGTAAATAGTATTTTCAAGTCAAATAGACTTGTATATAGTAGTATAAAAAGTCAAATAGATCATCTGTGTGCTGTGTGTTCTCAGTCGCATCCAACTATTTGCAACCCCATAGACTGTAGTCCACCAGACTCCTCTGTCCATGGGATTTTTCAGGCAAGAATATTGGAGTGGGTTGCCTTTTTCTCCTCCAGTGTATCTTCCTGACTCAGGGATCAAACCCATCTCCCCTGTGTCTCCTGCATTGCAGGCAGATTCTTTGCCACCAAGTCTTCAGGGAAGCTAAATAGATCACCAGACACGTATTTTAAAAAATGGTATCCATTGCCCCCACCCAATCCCAAATGCCTACTCATAGAGGCAGCCACTTTCAACTCTTGCAGCTCTTAATATTCTAGAATATACTTTCATATTTCTACATAACATGTTTTGACTGTTGTTTCTTGATTTCACAATTTCATAAAATTGATTTCCTACCACAAAAAAATAAGCCTTTGTCTCTTGGATCATCCAGATTCTACCCCAAACTCCCAGTAAAACCATAGCACCATTGTTATGTAAGTCAGGTTTCGCTGTTTCAGTTATTGGGTTGGCCAATTCCCCTACAGAGGTGTCTTCCCATCTTTTGCCTGGAAGAGTATAAAGCTGGCTGTATAAAGAGTATAAAGCTTGGCTGGAGACCAAGCAGAGAAGGCCAGGGATCTTCTCACCATCAGTTATGAGGCTTCCAAGTAACCTCTGTTTTCAGTCAGCTCTTCCCCATGGGCTCACCTGGGTACCTGTCCAGCCAGTGAACACCCTGTCTTCTATTAGGGTGGTGGTGCCCTGGTTCCGAGAGGAGATTCAGTTCAGTTCAGTCGCTCAGTCATATCTGACTCTTTGCGACCCC
>NW_011484738.1:18844-19372 GCF_000754665.1 Bison bison bison
GGAGGCCCCAGGTCTGATGGAGGAACCCTCGGGAACAATGTGGAAGCCACTTTCTTCACCTAGGTCCTTGGCTTGTCAGCAGAGTGGGATGTGGGAGTTGGTGGCTGGGTCCCGGGGCAGAGGAAGGCTAGGGTCACAGGCATGCCTGGAAGACTTCCCTGCATCAGTTGGGAAGAGCTTGGGGCAAAGCTGAGGCAGGTGCTGGTCAGGACACAGGCTATGCCACTGTTTCAGGAGGAATGGCTACATCTGGCCAGTGCCTGAGGCCAGGACAGACATGGGGCTGTGTATTAGCTTCCTATAGTAGCTATAATGAATGTCCACAACACGAGTGGCTTAAAATGATGCAAATTTGTTCCCTTACAGTTCTGCAGGTCAGAAGTCTAAAATCAAGCTATCAGCAGGGCCAATTTCTCCTGGTGGCTCCAAGCAGAATATCTGTCTTTGCCTTTTTCAGGTTCTAGAGGCACCCACATTCCTTGGCTCATGACCCCTTCCTCCATCTTCAAAGCCAGCAGCAGAGTCTTC
>NW_011484738.1:19472-19835 GCF_000754665.1 Bison bison bison
GGTCTGTGGCCCCAGCCCACATGGGAGCCCGTGCTCCATCCAGGAGAAGCCCCGCTGTCCTCCAGGTTCCTTGCCTCTGCCTATCAGGGCTCTCTGCCCTCAGGGATGCTGTCAGTTCAGCCTCTTTCAGACTAACTGGAGTCAGGTCCAGAGAAGAAAGAAATTGTCAGCTGGTCAGATAGGACTCTGGCTTGGGGAAAGCAAGGCGGGCAGAGGGCTCCAATTTCTTTTCCATTTCCTGTATATTCTGTACCCCTTTCAATGTGTTAATTCATGACCTCACCCATGCTCATTTCCCTGGACAAATTGGTCTTTACACAGAAGCAATTACCTGGGCCTGTTCCATCCTAGTCAGCAGAGCAG
>NW_011484739.1:0-333 GCF_000754665.1 Bison bison bison
AGAAGCAAACATTGTATTAAATGAAATATTTTGTGTTATTGTATACATTATTTGAATATTGATTATGACCACTCTTAGTGGCATCACTGTGCATACAGTTTGTTTTATAAAGAAATTAGGGACCCTTGTATTTCAAAAAAGATTTAACATTCTGAAATGGCAACTGTAGTGCAGCAAAATACCTACATGAGTAATGAAAAATTCAGTCATCCTGTTAAAGAAGTTTGTCCTGTACAATGGTTATGTTCATATAAGTAAAACATCTGGAATAAAATGCACTGTGTACATCAAATAGCCAGAAGACAGACTGACAGACTAAACTTTTCACACTTT
>NW_011484739.1:3108-5703 GCF_000754665.1 Bison bison bison
CAGCTGGGATGACCCAGAGGGATGGTATGGGGAGGGAGGAGGGAGGAGGGTTCAGGATGGGGAACACATGTATAATTTTTTTTAATTAAAATTGAATAAAATTTAAAAAAAAGGAAAAAAAATGGTTTTCATATTATGTATTGCTTCATATCATGAGATCAGAGATATCACATTGCTCTAGGATCCACAACTGCCCCCAGCACAGGGATTAATAATGGAAGTTTACCTTTTTTCATTCACTGTTACATTCTTTAAAGTTAGCCTGGGCTGTTTGTTTTTAGAATGAGACCTACAATATTTTAAGGAGATGTCTGCACTTATTATTTTTTCTACTTAGGAAAAAAAGAATACACAATAACTAGCCTCCATTTTACAATGAATATTCTGAAAATTAAAACAAATGGAGAGGAAATAAGTAGCAAAATGAATAAGAAAACACATGGATGTGCTCTGCAACTATGTCCAAATGGCAGCAAGCAAAAAGAGCTTAAGATTCTTTCTAAAGTAAACTGTGACTTCCTGACTTTGATTATATAGCTTTTCCTTAAGTAAACATTAATGACAGAGTAAGTATTCTTGTCTTCCAAAGAGGCTAATTTCAAGTAATTTTCTAGACTATTCGTTTTAAGGCCTCATACATAATACTAAGTAAACATTCTAAATAATAATAAAGAATAGATTTAGAGAGACTTTCTAATTCCATCAGCAGATAATTTTCCTCTTCTAACAATAAGACAATATTTTTCCAACCTTATAGCACAACAATGAGCATTTAGCATATAGGAATATATTCCTATATGCAAGGATAAGTTATTTGGGGAAAAAATTAATCAGAAATGTGATAGTGAAAGTAGTCTAGGCTAAAATGTAATTTACGAAGTGAGGTCATCTATAATCTTTATCATCCATATTGCCCAATATTGTTATTTGCTCATCATGATTCAGGGTGCATTCTTCCATACACATGTATCTAGAGTCATATTAAACTTAAAAATGAGAACTTTGGATTTTTTTTAATGCAGCTACTCCAGAAAGTATTAAAATCTGTATCATCAATCAACTATTCCTAAGCAGCTATTTGGGCAAGGTCTAATGTCAGGTGATCCGAATGAGGGACAATAGGACGTATAAGATGTGAATGTTGTCCTCAAGTAATTTCAAAATGTAAGATATGAATTCATGAAAGGATATCTAACAATATAGGAAAATATAACATTAGGCCTAAATACAGGTCATTTAGTTTTGTGCAGATTCAAATTAATATCCCAATATCAAAATATATAGATGAAGTATCATGCTGGATTACTGGCTATACTCACAGACCCACTGCCTTATGGATATATGTTTGTATCATCAGGATGTAAAATAAGCAGGAACATATTTCATTAGTATGTGTCCTCTGCAATTTTGCATAATAATAACATGTAATTTTTTTTTACCAGGTACTTATTATATATCAGGAATTCTTTGAAGTTCTTTATGTATGTCGAATCATTTAATACTCTTAACAACATTATGAAATGTATATAATTATTATCCTGCTCATTTTAAAGATCAGGAAACTGTGGCTCAAGGGATATAAGTGTCTTTCCCAAGTCATACGGCTATTATGTTGGGAGACAGATTAGAGCCCACGCATACTGAATCTCCAGCATACTGACTTGCTATGCTATAAGAACTCAAGACTCAAAGAATCTAAGAATACTAAAATTTAAAGCTGTAAGAATCTTAGGGGACAGTGCAAATTATTCCTCATACACATAGGGAAACTAAAGCTCAAAGAGGTGAAATGGCTTGCCTATCTGTAATCACTTAGCTAGTTAGAGACCATGATAGCAAACTGTTTACTGATTTCCAGCCTATGGGTCTTTCCATAACAATCATTATAAGCATTTCTCCTTTGCTTCATTTTTCCAATCTGGACTATTAAAAATGATGCATGTCTAAAATCATCTGAGTTGAATTTGATTGTATAAAAGCAAAAATAAATGGAAACATAGAGATATAAAGTGTGATATATAAAGTATGATAAATGAGAGATACATGGATAGAGATATAGACAATATATGGAGATATATATATATATATAAACTGGCAAAACTCTGCTAGCAGATACTATTATCTTCAATTTACAGATTAGGAATCTAAAGAACATAGAGATTAGATAATCAGCCTTATGTCACACAGCTAGTAAATAAATTCAAAATCAAGTCTGCTTGACTTTAAACTCTTAGGTCATTTGTACTACCTGAGTAGTGGTTGCAATAGGAAAATATTTCACAACTTTTACTCCATGGAGAAAAAACTTTGTGCACTGTTGTGCTATGACAAAGATCATAATTTATTTCCTATTATATGTAGTTGATAAGAATGGTTTTAGTTTAGAGATAATTTATAATTAGACATTTTATTATTTCTAAATGTTATTATTTTTTACTAAATGTATGTTATGATGAGGAAGAGAAAATTTTAAACAAAACTTTCATTGAATATTTTCAATAAAGAATTGTCATGTACAAGAAAGGTGAGCTTGAAAAATAAATACAGGCAAACACTCTTATATGCATGCTCTGTGAAAGAGATCTATTCTTTAGG
>NW_011484739.1:7126-8676 GCF_000754665.1 Bison bison bison
GGGGTCGCACAAAGTCAGACACAACTGAAGTGACTTAGCAGCAGCAGCAGCAGCAGCAGCAGCAGTGAGTTATCTCAATTGATTTTTCACAGTCAGTTGTAGGCAGATTATTTACTGCTGAGCCACTGGGGTATGTGCTGAGCATTATGCTAAGGTTTACATCAACTTAATGTGTGTACTTAGTCGCTCAGTCATGTCTGACACTTTGTGACCCCATGGACTGTATCCCACTAGGCTTCTCTGTCCATTGGGATTCTCCAGGCAAGGATACTGGGGTGTGTTGCCATGCCCTCCTCCAGGGAATCTTCCCAACCCAGGGATCAAACCCAGGTCTCCTGCATTGCTGGTGGATTCTTTACCATCTGAGACACCAGAAAGCCCCAGGAAGAGAATCACAACTTAATGGAGGCATTTTTAATTCTCTAAATAATTCCATATGATGGGTACTATTGTCCCTATTTTAAGATGAGAAGCTAATCCTCAGAAAGGCTAAGTTGCTGAAGATGAGCAAATAAATACACCCTGTACCTATCATCTGTCTGACTCTGAATCCACTATATCATATGAGTGTATTTCTCAACTTGTTGTTGTTGTTTAGTCTTTAAGTCATGCCTGACTCTTTGCAACCCTATGGACTATAGCTTGTGAGGCTCCTCTGTCTATGGGATTTCTCAGGCAAGAATACTAGAGTATGTAGCCATCCCCTTCTCCAGGGGATCTTCCTAACCCAGGGATCAAACCTGTGTCTCCAGCATAGACAGGCAGATTCTTTACTGCTGAGCCAACAGGGAAACCCATTTCTAAACATAGTGGAAGACAGAAGAGCACTTCCTCAAAGTGGAAGAAACAAACTCAACAATGATGGAACAGAAAAAGCAGGGGCCTGAAAGTGGGGAGTTGTGTATGGTCATCTCATCTCACTCGAGGCTTGAAATATGTTGCAGCTCCAAACTTGCATAAAGGCCAAACAGATAAAGAGGGCTAGTATTTCACACTAGGAGTAATTTTTAAGTTACATTGCAGAAACCAAACTGGAGAAGGCAATGACAACCCATTCCAGTACTCTTGCCTGGAAAATCCCATGGACAGAGGAGCCTGGTGGGCTGCAGTCTGTGGGGTCGCAAAGAGTCGGACACGACTGAGTGACTTCACTCTCACTTTTCACTTTCTTGCATTGGAGAAGGAAATGACAACCCACTCCAGTGTTCTTGCCTGGAGAATCCCAGGGATGGGGGAGCCTCCTGGGCTGCTGTCTATGGGGTCACACAGAGTCAGACACAACTGAAGCGACTTAGTAGCAGCAGCAGCAGAAACCAAATAAGAAGACCCTAGGTTTCACAACTGTAAGCTTGGTGCAAACAAGGGAGATACGTAAATGATTAAACAACAAAGACTGTGATAGACGAAAACTAAGAGAAAGTGGAGATAGTTAAGAGGAAAGAGTCAATGAAGATTTTACGGAGGAAAGAAGCCCTTAGTCAGGTCTCAAGTTTGGATGGGTCCTGGAGAAGAAGAGGATACATTGTAGATCCATTCCAGACTAAATCATA
>NW_011484739.1:8776-9362 GCF_000754665.1 Bison bison bison
GACCAGAGAGGAGATAGGCCTGAATGGCAAAAAATAAGAGTATGACAGAAACAGTGGAAACAAATAACAACATAAGTTGCATAGAGCTTACCAAGTACTGGGGACATTTCTAAGTGATTTATACTGTCACCTCATTCTGGCAGAAATCCCGAAATCCACAGTTAAATGATCTGCCCAAAGTCACACAACAGGTAGTGTCAAAGCTGGGATTTGGAACCTCTGACATATGATTCCAGAGTTTGTACAATTAACTACTACAATGATATATTAGAGGAAAAACATATTCAAGCAAAGACATATAGGTACCATTTTTCTAAAGTCAACCACTTGTAAAAGAATGAAACTGGACCACTTTCTAACACCATACACAAAAATAAACTCAAAATGGATTAAAGATCTCAACATAAGACCAGAAACTATAAAACTCCTAGAGGAGAACATAGGCAAAACACTCTCCGACATACATCACAGCAGGATCCTCTATGACCCACCTCCAAGAATATTGGAAAATAAAAGCAAAAATAAACAAATGGGACCTAGTTAAACTTAAAAGCTTCTGCACAACAAAGGAAACTATTAGCAAGGT
>NW_011484739.1:11757-13066 GCF_000754665.1 Bison bison bison
AGAGAGAGAGATGAAGGTGAAAATATCAAATTGAGGAATCGACCATTGAGAACACTTGGAAAGTTTCAGATGTGGCAAAAACAAAATGCCCACAGCATTTCCAGAATGCATTTTTTCCTAAATACTTTTTGGGTGGAAAATGGAAAACTCTTTCATAGCACAATGTCTACAAGCAAATAGATGCAAAGACATATTTTCCCCCATGAGCTATAAGCTGTTACAAGATACCTTTAATCTTTCATACATACTGAGAAAAGAGGTCACTCCAGTAGACCCAAAGGGAAAATGGTATGCTTACAAGTCACCACACATAACAAAAAGAATGACACAAACATAATGGGGTAAGTTGAGCAACTGCTACATTTTACTTGAATCTATTTCTTGATAGTCAGGATAAGTATTTTAGAATTCCAAACACATGCTTGCTTTAAAAAGTGAGGCCTGAACCAGGGACATTTCTTCTTTCATACATTATGTCTTCCCTTCCCTAAAATTTGTCACCAATTCCTTTATCATTTAGATATTCAGAAATCTCCCAAAATTAAAGCACCTGGTAAATTTAAATTATTGTCTCTCATTCATTTTATGTAATTCATAAGTCTATGTATTTGCACAAGTGCATACTCTAGCTAATGTTCAGCAAATGACTCATAAAAATTTAACTCTATAAAGATGTTTCGAGTGCCCACTATGCACAAGGCACTGTGCTAGATGTTGTGGGGAGTATAAAGATGAATTATACATGATCAGAAATTTAAAAAAAGGGGGGAAAACACACATGTACACTAATGACTAAAATGCTAACATAAACAATGCATTTTGAGCACAAAAGGAAATATTCATCATAAAGTAGCATTTGATCTGGTCCTTAAAGATAAGTAGGATAAATGTAAAGACTGTTTCATAAATGTACATGCTCTGTCAAGAGGCCACGCTAATCCTTCCCTGTACCATTCCAAATTCTAGCATATGTTGATAGAAAAACATAATCAAAACTAGCTTGAGAATCTGGCCCACGTTCAAAGAAGGAAAAGAACATAGGAATACAGGAGATAAACATTGTGTCTTTTATTTATTTCCTATTTTCTATGGTACTTTCAGCTGGTTTAGTATAAACTGTGGTTTTACATATATGGAATATTGACTGTTAGACAGTCTTAAAGTCAATTGTCATTGGGTATTAACTTGTTGTTGAACATTAGCTGGAATATAATGACAGAAATAATAGTGGATTTATTCTATCAGAAGACAATATTTGCCTTTTATTCCTATCATCCTCTTCAATTTTCAAAATACTGATTTTCCCCAA
>NW_011484740.1:0-385 GCF_000754665.1 Bison bison bison
GTCGCCTTCATCTGCATCTGCCCTGGGCTGCACACACACACACACACACACACACAAACACAGTTGACACAAGCACATGCGTGTGTACACAAACATGCTCAGCATGGGACACAAATGTAAACAGGGAACACCGGTGTTTCAGGAGGTGAAGATGACCAAGTCCATCAATATTGGAGATGGCGACAGTAGGCACCATTTCCTGCCCTTGGGGCTCCCTGTCCACCTCCTCCCTGAATTCTGCCGTATTTTCCCAAAGCAGCTTGAAGCTGCTTTGAGCACAGCATTTCTGGTGGTGGTGAGATGCCAAGATATGAATGTGGAAATTCACAGAAGATCCCAAAGTCAGCACACAGGTGCAGTGGGACCCTGGAGAGGACACCCTTTC
>NW_011484740.1:4444-5257 GCF_000754665.1 Bison bison bison
GCAGCACAGGATCACACTAAGCCAGCCATCCTATAGTCCTGATACACAATATGTGCATTCTACAAAGACCTTGAGCATGGGCAGGACCCACCTGATTCAGTGCAAGGACCGAGATATGGGCTCAGTAGTGTTTCCTGGGGAGTTGAACAAGGGGAGGACACACCTTAGTTAAGGAGCAGGGAGCGAGTTGTGGACTCAATATTGTTTGCTGGGGGCTTAAATAAAGCCAGAACCAGCCTAAGAGTCAGATGCAGGCCCAGAAGTCTTGGTCGGGGACTTGAACATGTGCAGTTCCTGGCCTGGTTCACTTTAGGGACAGAGATGCAGGCTCCGGAGTATTTTTCAGGGGCTTGAACAAGGGCAGGACTCAGCCTAGTTCAGTTCAGGAACAGAGATGTAGGTTCATAAGTATTTGTCAGGGTCTTGAATTAAGGCAGGACCCTGGCGGGTTCAGGGCAGGGAGTGAGATGTGGGATCATGAGTGTTTCCTGGGGGGTTGAACAAGGGGAGGACACACCTAAGTTCAGGGGCAGGGATCTAGTTTTGGGCTCACGATTGTTTGCCAGAGTCTTGAACAAAGGCATGACCCAGCCTGCTGCACTGTAGGGCTTAGGAGAGTTTGTCAGAGTCTTGAACAAGTGCAGGAACCAGCCTGCTTCAGTGCAGGCAGCGAGATGTGGGCTCAGAAGTTTTTATCAGGTCTTGAACATGGGAAGTACCCAGCCTACTTCAGTACAGGGACCAAGATGTGGGCTCAGGAATATGTGTTGCAGGATCTAACAAGGGCTTGGCCTAGACTTGTTCAGTGCAGGG
>NW_011484740.1:9058-9575 GCF_000754665.1 Bison bison bison
AACTAGTGCTATCTTCCTTTTTTATAAGTGAAGAAATACTCACCAAGAAAGTGAAATCCCAGATATGAGGTTATATGATCTCATAATTGGAATATTCCAAAGAGAACAGTCTACATGCATATAAGTGAGTCCTGGCTTGAGCCCAATTAATTATGCTAAATGTTAGAACATGTCTGATAGAACACATCTACAAGTCTCACACACCCTCCCTAAATTAACATCTCCTGAATTTCTAAGCTATGTCTCCATACTTGGTATAGTATCGTAGGCTGAGGCTTTAAGGTTGTAAAAGCTCATAGAGGACAGAGACCACATTAATTTATTACATTTGGAAATATCTCCTCAAGGCCTGCAGCCAGGTCTGGAGAAGCTGCCATCACCCTAAATGTCCAGAAGCTAGATCTGAAATCTGCCCTTCCTTCTCCTCTCCAACTTCTTCCATCTTATCACCAACCTGTGGTGTTGTCTGTCCCTTGCCCTGGAAAGATACTTTGTTCTTACAGTCTTCATCATCTTC
>NW_011484741.1:0-768 GCF_000754665.1 Bison bison bison
TACATAAAAAAAAAAAAAAAAAGAAAACTATAAAACACTGATGAAAGACATCAAAGAGGACACTAATAGATGGAGAAATACACCATGTTCATGGATTGGAAGAACCAATATAGTGAAAATGAGTATACTACCCAAAGCAATTTATAGATTCAATGCAATCCCTATCAAGCTACCAATGGTATTCTTCACAGAGCTAGAACAAATAATTTCACAATTTGTATGGAAATACAAAAAACCTCAAACAGCCAAAGCAATCTTGAGAAAGAAGAATGGAACTGGAGGAATCAACCTGCCTGACTTCAGGCTCTACTACAAAGCCACAGTCATCAAGACAGTATGGTACTGGCACAAAGACAGATATATAGATCAACGGAACAAAATAGAGAGCCCAGAGATAAATCCACACACCTATGGACACCTTATCTTTGACAAAGGAGGCAAGAATATACAATGGATTAAAGACAATCTCTTTAACAAGTGGTGCTGGGAAAACTGGTCAACCACTTGTAAAAGAATGAAACTAGAACACTTTCTAACACCATACACAAAAATAAACTCAAAATGGATTAAATATCTAAACATAAGACCAGAAACTATAAAACTCCTAGAGGAGAACATAGGCAAAACACTCTCCGACATACATCACAGCAGGATCCTTTATGACCCACGTCCAAGAATATTGGAAATAAAAGCAAAAATAAACAAATGGGACCTAATTAAACTTAAAAGCTTCTGCACAACAAAGGAAACTATTAGCAAGGTGAAAAG
>NW_011484741.1:1353-3617 GCF_000754665.1 Bison bison bison
TGGTGGGAATGCAAACTAGTACAGCCACTATGGAGAACAGTGTGGAGATTCCTTAAAAAACTGGAAATAGAACTGCCTTATGACCCAGCAATCCCACTGCTGGGCATACACACTGAGGAAACCAGAAGGGAAAGAGACACGTGTATCCCAGTGTTCATCGCAGCACTGTTTATAATAGCCATGATATGGAAGCAACCTAGATGTCCATCAGCAGATGAATGGATAAGAAAGCTGTGGTACATATACACAATGGAGTATTACTCAGCCATTAAAAAGAATACATTTGAATCAGTTCTAATGAGGTGGATGAAACTGGAGCCTATTATACAGAGTGAAGTAAGCCAGAAAGAAAAACACCAATACAGTATACTAATGCATATATATGGAATTTAGAAAGATGGTAATGATAACCCTGTATGTGAGAAAGCAAAAGAGACACTGATGCATAGAACAAACAGTTTTATGGACTCTCTGGGAGAGGGAGAGGGTGGAATGATTTTGGAGAATGGCATTGAAACATGTATAATATCATATATGAAACAAGTCCCCAGTCCAGGTTCGATGCACGATACTGGATGCTTGGGGCTGGTGCACTGGGACGACCCAGAGGGATGGTACAGGGACAGAGGTGGGAGGAGGGTTCAGGATGGGGAACACATGTATATCTGTGGTGTATTCATGTTTATATATGGGAAAACCAATACAATATTGTAAAGTTAAAAAATTTAAAAAAAAAAAAAAAGTCTACTGAATCTGAGAACAGTGAGAGTCTCCATTATACTTGAGCCATGACCAAATTCCTCCTTCCCCAAATCACCATCAGCTGAGCTTGAAGGAAACCCAATTCTAGGCAGGGTGGCTGAGAAGATGAGGCTCCCTCTCCCCATAGCTGCTCATCAAAGTATATTATCTTACCAATAGGAAGTACATTCCCTCCAACTCTGAGTTCCAGATACTAAATTCATGGTGAGTGCAACTAGCAGTACACTGCAACTTCTCTACTGATAGAGCAGAGGCTCTACTCCAGGCATGACAGGTCCAGCTCCTTCATAGGATGGAGATTTTATGCCAGGAGAGGCAAATTTAAAAGGCCAAAGGCTACAATCTCCTGCTCTAGGCCTAGAGCTGTGACTCAAAGATTTTATTCAGGAAGAAAAGAAGTTCATAACAACTGAAAACTCCAAAGCCCTCCACAAACGATATTTGAAACATAGGGTAGTAAGCTCAGGTCAAAGTATTCCCTTGCAAATGATACAGATTTTAGTGATAAGAAATTTAAAGGGGGCTGCCATGGTGCACAAGTGTGACTGAGAGGAGCTACCCCACGTCCAAGGTAAGGGTGCGCTTTGCTGGAGCAGCTGTGAAGAGATACCCCACATTCTGAGTAAGAGAAAATCAAGTAAGATGGCAGGCACTGAGAGAGGGCATCAGAGTGCAGACAGACTGAAACCCAGTCACAGGCAAAAAGCCAATCTGATCACATGGACCACAGCCTTGTCTAACTCAATGAAACTAAGCCATGCCATGTGTCACCACCCAAGATGGACCAGTCATGGTGGAGAGGTCTAACAGAATGTGGTCCACTGGAGAAGGGAATGGCAAACCACTTCAGTGGTTTGAAAACCCATGAACAGTACGAAAAGGCAAAAAGATACAACACTGAAAGATGAACTCCCCAGGTTGGTAGGTGCCCAAATGATACTGGAGATCAGTGGAGAAATAACTCCAGAAAGAATAAAGCGATGAAGCCAAAGTAAAAACAACACCCAGTTGTGGATGTGACTGGTGATAGAAGCAAGGTCCGATGCTATAAAGAGCAATATTGCATAGGAACCTGGAATGTTATGTCCATGAATCAAGGCAATTTGGAAGTGGTCAAACAGGAGATGACAGGAATGAACATGGACTTTCTAGGAATTAGTGGACTAAGATGGACTGGAATGGGTGAATTTAACTCAGATGACCATTATATCTACTACTGTGGGCAGGAATCCCTTATAAGAAGTGGAGTAGCCATCATGGTCAACAAAAGAATCTGAAATGCAGTACTTGGATACAATCTCAAAAACGACAGAATGATCTCTGTTCGTTTCCAAGGAACCATTCAATATCACGGTAATCCAACTCTATGCCCCGACCAGTAATGCTGAAGAAGCTGAAACTGAACAGTTCTATGAAGACCTACAAGACCTTCTAGAACTAACACCAAAAAATATGTCCTTTTCATTATAGGGGACTGGAATGCAAAAGTAGGAAGTCAAGAA
>NW_011484741.1:3717-5319 GCF_000754665.1 Bison bison bison
TCTGCAAAGAGAATGCAGTGGTCATAGCAAACACCCTCTTCCAACAACACAAGAGAAGACTCTACACATGGACATCACCAGATGGTCAACACTGAAATCAGATTGATTATATTCTTTGCAGCCAACGATGGAGAAGCTCTATACAGTCAACAAAAGCAAGACTGGGAGCTGACTGTGGTGCAGATCATGAATGCCTTATTGCAAAATTCAGACTGACATTGAATAAAGTGGAGAAAACCCACTAAAACTTTCAGGTATGACCTATATCAAATCCCTTATGATTATACAGTGGAAGGGAGAAATAGATTTAAGGGACTAGATATGATAGAGTGACTGATGAACTATGGATGGAGGTTCATGACATTGTACATAAGACAGGGATCAAGACCATCCCCACGAAAAAGAAATGCAAAAAAAAGCAAAATGGATGTCTGAGGAGGCCTTACAAACAGCTGTCAAAAGAGGAGAAATGAAAAGCGAAGGAGAAAAGAAAAGATATACGCATTTGAATACAGAATTCCAAAGAAGAGCAAGGAGAGATAAGAAAGTGTTCCTCAGTGGTCAGTGCAAAGAAATAGAGGAAAACAATAGAATGGAAAGACTAGAGATCTCTTCAAGAAAATTAGAGATAGCAAGGGAACATTTTATGGAAAGACGGGCTCAATAAAGGACAGAAATTGTAGGGACCTAACAGAAGCAGAGGATATTAAGAAGAGGTGGCAAGAATACTCAGAACTGTACAAAAAAGATCTTCACGACACAGATGATCATGATGGTGTGATCACTCATCTAGATCCAGACATCCTGGAATGTGAAGTCAAGTGGGCTTTAGGAAGCATCACTATGAACAAAGCTAGTGGAGGTGATGGAATTCCAGTGGATCTATTTCAAATCCTGAAAGACGATGCTGTGAAAGTGCTGCACTCAATATGCCAGCATATTTGGAAAACTCAGCAGTGGCCACAGAACTAGAAAAGGTCAGTTTTCATTCCCATCCCAAAGAAAGGCAATAAGAAAGAATGCTCAAACTACCACACAATTGGACTCATCTCACAGGCTAGTAAAGTAATGCTCAAAATTCTCGAAGCCGGGCTCCAGCAATACATGAACTGTGAACTTCCAGATGTTCAAGAAGTTTTAGAAAAGGCAGAGGAACCAGAGATCAAATTATCAACAACTGCTGGATCATGGAAAAAGCAAGAGACTTCCAGAAAAACATCTATTTCTGCCTTATTGACTGTTCTAAAGCCTCTGACTGTGTGGATCACAATCAACTGGAAAATTCTGAAAGAGTTGGGAATACCAGATCACCTACTGCGTCTTGAGAAATCTCTATGCAGGTCAGGAAGCAACAGTCAGAACCGGACATGGAACAACAGACTGGTTCCAAATAGGAAAAGGAGTACATCAAGGCTGTATATTGTCACCCTACTCATCTAACTTATATGGAGAATATCATGAGAAACCCTGGACTGGAGGAAGCACAAGCTGGAATCAAGATTGCCAGGAGAAATATAAATAACCTCAGATATGCAGATGACACCACTCTTATGGCACAAAGTGAAGAAGAACTAAAGAGATTCTTGATGAAAGTGAAAGAGG
>NW_011484741.1:5492-10327 GCF_000754665.1 Bison bison bison
ATAACCAACCTAGACAGCATATTGAAAATCAGAGACATTACTTTGCCAACAAAGGTTCATCTAGTCAAGGCTATGGTCTTTCCAGTGGTCATGTATGGATGTGAGAGTTGGACTATAAAGAAAGCTGAGTGCCAAAGAATTGATGCTTTTGAATTGTGGTGTTGGAGAAGACTATTGAGAGTCCCTTGGACTGCAAGGAAATCCAACCAGTCCATCCCAAAGGAGATCAGTCCTGTGTGTTCATTGGAAGGACCGTTGTTGAAGCTGACACTCCAATACTTTGGCCACCTGATGGAAAGAGCTGAGTCATTTGAAAAGACCCTGATGCTGGAAAGGATTCAGGGCAGGAGGAGAAGGGGAGGACAGAGGATGAGATGGTTGGATGGCATCACTGACTCAATATCATGGGTTTGGCTGGACTCTGGGAGTTGGTGACTGGCAGGGATGCCTGGCGTCCTGCGTTTCATGGGGTCGCAAAAAGTCAGACACGACTGAGTGACTGAACTGAACTGGTAATCCCTTGAGAGCCATACGAGAAACCATAGGCCAGCAAGTTTACCACCAAGAACTAGAAAAACAGGAAAGAAGAGTCTTTCTAGGATCAGAGAAACCTGAAAAGCTGGCCATGAAAACTGTCCCTGCAAAGTAAACCAAATTTAATTAGATAGACTGTGGACCAATTTATGTCCATGGACATTGTTAAAAATTAGAGTGCAATCAACTGGCAACTAGTAAAAGCCTAACACCTGGGTATAATACCAATAGAGACACACAGATAAACAGAGAGATTAGGGAAAGAAACTTTCAGAGACAGCACTGCTAAAACTATTGTCATCCCAGGTAACTGTGTGAATGCCAGTGACTGCACCTTCTGAGGAGCAACATCAGAGATTTCATACTGCAGGGGAAATTTTTGTTATTGTTTTTGTTGTTATTCAGTTGCTAAGTCATGCCCAACTCTTTGCAACCCCATGGACTGTAGCATGCCAGGATCCCCTGTCCTCCACTATCTCCAAGAGTTTGCTTACTTCATGCCTTTTAAGTCAGTGATGCTGTCTAATCATTTCACCCTCTGTGACCCTCTTCTCCTCTTGCTTTCAATCTTTCCCAGCATCAAGACCTCTTCCAATGAGTCAACTCTTTGCATCAGGTGGCCAAAGTATTGAAGCTTCAGGATCAGTGCTTTCAATGAATATTCAAGGTTGATTTTCTTCAGGATTGACTGGTTTGATCTCCTTGCAGACCAAGGGACTCTCAAGCATCTTCTGCACCACAATTCTAAAGCATCAGTTCTTTAGTGCTCAGTCTTCTTTATGGTCCAACTCTCATATCCATCCATATATGGCTAGTGAAAAAACTATAGCTTTGACTGTTTGGACCTTTGTTGGCAAAGTGCTGTCTCTGCTTTTAAATATGCTGTCCAGGTTTGTCATAGCTTTCCCTCCAAGGGGCAAGTGTCTTTTAATTTCATGGCTGCAATCATTGTCCATAGTGATTTTGGATTCTAAGAAAATAGAATCTGGCAGTTTTCAATTTTTCTCCTATTTGTCATGAAGTGATGAGACCAGATGCCATGATCTAAGATTTGTTGAGAATAGAGTTTTAAGCCAATTTTTCCACTCTCCTTTTTCTCCCTTATCAAGAGGCTCTTTAGTTCCTCTTCACTTTCTGCTATTAGAGTTGTATTATCTGCATATCTCAGGTTGTTGGTGTTTCTCCCAACAGCAAAATGGGCAGGAATCGTTGGGAGAAACATATTTCACCAAAAGAGCCTGGTGGTGGTTTAGTTTAGCAACTAGTCCAACTCTTGTGATCTCATGGAGTGATCCCACTATATTCCTCTGTCCATGAGATTTTCCAGGCAAGAATACTGGAGTGGGCTGCCATTTCCCTCTCCACAGGATGTTCCTGATCCAGGGATCCACCTGGGGACTCCTGTACTTCAGGCATTTCAGTTCAGTTCAGTTGCTCAGTCATGTCGGACTCTTTGCAACCCCATGGACTGCAGCACACCAGACCTCCCTGTCCATCACCAACTCCTGGAGTTTATGCAAACTCATGTCCATTGAGTCGCTGATGCCATCCAACCATCTCATCTTCTGTTGTCCCCTTCTCCTACTGCCTTCAATTTTTCCCAGCATCAGGCTCTATTCCAATGAGTCAGTTCTTCACATAAGGTCACCAAAGTATTGGAGTTTCAGCTTCAACATCAGTCCTTCCAATGAATATTCAGGAATGATTTCCTTTAGGATAGACTGGTTGGATCTCCTTGCAGTCCAACGACTCTCAAGAGTCTTCTCCAATTGATGTTCAAAAACATCAATTCTTGGGCACTCAGCTTTCTTTGTAGTCCAACTGTCACATCTATATATGACTACTGGAAAAAACCTAGCTTTGACTACATGGACCTTTGTTGGCAAAGTAATGTCTCTGCTTTTTAATATGCTGTCTAGGTTCATCATCACTTTCCTTCTAAGGGGCAAGCATCTTTTAATTTCATGGCTGCAGTCACCATCATGCAGTAATTTTGGAGCCCCCCAAAACAAAGTCAGCCATTATTTCCACTGTTTCCCTATCTATTTGCCATGAAGTGATGGGAACAGATCATGAGCTTAGTTTTCTGAATGTTGAGTTTTAAGCCAAGTTTTCCACTCTCCTCTTTCACTTTCATCAGGAGGCTCTTTAGATTCTTACCAACTGAGCTACAGAGACATGTGGACTAGAGCCTAGTGAAGTCATTAAGCAAATGTGGAAGAGCAGCAAATCAAGCCCCAGAAGAAGAGACGGTGAATCAGTATCCAGAGTTGCTACACTATATTACCTAAACTGTCAAGTTTTTAAGAAAAACTACAAGACACAGAAAACTATGATCCATATACTGGAAAAGATCAGGCAACAGAAACTGCCTGTTAGATGGACTAGATATTGGATTTGAAAATAAGGCTTCAAAGTAGAAAATATAAATATATTTAAAGAACAGAAAGAATCACACCTAAAGAAATAAAGGAAGTTATGATGACAATATCTCATCAAGTAGAGAATGTCAATAAAGAGATAAATATTATATTTTAAGGAAGCATAAAATAAACATTCTGATATTTTAAAGTAAAATTGAAATTTAAAATTTTACTTCTAGGGGCTTAATGACAGATTTGAACCAACAGAGGAATGATTCAATGAATTTGAAAATATAACAATTACAAACATATGAACCTAACAACTGAGCCCTGAAACACACGAAGCAGAAAATAACCAAAATCAAGGGGAGATAGACTATTCCACAATAATAGCTGTACACTCCAATACTCCACTATGAATTATGCATACACCAATTAATCAGAAAGTCAACAAAGAAATAAAAGATGTGACAAACACTATAAATCAACAAGGTCTAATATGAGAATACTCCACCATCAGCAGCAGATTACACATTTTTTTCAAGTGCACAAGGAATATTCTCCTAATTAGATCATCTATAAGGACATGAAACAAACTTTGATAAGTTTGTGTTGTTGTCACTGTTGTTTAGTTGCTAAGTCCTGTCTGACTCTTTTGTGACCCTATGGACTGTAGCCAACTAGGCATCTCTTTCCATGGAATTTCCCAGGCAAGAATACTGGAATGGGTTGCCATTTCCCTCTCCAAGGGATCTTCCCAACCCAGGGATCAAACCCATGTCTCCTACATTAGCACGTAGAGTCTTTACCACTGAGCCACCAGGGAAGCCCAAGAGGCTTGAAATCAAACATAGTAAGTTTTCCAGCCAAAATGGAGTAAAATAGCAGGAAAAAAAAATGAGGAATTCAATAATATGTGGATATTAAACTATACAATCTTAAATAACCAATGAGTCAAAAAAGAGATCAAACAGGAAATTATAAATACTTTGAGATGAATGAAAATGAAAAACCAACATGGCAGAACTTAGACAGTGCAGCTGAAACAATGCATGGAGGAGATTTCATAGTTGGGAACACCTATATTAAACAAGGATTTTAAACCAGTAACATGATATTTCACATGGAAACAGTAATAAATTAAAAGCAAACTAAAACCTAAAGCAACTAGAAGAGAGATGTAGTAAAGATTAGAAAGGAAATTATTGATCTAGAAAATAGAAAATTAATAGAACCAAAAATTGTTTTTTTAAAAAATGAACAAATTTATAAATCTCTAGATAGCTTATCCAAAAATATATGGAAGAGAATTAAATAACTAAAATTGTAAATGAAAGAGGAAACATTATTACTGAGCTTTCAGAAATGAAACAATTACATGGAAATGTCATGAACAATGTTATGCTCCCAAGATTAGATAACTTAGATAAAATGAACAAATTAATAAGCTATCAAAATTGAATCAGGAAGAAATATAAAGTCTGAATAGATCTATAATTCATAAAGAAATTCAAGTATCAATAAAAAAAATATTTCCACCAAAAAAAACCCCAAAGCAAAAAAAAAGCAGACCCAAATAACTTCACTGATAAATCCTGCCAGATATCTAAGAATGAATATCAATTCTTCACAAACTCTTTCAAAACAAAAAAAATACATTTAAATTCATTCCATGATGCCAGTATTATTCTGATACCAAGTCAGAAAAAGACAAACAATATAAGAAAATTACATGCCAATATATCTTTTGAATATCAGAGAAGGCAATGGCAACCCACTCTAGTAACTCTTGCCTGGAAAATCCCATGGACGGAGGAGCCTGGTAGGGTGCAGTCCATGGGGTCTCGAAGAGTCGGACATGACTAATCGACTTCACTTTCACTTTTCACTTTCATGCATTGGAGAAGGAAATGGCAACCCACTCCAGTACTCTTGCCT
>NW_011484741.1:10546-14102 GCF_000754665.1 Bison bison bison
GAATTCTAGTTGAGCTACTCCAAATCCTGAAAGATGATGCTGTGAAAGTGCTGCACTCAATATGCCAGCAAATTTGGAAAACTCAGCAGTGGCCACAGGACTGGAAAAGGTCAGTTTTCATTCCAACCCCAAAGAAAGGCAATACGAAAGAATGCTCAGACTACTGCAAAATTGCACTCATCTCACACGCTAGCAAAGTAAGGCTCAAAATTCTCCAAGCCAGGCTTCAGCGATACGTGAACTGTGAACTTCCAGATGTGCAAGCTGATTTTAGAAAAGGCAGAGGAACCAGAGATCAAACTGCCAACATTCACTGGATCATGGAAAAAGCAAGAGAGTTCCAGAAAAGCATCTATTTCTGCTTGATTGACTATGCCAAAGCCTTTGACTGTGTGGATCACAATAAACTGTGGCAAATTCTGAAAGAGATGGGAATACCAGACCACCTGATCTGCCTTTTGAGAAATTTGTATGCAGATCAGGAAGCAACAGTTAGTACTGGACATGGAACAACAGACTGGTTCCAAATAGGAAAAGGACTACGTCACGGCTGTATATTGTCACCCTACTTATTTAACTTATATGTAGAGTACATCATGAGAAACGCTGGGTTGGAAGAAGCACAAGCTGGAATCAAGATTACAGGAGAAATATAAATAACCTCAGCTATGCAGATGACACACCCTTATGGCAGAAAGTGAAGAGGAACTAAAAAGCCTCTTGATGAAAGTGAAAGAGGAGAGTGAAAATGTTGGCTTAAAGCTCAACATTCAGAAAACGAAGATCATGGCATCCTGTCCCATCATTTCATGGGAAATAGATGGGGAAACGGTGGAAACAGTGTCAGCCTTTATTTGGGGGGGCTCCAAAATCACTGCAGATGGTGACTGCAGCCATGAAGTTAAAAGACACTTACTCCTTGGAAGGAAAGTTATGACCAACCTAGATAGCATATTCAAAAGCGGAGACATTACTTTGCCGACAAAGGTCCAAGGCTGTTGTTTTTCCTGTGGTCATGTATTGGATGCGAGAGTTGGACTGTGAAGAAAGCTGAGCGCTGAAGAATTGATGCTTTTGAACTGTGGTGTTGGAGAAGACTCTTGAGAGTCCCTTGGACTGCAAGGAGATCCAACCAGTCCATTCTAAAGGAGATCAGCCGTAGGATTTCTTTGGAAGGAATGATACTAAAGGTGAAACTCCAGTACTTTGGCCACCTCATGCAAAGAGTTGACTCACTGGAAAAGACTCTGATTCTGGGAGGGATTGGGGGCAGGAGGATAAGGGAATGACAGAGGATGAGATGGCTGGATGGCATCACCAACTCGATGGACATGAGTTTGAGTGAACTATAGGAGATTGTGATGGACAGGGAGGTCTGGCGTGCTGCGATTCATGGGGTCGCAAAGAGTCGGACATGACTGAACGACTGAACGGAACTGAACTGATACACCAAGAACAAGTGAAATTTTCCTTAGGAAGAAATATTGGCTTAATATCAATTGATATAATAATTAATTTTGTAAGCCATATCAATAGTATAAAGAAAGATTATTTCAATAGATTTAGAAAAGTAATTTCTAAATTACTTTTAGAAATTCCAGAAAAACATTTCATTTTCTGGAACTTTTAGAGTTCCAGAAAAACATCTATTTCTGCTTGATTGACTATGCCAAAGCCTTTGACTGTGTGGATCACAATAAACTGTGGAAAATTCTGAAAGAGATGGGAATACCAGACCACCTGACCTGCCTCTTGAGAAACCTATATGCAGGTCATTTTATAGTATATTAAAATTTCATTTCATAGTATATGAAAAACACTCAATGCACTAGAAAGAGAAAGAAATTTCCAACCTGGTTAAAGTCATCTGTGAAAATTCTAACTAGTACCACACTTAATGATGAGAAACAAAAATTTCCTGCTAAGATTAGGTATAAGACAAGGATATCTGCTCTTATCACTTCATTTCAACTTTTTACCAGAGGTTCTAACTAGAGCAATTAGGTAAGAAAATACACTATTCAAAAACAAGGAAATGAGGGCTACAAAGATGGTTCAACATCCACAATGTGATTCACTACACTAACACAGTGAAGAATAAAAACCATGTGATCATCTCAATAGACACCAAAAAAGTATTTGACAAAATTCAATGTCCTTTCATGATCCAAACTCTGAACAAACTGGATACAAGGAGAACATACCTCTTGTAGCAAAGGGCATATACAACAAGCCTACAGCTGTCATACTCAACAGTGAAAAGCTTTCCCTCTAAACTCAGGAAGATTACAAGGATGCTCACTCTTGCCACTTTTATTCAATACAGTACTGGGAATCCTAGGCAGAGCAATTAAATAAGAGAGAGAAATAAAGAACATCTAAGTCAGAAGGAAGTAAAACTGTCTCTATTTTCAAATGACATGATCTTATATACAGGAAATTTTAAGACCCCACCAAAAATGTGATACATAATAAACACATTAAGTAAAATTGCAGATAAAAATCATATACAAAAATCAGTTGCATTTCTGTACACTGATAGTGATTTATCAGAAAGAGAAACAATCTCACTTACGTAGCATCAGAAGGAATAACTCACCTGGGAATAAATTTAACCAGAGGTGAAAGACCTGTACACTGAAAACAAGACATTGATAAAAGAAATTAAAAGCCACAAATAAATGAAAAGGTATTCTATGTTCATGAACTGAAAGAATTAATATTGCAAAAATGTCCATTCTACCCAAAAAGATCTGCAGATTCAATGCAATTCCTATCAGAATCCCAATGGTGCTTTTCACAGAAATAGAAAAAAAACAATGCTAAAACCTGTAGGAAACACAAAAGATCTCAAATAGGCAAAGCAGTTTTAAGAGAGAAGAACAAAACTAGAGGCATCACACTTTCTTATTTCAAACCATATTACAAAGCTATACTAATCAAAATGATATAGTATTGGCACAAAAACAGACACATGGAACAGAACACAGACCTCAGAAATAAATCCATGTATACATGGTCAATAAATTTACTACAAATGAGCCAAGAGTATACAATGGGGAAATAAGTATCTTTCCAATAAATGGTTTTGGAAAAACTAGACAGCCACATGCAAAAGAATGAAATTGGATGCCTATGCTGCTACTGCTGCTAAGTTGCTTCAATTGTGTCCAACTCTGTGTGACCCCATAGATGGCTGCCCACCAGGCTCCCCTGTCCCTGGGATTCTCCAGGCAAGAACACTGGAGTGGGTTTCCATATCATAC
The DNA here is from genome assembly GCF_000754665.1 of Bison bison bison. NCBI lineage: Eukaryota > Metazoa > Chordata > Mammalia > Artiodactyla > Bovidae > Bison > Bison bison. The sequence goes on from NW_011484741.1 coordinate 13,813, forward strand.
ACCAAAAATAAAAATCAATTCAAAACGGAGTGAGATTTGAACATATGACTTAAAACCACAAAACTCCTAGAAGAAAACATAGTGGGTAAGGTCCTTGACATCAGGTTGGCAATGATTTTTTGGGTTTGACACCAAAAGCACAAGTGACAAAAGCAAAAATCTCAGACCCGGTGCAGTCAAATAAATAAATACTGGGGGAAAAAATCTTTAAAAAAAAAAAAATCAATAAGTGAGATTATATCAATGTAAAAATTTCTGCATAACAAAAGAAACAATCAACAAAATGTGAA
>NW_011484741.1:17409-18025 GCF_000754665.1 Bison bison bison
GGTTCATGTACTGTTGAAGCCTTGCTTGGAGAATTTTCAGCATTACTTGGCTAGCATGTGGGATGAGTGCAAATGTGTGCAGTTGAGGGCATTTACCAAGTGAAATAAGTCAGACAGAGAACAACAAATAGTATATGGTATCACTTTTTACTGTAGAATTTTAAAAAGTCAAATTCCTTGAAATGGAGAGTAGAATGCTGGTTACCACGGGCTGGGGGGTGGGAGAAATTTGAAGATGTTGGTCAAAGAGTACAAACCTCCAGGGAGAAGATGAGTAGGTACACACACAGTTATTAGAGAACAATTTGGTATTACCTACTTGAAAGTTGCCAAGATAGTAGATCTCAGCACCAAAAAGAAATGGGAATTATGTGAAGTGATACAGATGTTAGTTAATGTTGTGATGGGAATCATTTTGCAATATATAAGTATATCAAATCAATATATCATGCATTTTAAATGTTTATGATGTTACATTCAATTATATCTCAATAAACCTAGAGGGTGATATTCCTGGCAGGAGAACCACTTTTGTGGCATTGTCCATGCTGATGTTCACTGAAAAATTCCTGTCCTGGGAAAGGAGACACTCAAGAGGTAATTTTATTTAAAAATG
>NW_011484742.1:0-505 GCF_000754665.1 Bison bison bison
GAGTTGATGATGCCATCCAACCAACTCATCCTCTGTCGTCACCTTCTCTTCCTGCCTTGACTCTTTCCCAGCCTCAGGGTCTTTTCAAATGAGTCAGTTCTTTGCATCAGGTGGCCAAAGTATTGGAGTTTCAGCTTCAACATCAGTCCTTCCAATGAATATTCAGGGTTGATTTCCTTTAGGATGGACTAGTTGGACCTCCTTACAGTCCGAGGGACTCTCAAGAGTCTTCTCCAACACCACAGTTCAAAGGCATCAATTCTTTAGCACTCAGCTTCCTTTATAGTCCAACTCTCACATCCATACATGACCACTGGAAAAACCATAGCCTTGACTAGATGGACCTCTGTTGGCAAAGTAATGTCTCTGCTTTTGAATATGCTGTCTAGGTTGGTCATAACTTTCCTTCCAAGGAGTAAGCGTCTTTTAATTTCATGGCTGCAGTCATCATCTGCAGTGATTTTGGAGCCCCCCAAAAATAAAGTCTGTCACTGTTTCCACCGTT
>NW_011484742.1:4761-5579 GCF_000754665.1 Bison bison bison
TTCTTCGGCACTGAGCCTTCTTCATGATACAATTTTATAGCCAATATTTTACAATACCTTTAAAAGGAGTATAATCTACATAAATTTGGAATGACTATTTTGTACTCCTGAAACTAATATAATATTGTAAATCAACTATACCTCAATTAAAAAAAAAAGACGAGAAGCCATTGGATGGTCCTGAGCTGGGAGACATCCATCATTTGGATACTATCAATCATTTGAATTTTTGCCAAACTTGTGGATTAATCAAATATCTTATGGTTGTGAATATTTGCTCAACACCAAATAATCTGAACCCCTCCTCTTACCAGCCACTCAGGGTCTTATCTGGTGGAAGGGCTATGGTTTTGTTTCAGAGTTTTAATTTTGGTAACATGCACACAGGGCTTTCCGGGCAATGCAGTGGTAGAGAATCCGCTTATCAATGCAGGAGCCTCGAGGGACTCAATCCCTGGACTGGGAAGATCCCTTGGAGGAGGAAATGGCAACCCACTCCAGTATTCTCATCTGGAAAATTCCATGTACAGAGAAGCCTGGCAGGCTACAGTCCATGGGGTCACAAAGAGTCGGACACGACTGAGCGCACACAACTCACAAAATGCACATAATAGAAAACTCACCATCTTAACTGTTTTTAAGTGTGCACTTCAGTACACATTTAAGATGTGATACCACCATCAGCACTGTCCCTCCCCAGAACGGTTCTCATCTTGCAAAACTAAAATTTCTGTGCCCATTAAACACTCGCTGCTGGTTCCCCGTCCATGGGGTCACTGAGGGTCAGACACGACTGGCCAACTTCGATTTCACTTTTC
>NW_011484742.1:8146-9093 GCF_000754665.1 Bison bison bison
ACGATGGAATTCTTCGGGCCAGAATACTGGAGTGGGTAGCCTTTCCCTTCTCCAGGGGATCTTCCCAACCCAGGGATCGAACCCAGGTCTCCCGCATTGCAGGCAAACCCTTTACCAGCTGAGTCACCAGGGAAGACCTAAGATTAAAGACTTAGGTCCTAATCTACTGGAATTGACTTGTGTGTGATCTTAATGGGACTTCCCTGGTGGCTCAGACGGTAAAGCATCTGTCTACCATGCGGGAGACCCGGGTTCAGTCCCTGGGTTGGGAAGATCCATTGGAAAAGGAAATGGCAATCCACTCCAGTACTATTGCCTGGAAAATCTTAATGTAAGGGCCCATTTTGACTTTTCTTCCTCTGGGTAATCATTATCTGAACACCACTTAACTGACAATGTGTTTGAAAACTTACTGAAAAGCTCTCTTCCCTACTGATTTGCAGTATCACTGGTCACATGATATCAAGCATCCGCATGTGCCCGGGTGTTTGGGGGGCTCTCTAGTCTGTGTGCACTGGTCTGTTTGTCTGTCCTTATCATCTCAGCCACTCTAGGTTTATACGTAGATGTTGGGATCTGACTCGGCAAGTCTCCCCACCTGGTTTCTCAAGAATGTCTCAACTGCTCTCAGCCTGTTGCATTTCCATCTAAAGTTTAAACTCTTTTGTCAAGTTGTACAAAGGAGCCTTCTGGGCTTTTTAAAAAATCAGAATTATGTTGAAGATATCTGGCATCTTTTCAATAACTGGGATATCCCAAAGTAAGAACAAATCTCTCCATTTATTTAGGTCTTCTTTAATATCTTTCAATAATTTCATAAGTTTCCCCATATAGGTCTTCCAAATCTTTTTTTAAAGATTTAAAAATCTTTAAAGACTTCAAGGTTTTTAAAATCTGTTTTTCTCAACATTTTATTTTGAAAAATTTTAAGCATACAAAAAATTGTA
>NW_011484742.1:9323-11363 GCF_000754665.1 Bison bison bison
GCACGACAGGCCTCCCTGTGCATCACCATCTCCCGGAGTTCACTCAAACTCATGTCCATCGAGTTGGTGATGCCATCCAGCCATCTCATGCTCTGTCGTCCCCTTCTCCTCCTGCCTGCAATCCCTCCCAGCATCAGAGTCTTTTCCAGTGAGTCAACTCTTCGCATGAGGTGGCCAAAGTACTGGAGTTTCAGCTTTAGCATCAGTCCTTCCAATGAACACCCAGGACTGATCTCCTTTAGGATGGACTAGTTGGATCTCCTTGCAGTCCAAGGCACTCTCAAGAGTCTGCTCCAACACCACAGTTCAAAAGCATCAATATTCACATACCTATCGCCTAAATACTACCATTAACGTTTTGCTGTGTACTGAGATTGTCCCACTCACGTATGTCATCCATCTGTCTGTCCGTGCCTTCATCCACCCATCCACTCAGGAAGATACATTTCCTGTTTCTTCATGTGTCTACTCATTCTTCATTGTCTCCTAGACATTGTGATCATTTATTGTGGAGTGAGTTTCTTTTAGAGTCTTTAGGAAAAGGTTAACTCTTTTGTTGTGGGAGGTAGGAACTTGGGTGGCTCCAAATTCCAGGCTCTCTCTCCTCTGTGGTGGGTGGGCCACAGCTCAATTCTTCGATTACTCTTCTAGAGTCAGCTTGGTGGCTTGACGTCTACCCTACATGACTAGTTCACAGATCAGCCAAAGACTTGGGCTGAAGTTACACACAGAATTCAGGGCTCCTTCTCTCTGGCTCTCTCATTTCTGGTATTTTCCCTTGTAGTTTCCAGCCGCTGTGGTCACCCCAGACTTGTCTCCTTGTTCTTCAAACAAGTAAGATGTGAATTTTTTTCCTTATTGAGTTTGGGCTGCATGTTGCTGATGGGCTTGTGGCTTCAGACTAACAGCTGTAAGTAAAGGAATCTCTCTGACTGTTATCTCTTTTTCCCAGTGAAGATTTTCCTTCCAAATGTTCACTTTTCATCACTTTCTAAAGGCTTCAGGTAGTTTTGTAAAAAATGTATATTTTGGCTAAAGTTTACAGTTATCATGTCCAAGAAGGTGTGTCGTCTATGAACTACTCATCCACTACTAAAAGCAGAACTTCGTAATTTTCCTTTATATACATTGCCCATGGTTCATAAGTTTCATTTCTAGGCATTTAATGGTTTTTATGGCTGTGGTGAATGGTTTCATTCCTATTACCAGGGTCAGCAAACTTTTTCTGTGAAGGGTCAGATAGTGAATGTTTTAGGGCTTATGGGTCATTCAGCCCCTGTCATAACTAATTTAAGTCTGCATTTAGTGCAAAAGCAGCCGTAAGTACATGAACAAATGAGTGGTTTTATTTCTGAAAACAGGCAGTGGGATAGATTTAGTCCACACGCCACAATTTGCTGGTCCCTGCTATCACATTTGCCAATTAGTTCTTACTGGTGTGCAGTGTATGAGAAAGCTACTTATGATTATACAGTGTCTGTATCACGCATCTGGTTATATTTTCAGAATCTTTTATGAGTCTTAGCAGGCTTTCTTCTGATTGATCCTCTTGAATTTTCTAGGCAGATCATCACATCAAAATTAAAAATAACAATACTTTTATTTATTTCTTCTAGTAGTCCTGTTGGCTTTCTCTTTTCATTCCCTTCTGATACCTGGCCAGCTCTCAGGGTCATGATAAACAGGAAGACCAGTCCACCCCATCCGGATCTCGGTGCTCCGAGACCAGCTCATTTAGGGCACGTGGCCAGTGAGCTGCTTCTTGCTCCCTGTTCTTGGTTTCCTCCGTTTGGCAACAAGTTGGTAGAAATGTGTCCTCAGGTCGGCTGTTCCCCAGATGTCCTCCGACAGGAATGCTGGGATTTGTGCAGCCCCCAAACCACCCTCCCCTGGATTCCACACACGTCTCTGCACAGGACATCCACCCAGGTGGTCTGCACCATCTCCGGGTGGTCCCACCGTGCGGCCTCCATCAAGAGCTTCTTGGACAGCAGCCCCTCCTGTGGGGTGACTATGTCATGGCCTCACGGGAAAGGGCTT
>NW_011484742.1:11477-17128 GCF_000754665.1 Bison bison bison
CAGTTGGTAATGAACAGATTGAGCTATTCATTGTCCCTGACCTGTTGATTCTGGTGTGTGTGTGTGTGTGTCTGTGTATAAGCCTAAGTTTATTCACACTAAGTCTACTTATCTCTAAGTTACATTGTACTTGCTGTTGTTCTTTATTTTACTCCCCACGAGTCTCTCTTTTTCTTTTGCTCCTCCTTTTTCCTCTTCCTGGTTCTTGCAGGGTGTGCAGAGCAACACTGAACAGTGACGGTTAGAAGAAAGACTCCCCAGGGCTTCCCCGGGGGCTCAGTGGTAAAGAATCCGCCTGCCAGTGTGGGAGACTCGGGTTCTATCCCTGATCCGGGCAGATCCCACGTGCAGTAGAGCAGCTGAGACCGCATGCCACAGCTCCTGAACCTGGGCTCTCGAGCCCGGGAACCACAGCTCCTGAGCCCACGTGCCTCAGCCATGAAACCCGCACGCACAGAGCCTGCGCGCCACAAGAGAGGTCACAGCAACGGGAGGCCCACCCACTGCAACTAGAGAGCAATCCCCAGTTGACACAAGCAAAGAAAAGCCCACGAAACCACAGAGACCTGGCATAGCCATAAATAGATAGATAGGTAAATTAAAAAAAAGAAGACTCCCTATCCCTTCAAGTGTCCCTCTCTGCTTTGCTGTTGCTTAAACAACAGTGAGATTATTTCATCATCTCGGGAAGCTAGACATCTGAGGTCGAGGTGTTGGTTGGTTGGGTTGGTTCCCTCTGAGGCCATCAAGCAAGTTCTGCCCCATTCCGCTCCCTGGCTTCTAGTGTTTTGCTGCTGATCTTTGGGGTTCCTTGGATTGCAGACGTTGAACCACCGCCCACCTCTGCCTTCATCCTTGAGTGTCCCTTTTCAAGCATGAAAGAATTCATGGACTATAGCACAGAAAAGTCTTTTATCAAAAATAGCTCAATGGGGGCTTCCCTGGTGGTCCAGTGGCTAAGACTCCATGAGCCCAATGCAGGGGTCCTGGGTTCGATCCCTGGTCAGGGAATTAGATCCTGCATGCAGCAGTGAAGATCAAAACCCTTTGTGCCACTGCTAAAACCTAGGGCAGCCAAGTAAATTAGTTAATTTTAAAAATAGCTTGATGAACAAATCATCTCTCGAGATTAAAAAAAAAAAATCTGAGTTTCACCATTTCCTTCGTTTTTAGTGTGGTTTCCTTTTCCCTCTTTCTTTCCATTATTCTGGTACCTTGAAGTGGGCTTCTTCAGTGGCACAAGGGTAAAGAATCCACCTGCCAATGTAGGAGACACGTGCTTGATCCCTGGGTCAAGAAGATCTCCAGGAGAAAGAAATGGCAACCCACTCTAGTATTCTTGCCTGGTAAATCCCATGGTCAGAGGAGCCTGGCAGGGTGCAGTCCACGGGGTCACAAACAAGTCAGACACAGCTTAGCAACTAAACGACATACCCTGAAGTACGTTGTCCCAAGGGTCTGTCATGCTCTGATGTGCAAAAATGTACATTCCCTTGGTCTTAAATAAAACTGTGATTCAAAACATCCTCCTCAGACTGCTTTCAACCAAACTGTCGCCCACAAGACTTTACCGTGGGGAAATTCTGGGACTTCCCTGCTGGGGTGCAGGTGGGGGGCACCCTTCTCATATTTCTTACTGTAGCTGCGGTGTTAGCGGTGATTCACCATAGGAACCAGAGTTTGTTGCTGTTTCAAGATAACTTCTCTTTATTAAATTTAGAGTTCCTTAACTGTAGGTTCCCCTGCCCAACCTAGTCATGAATTTTGACTTTTGTCAAGTTGTTTTGTAATCTACTGTGATAGATAATTCCTCTCTTTCTCATATCATTAATATAAGTGAATTCCAAAGAGTATTTCTGAATTTATCCTTACAAACCTGAAGTAAATTGTACTTGGCCATGGTATATTATTTCAGCATACTGATTATTATTTATATCATATTCACCAGCAAGATTGATTTGTGGTTCCCTTGTGGAATCTTCCCAGTAAAATTGTTACTGTGATCTATATAGTCTGAAAGTGAAAGTGTTAGTCGTTCAGTCGTGTCCGACTCTCTGTGACCCCATGGACTGTAGACTGCCAGGCTCCTCTGTCCATGGAATTCTCCAGGCAAGAAGACTGAAGTGGGTTGTCATTCCCTTCTCCAGGGGATATTCCTGACCCAGGAATCAAAGCCAGGTCTCCTGCATTGCAGGCAGATTCTTTATTGTCTGAGCCACCAGGGAAGCCCCAAGCAGTCTAGTAGTCTGAATTGAGAACTCTTCATTATTTTTTTAGGCTCAGAGATATTTGAATAATCTTGGACTTTGTATTTGCTTGTATGATGTATGATGGTAAATATTTGATGAGCTTTTCTATTTTCTTCAAGGTTACAATTCCTTCTGTTGTAATTTATTCAAGTTTTCCACCTCGAGTCAATTTTGATCATTTATATTTTCTTGGAAAACTTTTCTGTGGTTTTGATTTTATGCTTATTTTTTCCTTTAACTTAACTTTTATTTTTTTTTGCACCCTTCTTGACTAGGGTGCTTGGTTACCAGGGTCATTTATTTTGAATGATACTTGTTTCTAAGAAAAGCATATGGTTTCAACTTTCCATTTGAGGAGAACATAAATTCTGTCTCTGGGACCTTTACAGCGAGGGTCTTCATTGCCACTCATTTCGAAAGAGAACATTTCATGCAAAAATGAGCACAATAAAGGACAGACACGGCAAGGACCTAAGAGGAGGAGGAGGGTAAGAAGGGGTGGCAAGAACACACAAAACTATAAAAAATAGGTGTTAGTGACCGGGAGAGCCATAATGGTGTGGTCCCTCACACAGAGCCAAACATCCTGAAGTGTGAAGTCAAGTGGGCCTTGGGAAGCATTGCTGCAAACAAAGATAGATGAGGTGATGGAATTCTAGCTGAGCTATTTAAACTCCTAAAAGATGATGCTGTTAAAGTGCTGCATCAATATGCCAGCAAATTTGGAAAACTCAACTGTGGCCACATGCCTTGAAAATGTCAGTTTTCATTCCAACCCCAAAGAAGGGCAATGCCAAAGAATGTTCAAAACACCACACACTTTGAAATAGTCTGATGTTTTTCCTTTGTAATTTAAAGTTATTTAAAAGACTCACTAACCATGTGTGAGTTGAAGTAGTGAGTCTTGCTTCTTGTCATCACTCCTTAGGTCTTTGTTTCTACATATATTGTTGCTGTTTACTCCTGTCCAACTCTTTGTGACCCCGTGGACTGCAGCCCACCAGGCTCCTCTGTCCATGGGATTCTCCAGGCAAGAATACTGGAGTGGGTTGCCATTTCCTTCTCCAGGGGATCTTTCCGACCCAGGGATTGAACCCATGTCTCCTGCTTGGCAGGTGATTCCTCATCACTGAGGCGGTTGGGAATCCCTTCCAGATACATAGTTTTACAGTAAGAATGAAATGAGCAGCACAGGTCTAACTTCGCTGTACCGATGTGTCATTCACTTTTCGTGGGTAATGAAACCCAGAGTGGCTTTCCCTGCCCTTGGACATGGCACACCACACTGGTGACTGATATCAGACAGTGGCTGCCATGGAGAGAGGTGGCAGTGATTGCCTGGAAAATGGGCTGGAGAGAGATATGGGAGAGTGATGGAAATATTCTCATCCTGTTACAGGCGATTAAAGGGTATATTGCAATTGCCAAACATATTTGGTGTGTTTAGTGTATGTAAATTATATTGCAATTAAAATACCGGAACAATCCCTGCTTGCCAGTTAGAGCATCCCACATATTTGGATTCCATTTGTTTCCCTGGACTTCATAACAAAGTGCTACCAATTGGGTGCCTTAAAGCAATGAAAAAGGAAATGGCAACCCACTCCAGTATTCTTGCCTGGGAAATTCCATGGACAGAGGAAGAGGACTCCATCACAAGAGTCGGACTCCACTTAGTGACTAAGCCACCACCAGAACAACAGAAATTTGTCCTCACAGTTCTGAAGGATAAAGTCTGGAGTCATGGAGTCAGCAGGACTGTGCAAATATAAACACTCACAGTCACGTACGCAGCATGAGCCAGGACCGGTGATCCCTGATTGCATTGTGTGTTCCCCACACTGTCCAGCACCATTAGGAGCCACCGGCCAACCTCACTATGCTTGTTAGTTTGACAGAAATGTCCCAGAGGATCAAATGCGTGATCATCCAGAGCCTGCCTCTTACACAGATATGACTGGGGCTGTTTTGTACATCCTGCTTGCCCATCACTGTCAGAACTTCTTCACTATTGGAAATGGAATCATCAGAGCATTTCCATTGAATCAGATCCAGGAACCTTACCTGAAATCCCAGAGCCAATCGGTAAACTTGCCCTTAAGATTCTCTTCCTCTAGAGTCATCCAAGCACAAAGTGTGTATTAACCTGGGTTCTCTAGACAAACAGACCCAGTAGGATATGCATATTTATGGACAGAGATTCATTATTAGGAATTGAGCGATGTGATTTTGGAGGCTGGCAGTCCCAAATCTGCAGGTGGGCCAGCGGGCTGGAGGCCAACAAGCGCTGGCACTGCAGCTTGAGTCTGAAGGCATTGTGGGAGCACAGCTCCCGCCTCCTAGGGGGCCCTCTGTCTGCTTCCTCAACGGCCTTCAACCGACCGGGTGCAGCCCACCCCCATTCTGGAGGGTGGTCTTCACTGACGAAGCCTGGAACATGGCAGGGACGAGGTAACATGTGCTCAGTGAGGAAAGAGTGAGAGAATGGAACCACAGAGGCAGGAGTCTACTCGAAATGAGCCTCTACTAGGGGTGAGGACCGGCAAGAGGGCGAGGTCACAGCACCGGCCCTGGATGGTGGCATGGAGGCCTTCCAGCTGTCCCTCCAGCACTGAGCCTCCTTCATCTGCGCTGTGCTGACCTCCTGGACCTTCATATGATGCTGCCTGTTCCTGGGGGCAGGGCTGCAGGAGGGGCCCCTGAGGAGGGACGTCCTGGACCCTGGACCCTGCGGGACCACCGTGAGCTCACGCTTGACTCTGTGCGACCCCGTGGACTGTAGCCTGCCAGGTTCCTCCGCCCATGAGATTCTCCAGGCAAGAATACTGGAGTGGGTTGCCATTTCCTCCTCCAGGGCGTCTTCCCCACCCAGGGACGGAGCCCGCCTCTCTTAGCGTTGCCTGCGTTGGCAGGCGGTTCTTGACCACTGGCGCCCCCTGCAGGTGGCTCTTACATTCCAGGCACCCAGCAAGAGACCCAACGAGTCATTTCTTGGGTGAGTCTCCGAACAACCATCAGGCTGGGCCAGTGATTTCCCCATTTCACAGACAGGGCAACTGAGGCTTAGAGCCTTGCCTGGGGCACCAGCTACGAAGAGGCTGAGCTGGAGTTAGGACCCCACCTCCCCGACTTGGATCATTCCTGACTGCTGTCCCACACTGGGGGCCTCCTGGCGCTCAGGGGTCCTGGCTTCCCTGGGGGCCACACCCTCCTGGCCTTGAGCTTCCTGTGAAATCTGGGGTCAGAGCCACGCCTCTGTCTGGGGCTGGCAGTGACGGTTGGGGAATGGCCACCAGCCCTGGGCACTGTGGGCTCTCCCAGTACCTGGACCAGCCTATCCCCACCAGAGGACGAGGTTCCCTCTCTGGGCACCAGGACCAATGACTCAGAGAACGTCAGAGC
>NW_011484742.1:19037-22013 GCF_000754665.1 Bison bison bison
GTGTCGACTCCCAGAACCCACGGATGGCGAGAGCAGCAGAGGCCCTGGACTGTGCGGGGCGCCCCATGCCAGCATCCAGCACTGGGGGCCTCTTGGCCACTTCTGTGGTGTGGAGGGGGAGACTGGTCACCGGAAGGAAGAGCTGGGAAAAGCTGTTCGGGGAGGGGGGTGGCGTAATCACCTTGTTTTCCTGGGCATCAGGGGACTCGGGGTCACAGCCCACGTAGTCGTGACACGCTGCAGAGTGGAGGAGCTGGGCACGTGCTCACACAGTGCAGGGCAGCGTCCCCATGGCCGAGGTCGGTGCCCTGCCTGAGCTGCTCACGGCTGTGGGGTGGGAGCTGTCCCTGGCCCTGGAGTCTGTGGGGGGGACCTGGTGACTGATGGAGGGGCCAGCTCCGCAGGGGTGGCACCCACTGGGTGAGTGGTGCTCTGGGGTGTCCATGGGCACACCCAGGGACCGTGTGACCTGCATCCGGGAAGGTGCGGGGCAGGTGCACAGAGGACAGGGCCTGGGTGGGGGACAGGGCACCATGCTGGTGGGCAGCGCTCCTCAGAAAGTCAGCCAGAGCTAGCCTGGTGGATGGGCTCCAGGGCTGGGCCGGCTCTGCCTCTGGCAGCTGTGCCCAAAGTGATGCCCGAGCCAGTGGAGATGGGCGTGGCTTAGGTCTGGAGGGGAAGCCAGAGCACGCTCTGACGCTGGAGCTGGCCCAAAGGTGAGAAGGCTGTGAGTGGGCCACCAGAGGTCAGGTCGGCCTGTTGAGCAGCGAGTGTCATCTTGGCAGCAGAAGTTCAAGGTGAAGTGTGCTCGGGTGGTCTGGACTGTCTTTTTAGGAACAAGGTGTCCAGCTGGTCTTGGTCTCTTGAATCTGTAAGTGCTTGGCTTCCCAGCTGGGTGTAGACCCCGGCAGGGCACCCTGTGACTGGCCAGTGCGGGGGGCGATGAGAAGGTGCTGTTGGCAACCTTGAGCCCCTCTGGCTTCATGTGGGGGAGGGTTGAGCTGGCTCCATCCCTGGCCTCACCCCTCTGGTGAAGGTCAGCATCTTCAGGACAAAGTCATGGTGGGCGGTGGAGCCAGCGGCACTGAACACATTGGTGGTGTCAGAGGTCTTCATCTCTGGTGGGGCGGGGCACGGGAGGGTCAGCCGAGCTCTGGAGGGGGCCACAGGCCGGGGCGAGGGGCGGGCACGGAGGCTGCAAGCAGGTTCACAGTTGTTGGGCGGGGATTGAGGTGTAACTGCTTGGTGGGTGCAGGGCTCCTGTTGTCATGATGAAGATGCTCTTGACCTAGGGAGTGGTGATGTTACACGGTCCAGAGGATGTAGTTAACAGGGTGCCCACTTAAAACTGACGAAAGATGAAATTATATTGAATCTAAAATTTAGCATATTAAATATAAACAAACCTATCACATGTAACAGAAATGTGTTGCCCTCACAGGCGAGCTTCCCTGGTGGCTCAGCTGGTGAAGAATCCCCCTGCAATGCAGGAGATCTGGGATCGATTCCTGGGGTTGGGAAGATCCCCTGGAGAAGGGAAAGGCTACCCACTCTAGTATTCTGGCCTGGAGAATTCCATGAACTGTATAGTCCATGGGGTCGAAAAGAATTGGACACAACTGAGTGACTTTCAGAGGCGAGGTGGAGGAGGTCTCTGGGGTTGTAGTCGGGAGTGGCCAGAGCTTAGCGATAGGCGCTGAGGGTGGAGCTGTGGATGAGGCTGGACAGATGGCTGGTTCTGCCTGTGGAACGGGCCTGGGAGCTGGTGCCTCTTACGAGGCTGGAACATGGCTGTATCAGGCAACCGTGCTGGGGCTGGTTCTAGAATTGGCTCTAGTTCTGAGATCAATTCCAGTTCTGGCGCTGATACCAGATTCAGTGCAAGAACCGGCGACTGCAATGGCTTCAGCTCTGGAGGCGGTCCCTTTGAGCTGGAGCTAGCTCTAGTCTGGAGCTGGGGCCTGAGCGGGCACTCGTCTACGGGTAGGGCACGTTCTCGCACTTCAGGGGGCTCCAGCCTTGGAGCGGGCTCTGCAGTCCACTCTAGCTCCACAGCTGGTGGAAGATGTTGTGCTGGAGAGGCCCTGGCTCTGCAGCCCCCACCACTGTGGCCATGGCTGAGACGCTGCACCCCTCCGTGGGTGAGCTCTCTGACGGCGGGGCTGGGGTGGGCTCACCACAGTGCCCCAGGTGCCTGCACACAGCAGGGACCACTCACAGTGCGCAAGGCCCGAGTGATGGAACCGCGGAATCTCTCCGCTTGCTCATCTGTAACATAGCACCTACCTCTTAGGCCTGTTGGGAGCATCGCACTGGTTCAATAGAATTTACTTGCTTACCTCGTACCAGGCAGTGTTCTAGAGGCCTGGGAACACCGAGCTGAGCAGGCCTGGAGCCGACGGGGGCCGGGGTCAGATGAGTTCAGAGCCTGGGCAGGGGCCCCAGCTCAGGTGGGAGCCGCAGGTCCCCCAGGCGTCTCTGTCCAGCCGCTCAGGACCTAGCAGGTGGGGGCTGTGGTGCAGGGGATATGAGGCCCTTGGTCTGAGTGCCCATGCTGCCCATCACCCCCACATACCTGCTCCCTCCACTGTCCTCACTCAGCCTTGCCCTCCATAAAATGGGCCTGTGAGGATGTCTTTTCCTAGGTTCCATCACGAAGGTGGCCTTCATCTTTTCAGACAGAAGGTAACTAGCCATTCTATGTCCTCCCAGCGGTAACTCAGAGGGCTGGGCTCGAGTCCAGCAGGGGAACCAGACGGCGCTCCCAGGGCATTGGCTAGGGTCCCCCTCCTGCTCAGGGGCTGAGCTGGGCCAGAAGTCCTGGGCTCACAGACAAAGCTACTCTTCAGGTGCTTAGAAAAGGCAGCCCGAAGTCCGGGGGACTGTCCAGTGAGGCTCAGCCCTGCCAGCGGTCAGCACCAGGGGCGATCTTTCCAGGTCAGCACTCAGAGGTCTTCCCTTCCTCCCTTCTTCCTC
>NW_011484742.1:25301-25641 GCF_000754665.1 Bison bison bison
AGGGTCTGAGATTGGGCCCACTTGCACACTAACAACTGAGCCTGTCACCATTTCCCAGAAGCTGGAAGACGACACAGGGTTCCAGGGTCAGAGACAGAGGATGTTACAACTCTCCCCAAGGGAGTGAGCACACGCTTCACATTCCCAGGGGGGCCCTGTGCCCTCCCAGCCCCGTCCTGGTGATAGGATGCTAAAAGGTCCCCAGGGAGCTCATTTCTCCTCCAGCCTGGATTATGGAACTCCAGGAGCCTTACTTAGGCCTCTTGTCAGACCCATCTCCTGAGAACGAAACCTGCCTGGGAGGCATGTGTGCCTGGGCATGAAGATCTTATCTGTCAGC
>NW_011484743.1:0-671 GCF_000754665.1 Bison bison bison
GTTTTTGTGTTTCCTGTCTAGAGAATATCCTTTAGTATTTGTTGGAGAGCTGGTTTGGTGGTGCAGAATTCTCTCAGCTTTTGCTTGTCTGAAAAGCTTTTGATTTCTCCTTCATACTTGAGTGAGACCCTTGCTGGGTACAATAATCTGGGCTGTAGGTTATTTTCTTTCATCATTTTAAGTATGTCTTGCCATTCCCTCCTGGCTTGAAGAGTTTCTATTGAAAGATCAGCTGTTATCCTTATGGGAATTCCCTTGTGTGTTATTTGTTGTTTTTCCCTTGCTGCTTTTAATATTTGTTCCTTGTGTTTGATCTTTGTTAATTTGATTAATATGTGTCTTGGGGTGTTTCGCCTTGGGTTTATCCTGTTTGGGACTCTCTGGGTTTCTTGGACTTGGGTGATTATTTCCCATTTTAGGGAAGTTTTCAACTATTATCTCCTCACATATTTTCTCATGGTCTTTCTTTTTGTCTTCTTCTTCTGGAACCCCTATGATTCGAATGTTGTAGTGTCTAATATTGTCCTGGAGGTCTCTGAGATTGTCCTCATTTCTTTTAATTCGTTTTTCTTTTATCCTCTCTGATTCATTTATTTCTACCATTCTATCTTCTAATTCACTAATCCTATCTTCTGCCTCTGTTATTCTACTATTTGTTGCCTCCAGAGTGT
>NW_011484743.1:771-1988 GCF_000754665.1 Bison bison bison
ACAGGCATATAATTGTTGATAGTAGTCTCATGATCCTTTGTATTTCTGTGTTGTCTGTTGTGATCTCTCCATTTTCATTTCTAATTTTATTGATTTGATTTTTCTCCCTTTGTTTCTTGATGAGTCTGGCTAATGGTTTGTCAATTTTATTTATCCTTTCAAAGAACCAGCTTTTGGTTTTGTTGATTTTTGCTATGGTCTCTTTTGTTTCTTTTGCATTTATTTCTGCTCTAATTTTTAAGATTTCTTTCCTTCTACTAAGCCTGGGGTTCTTCATTTCTTCCTTTTCTAGTTGCTTTAGGTGTAGAGTTAGGTTATTTATTTGGCTTTTTTCTTGTTTCTTGAGGTGTGCCTGTATTGCTATGAATTTTCCCCTTAGGACTGCTTTTACCGTGTCCCACAGGTTTTGGGATGTTGTAGTTTCATTTTCATTCATTTCTATGCAAATTTTGATTTCTTTTTTGATTTTTTCTGTGATTTGTTGGTTATTCAGTAGCGTGTTGTTCAGCCTGCATATGTTGGAATTTTTAATCGTTTTTCTCCTGTAATTGAAATCTAATCTTACTGCATTGTGGTCAGAAAAGATGCTTGGAATGATTTCTATTTTTTTTGAATTTACCAAGGCTAGCTTTATGGCCCAGGATGTGATCTATCCTGGAGAAGGTTCCATGTGCGCTTGAGAAAAAGGTGAAATTCATTGTTTTGGGATGAAATGTCCTATAGATATCAATTAGGTCTAACTGGTCTATTGTATCGTTTAAAGTTTGTGTTTCCTTGTTAATTTTCTGTTTAGTTGATGTATCTATACGTGTGAGTTGAGTATTAAAGTCTCCCACTATTATTGTGTTATTGTTAATTTCTCCTTTCATACTTGTTAGCATTTGTCTTACATACTGCGGTGCTCCCGTGTTGGGTGCATATATATTTATAATTGTTATATCTTCTTGGATTGATCCTTTGGTCATGATGTAGTGACATTCTTTGTCTCTTTTCACAGCCTTTCTTTTAAAGTCTATTTTATCTGATATGAGTATTGCTACTCCTGCATTCTTTTGGTCCCTATTAGCATGGAAAATCTTTTTCCAGCCCTTCACTTTCAGTCTGTATGTGTCCCCTGTTTTGAGGTGGGTCTCTTGCAGACAACATATGTAGGGGTCTTGTTTTTGTATCCATTCAGCCAGTCTTTGTCTTTTGGTTGGGGCATTCAACCCATTTAC
>NW_011484743.1:2470-2788 GCF_000754665.1 Bison bison bison
GAGTCAGGAGTTCCCTAGAGTCAGGGTTTGGACTTAAGCCTCCTGCTTCCAGTTATTGGTCTTATTTTTACAGTAGTTTCAAAACTTCTCCTTCTATACAGCACCACTGATAAAACATCTACGTTAAAAATGAAAAGTTTCTCTACTGTGAGGGTCACTCAGAGAGGTTCACAGCGTTGCATGGAGAAGAGAAGAGGGAGGAGGGAGTTAGAGGTGACCCAAATGAGATGAGGTGGAATCAATAGTGCAGAGAGTGGGGTAGCCAGTAGTCACTTCCTTATGTGCACTCCACAACTGGACCACTCAGAGATGTTCACG
>NW_011484743.1:4107-9758 GCF_000754665.1 Bison bison bison
TAGTTCCTTGGTCCGACTTATATTTCTCAAGATCTATAGGCCCCTTCCTATGTAGTCCGTAGTAACCACGGGGTTTTAATCTATTGCCCGTAGCTTCCAAGGTGTTTCCCTCTGTTATAACTTCTTCTGTTTGCTGGTCTCTTCAGTGTCTGGCTTCCGCCCTGACACAAAGGGGACGGTGGGGGAAACTTTTTTTTTTTTTTAGGCTCACTTGTTCAGTCGCGCTGTGGGGAGGGAGGGAGGGATGCTGCAAACAAATAACACTGGCGTGCACTCGCAGTGCCTCAGCCACACTGGGTCTGCCCCCATTCACGGTGCGTGTAGCCTCCCTGCCCACACTGCTCAGGCTCTAGGTTGTACTGCCGAGAACAATCCGAGGCCGGCCCTGGGCTGCATGTACCTTCCAGGTCCAAGCCGCTCAGGTTCAGGCACTCGGGTAGTCCTCAGAGGCGCAGACTCAGTTGGGCCTGCATTTTGTGCTCTTCCCAGGCCCAAGCAGCTCAGGTGATGAGGTGTTTGGCGAATGCCAATGCTGCGACTTATCGCCTCCCCGCCACTCGGTTATCTGGGTGTAAAACCGGCACACCTTCTCAGGCAGATGTTGACCGTCCAGACCCCCAAGAAGTTTTAGTTAGCAAAGAAGCCTGCTTATAGTTTTATAGATAATGTCTCTCTGGGGCTGCGATTGCCCCCTTCCGGCTCTGGCTGCCTGTCACCGGAGGGGGAAGGTCTGCAGCCGGCTATCTCTGTTCAGTCCTTTGTTCATTGCGCGGGCCTGGCGGTGTCGTAGGTTGGGGCTGGCTTTTCGCGTGGTAGATATCCCACAGTCTGGTTTGCTAGCCCAAATTATTTTGCTCAGATAGTGCTCAGGGTATTCAGGCCAGATTCTTACTCTAAGCGATGCAGCCGGCGCCACGCCTCCCTGCCCAGCCCCCGCTTGCTAATGGCATGTGCAGGCGTCTGCGCTGCTTCTCCGCTGGGAGAGTTACCGTAGGGCTCGCAATCTGCTCGTTTTAACTGTTTATTTTTTCTCCCTGTTATGTTGCCCTCTGTGCTTCCAAAGCTCGGCACAGATTCGGCAGTGAGAAGGTTTCCTGGTGTTTGGAAACTTCTCTCTTTTTAAGACTCCCTTCCCGGGACAGAACTCCGTCCCTCCCTCTTTTGTCTCTTTTTTTGTCTTTTATATTTTTTCCTACCTCCTTTTGAAGAGTTGGGTTGCTTTTCTGGGTGCCTAATGTCCTCTGCTGGCATTCAGAAGTTGTTTTGTGGAATTTACTCAATGTTTAAATGCTCTTTTGATGAATTTGTGGGGGAGAAAGTGTTCTCCCCGTCCTACTCCTCCGCCATCTTGGCTCCTCCCTGTTTCAACTTCTTGAACACCTGAAAAGTCTATTTTAGACTTGTTATGTGTTTAAAAATCTTTATCTATACGTTATTACAAACACAGCCATGTTTCTTATGGTGGTAAAACCCTGCCTCCAAACCTGCCATTGAGAGAAGGCAGTGTTATATAGCAGCATGTTGTTAACACTTCAGTAGAAAACAAAGTATCTGCTCTGGGTGATTTTCAGTCTAAGTCCCTGATATGGGAACTTTTAAGTGCACAATTAGTTAATGATTTCTTTCTGAACCTTAAGTGGATGTTTCTTGAAGTGTTCTTTTGATTCAGTGAGTAATCTTATCCTTCACTCTGTTTGATTAAAGCATGTAATCAAAAAGAAGAGAATCTTGAAGGTGTTGTAAGAAAAATAATGCAGTCATTTCTTTTCATCCTACACAAAGATATTTGAACAGGTATTGCAGTGTATGTGGACTTAAATATATTTTCTCACATGAATAATTCTATATATCTAAATCAGCAGCAGTGCTTTGAGTTATAGTCAGAATCATGGATTAATTGTTTTTTTATTACCTTTAAATATTTAGAAATAGATTAAGAAGGAAAAGGTGGCTTTCCTTTCCTTTTTGTACATAGTCATATTTTAGAATTCTTTTATTTTTTTCCTTTTGTTATCAGACCAACTTAGGCTTATAAAATCTATTTCCTTTGGGGGAACTATAAACTATAAAGTCAGTCTTGCCTTTTGGAGAATAAAATGTCAATAACACCTTCAAATTATATCTCTTGCTAATACAGATATTCTCTATTTATCTTTTATTCTGTAGTCTATATTTCACTTAAATCATATATTGCTTAATGAGTTCCACCAGTGAGTAATGGAAGCTGTAGATAGAAGCATTTCCTATTGGTGCCAACTTATAAATATTAGTCTTAATATAGTCCTGTAAGTGGAAGGAAAATAAATACCAATTTCAGTATGATAATTAATCAGTGTTACTAGAATATTGTTCTTCCTTGACTTCAAGATTAAATAAATAGTTGTTGACAGAAATAGCCAGAGTCATGAGAGACAGCACCTGTGTAATCCAGACAGTACAGTCGGGGATGCAGAGTCGGACACGACTGAGCAACTAACACTTAACCATCCTGGTGGCTCAGACAGTAAAGAATCTTCCTGTAAGACAGGAGACCCAAGTTCAATCCCTGGGTCAGGAAGATCCATTGGAGAAGGGAATGCTACCCACTCTGGTATTCTTGACTGGAGAATTCCATGTACAGCGAATTCTCTGGTGGGCCATAGTCCATAGCATTGTAAAGAGTCAGACACAACTGAGTGACTAACACTTTCACAAGGCCATTTTAGATCGTCAAGCCTTCAAGTTTTATTCGTGGGATATTTTTATAAATTTCATGGTTTGTTCACTCTAGTTAATTACAGACAGATCTTCTGCATTTCTATCAGATGGACATTCTGATACTTCAAAACTTCCATTTGTACAAAATATGGTTAAAGCAGCCTGGAAAGAAAATCTGAATCCTGGTTTATAACTCTTATAAAATATAAATTTTATTTTTAAACCAATTAAACGTATAACAAAAGCAACAGAGCAAATACAACTCTCCTCTAAATACTGCTTCATTAACATTAATAAACTAACCATTTAAATGCCTTACTACTGACTAGGTATAATGGTATTGAGATAGTTGAAGAATTGTTTAGTTTTGGGTAGAGAGACCTTGGTGAAGACAAAGAGCGCATACTTGGTTGATAACTGCCTGCCAGGTAGCTGTGTTAGGCAGGGAGCACCTACCTTGTCCTGAGTCTTGACATTCAGCCTCAGTTATGTCTGAACGGCCTTCAACTCTGAAATTCAGTGATTCTATCATCCTGCGGAACTCTCTTGGAAATAATTTGATTAAAAAGAAGACCACAAATAGATTGTAAGGACTTCAGAGGATTTTTTTGATACACCGTCTAATGTCTCAGAGATCTGCTGCATGACAGAGGTTTTCTCTGTTGGTAGTCATAATGTAGTTCCATATCATATTGAATATCAGCCTAAAGTATGATACATTTGTTCTGTTGCCCTATGTCTTGTCATTCCAAAGCAATGTTGTACATTTATTTGACAATTTAAATGTATTACAATACCATCACTTACATTGTCTCATTTCATCTTTAATAGCAACCAAACAATGAGGAATCTGCTGCAGTCCCTTCTGTTTCTGGAGCTTGTGGACAGCAGATCCTTACTCTGCTCTGCCTCCTTTCCCAGTCTTCTTATTTCCCTCATCAATTTTTATATGGGGACTATAGTCCTACAATGTTAGGTGCCTATGTGCCACCCCACCAGTGGGACCACTGCAATTAGGTTAGTCCTCCTGTCTCTTCCCCTACTTCTTCCCCCATCAAACTGTTGCCACTGGAGCTAACAGGAGACATGTCTGGGACTCATTCCCAGACCCTAGTTCTGACTTTCCATGGTGTGTAATTAGGCAGGTAGAGTAGGTACAAGAAACCAATACCTGTAGGTATGTTTATTTCATATATACTGTGACAGGGAAGAAGGGCATTTTCGGGCTTCTTTCTTAGCACAAGGTTAAACTCACCCTCTCAGGCTCGAGTGCCAAATTTAGTGCCTTAAAAAATAGTCTCGGTTATGATTAACGTTTTTAAGACTGCTATTTGAGTGAAAAGCCATCTCTTACATGGTTTACCTTTCAATTCTGGGAGGAATTCCTAGGTTTAGAGGAATTATATATGCCTAGGTCATGGGCAGGCCAGAGCTTTTCCTCAATTTCTGGTTACCTTAGAACATTATACTCTGCCTTGCATTTCCTTTCCTGTCTGTTCCATCCATCCTTATCTCCATCCCCATCATCCTCCTATGAGCTGCATATGCTTTACACCCATACCTTGCTTCTTTCTCTATCCACCCACCCAGGACATGGGGACTATTGTGCCCTTGTCCCTCTTACCCCTCTTTGAGATGCTATGCTTCCCCACTTTTTGAAATGCTTTCCTTCCCATCATGCCAGCTTCTGTAAATTATTGAACCCCAACTCAGTCTGCAACTAGCAACTTCAATGCCCTTAGAAGGAGCACAGACAAATACATTGCTTCAACAACTCAGAGGAAGTGAAAGTATTGTTAACAACTCTCCCAAGTGGGGATCCAACAAAAGTCCTTCTGTTTGGTGTCATTTGAGCCAAAAGAAGGAGCCCAAGTACTCTTCAGAAACAAAGGAAAGTTTTATCCTTTGATTAAAGAATGGAGAGGTGAATGCTTGCACTCAAGAATACATGCTCTTCCCTAAAAGTTGAGGTGCTGGGTGGGTAGGGACTGCTTTATAGGATTTTTGTCAGTGGGGTAGAGTACCTAGTTCTTAATAGGTTGGGCCCAGCTATGCTATTCACAACTCCAGATCCAAGTGTTAGTGCAGCCATTTCAGACAAGGGACTCTGGTCTGAAAGACCAGATATGAGGCCTCTCACAAGGTACCCTGTAAGCAAGTAAAGTGCACTTGACTAAGTGCAAAGGGGAAAAAAAAAAGGTTAGACTTTATTTTGTGACTCATATTCTAATTTTACTCCCTGGGAATTGTTAATAGACTTTGCTGGTGACAGTATGACAAACCAGACACTTCATGTTGCAACATGAGTTTTCCTAAATTGGAAAACAATAGCAAACAAATGAAGAAAAGCCTTATGACATATCAATAGAGACTGAAATTTGGAAACAAATTTTTAGAACTGCTTGTTTTATTGATTTATTCAGAATATGCTCATCTACCTTCATTATGTGAGGCATTGGTCCAGGCACTGGGGTAACAGCAATGAATAAAACAGACAAAACCCCTGCCCTAATAATGTCCATATTCTAATTTAATTTGTATGAATAAAAAGACAAGTGGTCATTAGCTCCTGAAAGCAAAGAAGGGAATTTAAATGAGCAGTAATTTTATGTGGAGATAAGAGAAGTTTAATTTAAATGTTCTTGAGACAGATGGTGTAACTGATCCCCAGCAGGTCAGTGACCCTTCAATGGGTCCTTTGCCGGACTTGCAAATGATGCATATGAACCTGGGTTCTGTGTGGCAGAGCAGAAACTATGTTCATTGATTGGTCAGGGAATGGAAAAGGGAAAGCTTGTGTTCTACAAACATCTCCTTAAGAGGAGGAGAGTAAAGGAACTTTAAGAGGTAGGGTAGGCAGGTCTCAGGGACTCTAAGAAAGGGGTAGAGATTTCCAGGAACAGTAGGGTAGCTGGGGCATGTGCAGACTTCCATGCTCCTTTGCATTTGGCAGG
>NW_011484743.1:9858-10344 GCF_000754665.1 Bison bison bison
GCATTTGGCAGGAACTGTGCCTTGCAGAATACAAGTACCTCCTTGGGCGGAGATCTTAGCATGGTAATGAAGCAAAGGTTAATTTCAGACACCTCTAGGTCTCATCTGAGGAGGCACATTCCAGTAGTCAAGTCAGAGCCTGTTTAAGAGAGTTGACCACTGCATATCTCTTAAAACATAACTGAAAAACGTGTCTGTCAAATAGCAGGAGCTTTTGAAACAAACACAGAGGTAAATCAAGGCAGAGATCCTATAGCTCTGGGGAGCAAGTATAGGTGATAAGGGAACATTATCAAGAAATGTTCAATTTCTCCCTTGTTACTCAAAGTGTGGTCCCTGGACCAGCAGCATCAGCATCACCTGAAGTTGTTAGAAACCAGGATCTCAGACCTCAACCAGTGCTCATGAGAATATACATCTTAACCAGATCCTGGGATACTCATGTACAGATTAGTGTGGGAAGCATTATTCTTATGAGTATTGGGC
>NW_011484743.1:10444-17706 GCF_000754665.1 Bison bison bison
AACTCAAATTAATGACCTAACTTCACTTGGATCCATAGGAGCCCTCTATGGCCTGGTGTTTCACCCATGTGTTTACAAATCAGAGACAAGAATGTTGGTAGACTCCATAGTGATCAGAATTAATCTTTCCAACTGTGTCCCCTTGACTGACATGTAGCAAGATTGTCATTGAGGAAGTTTCAGGTCTTACAGTCTCTCGTTAGTGAGAACCACTTTTTAAATACTAATTTTATAGATTTATTTTACAGTTTTGTATAATAGTTCTTCAACATAGAAGGTTTCCCATAAAAAAGAAAGTTGTAAAGCCAATAGGTTTATGGTGCTTTATTGGTAAATCCCATTTGAGCACTCTGCATCCTGGACAGGTTGCACTTTGTTATAGATTGTGTGTTAAGCATGATCCGTGTTTACAAAGGGTATATAATCTAGAGGTGAACTAGTAAACATGAAAAGTTGTTAAACTACTAAGTAGATTATACTATGATATGTTCTGAGAATAGACCCAGACTCCAGGTGGAATCTAGAAGCATGCTGAAACAGTCCCTCATCAAACAAAGTGTCAACAAAACCTATGCCTTTAAACATGAAGACTTTATGTCTTTGTGAGAGCTTATGGAGTCTTATTTTAGGCCTGACTTGGCTGCAGTGTCTCTTCAGTCCTTAGCACTAAAAGTAAAAATGGAGGGTGGAGGCAGATGCTGGACAATAACAAAATGTATCAGGTGAAAGCACAGTATTATAAAAATATTGAAAACAGTAGTAGGGCAGGAGATTGGAGTGTATCTTTAAGTAACCTCAAGTAGCTTCAAAAGACATCACTGTGTTTAAAAACAGATAAACCATTCACTGCTGTGTTTAAAAACAGCTAAAACAGCTCAAAATTTTCAATCTGGGTCATCAAGAAAGGATATATTTATGCTCCTGTACCTTTTGTTTAAGATGACAAAAGTCTGTAGTCTACATGAAAAAGATTCTGCCAAAATGATCAAAATACATTTCGTTGTTTAAAAGGGTATTTAGTAATTTGAAATTTTAACTTTACAAAAATCTATCATTTCCCCAACTAAATTTTAGAAAACAAGTTTGAGAAGTTGGACCTGGATTGTTGTGGGTCAACTTCGAAGGATTCTGTCATTTCTTTTCTCTCTCTCTCTTTTTTTTTCTTTTTCAGTTGGTCTTCCTTGGTAGCTTAGATGCTAAAGAAGCTGCCTGCAGATTACAGTCCATGGGGTCACAAAGAGTAGGACAGGACTGAGTGACTAACACACAACACTTTCATAGTTGATTTACAATGTATCAGATGTATAGTGGAGTGATTCAGTTATGTATACATATATTATGTATCTTTTAAAGATTCTTTTCCATTATAGATAATCAGAAGTTATTGAACATAGATCCCTGTGCTATATACAGTAGGTCCTTTCTGTTTACATATTTTATGTACAGTACTCTATATCTGTTAATGTCAGATTCCCAATTTATTTCTTCCTTCCCTTTCCCCTTTGGGAACCATAAATTTGTTTCCTATGTTTGTTAGTCTGTTCCTGTTTTGTAAATAAGGTCATTTGTGTCATGTTTTAGATTTCTTATATAAGTGGTACCATACAACATTCATTTTTCTCTGTATGACTTACTTCACTAAATTCACTTAGTTCATCTATGTTGCTGCAAATGGCATTATTTCATTGTTCTTTATGGTTGGGTAATAGACCACCACTGGAAAAGGTCAGTTTTCATTCCAATCTCAAAGAAAGACAATGCCAAAGAATGCTCAAACTACCACACAATTGCACTCATCTCACATGCTAGTAAAGTAATGCTCAAAATTCTCCAAGCCAGGCTTCGGCAATACATGAACTATGAAATTCCAGATGTTCAAGCTGGTTTTAGAAAAGGCAGAGGAACCAGAGATCAAATTGCAAACATCTGCTGGATCATCGAAAAAGCAAGAGAGTTCCAGAAAAACATCTATTTCTGCTTTATTGACTATGCCAAAGCCTTTGACTCTGTGAATCACAATAAACTGTGGAAAATTCTTCAAGAGATGGGAATACCAGAGCACCTGACCTGCCTCTTGAGAAGCCTATATGCAGGTCAGGAAGCAACAATTAAAACTGGACATGGAACAACAGACTGGTTCCAAATAGGAAAAGGAGTACGTCAAGGCTGTATATTGTCACCCTGCTTATTTAACTTATATGCAGAGTACATCATGAGAAACGCTGGGCTGGAAGAAGCACATGATTGCCGGGAGAAATATCAATAACCTCAGATATGCAGATGACACCACCTTTATGGCAGAAAGTGAATAGGAACTAAAAAGCCTCTTGATGAAAGTGAAAGTGGAGAGTGAAAAAGTTGGCTTAAAGCTCAAAATTCAGAAAACGAAGATCATGGCATCTGGTCCCATCACTTCATGGCAGATAGATGGGGAAACAGTGGAAACAGTGTCAGACTTTATTTTTTGGGGTTCCAAAATACTGCAGATGGTGACTGCAGCCATGAAATTAAAACACGCTTACTCCTTGGAAGAAAAGTTCTGACCAACCTAGATAGCATATTCGAAAGCAGAGACATTACTTTGCCAAGAAAGGTCTGTCTTGTCAAGGCTATGGTTTTTCCAGTGGTCATGTATGGATGTGAGAGTTGGACTGTGAAGAAAGCTGAGTGCTGAAGAATTGATGCTTTTGAACTGTGGTATTGGAGAAGACTCTTGTGAGTCCCTTGGACTGCAAGGAGATCCACCAGTCCATCCTAAAGGAGATCAGTCCTGGGTGTTCTTTGGAAGGACTGATGCTGAAACTCCAATACTTTGGCCACCTCATGCAAAGAGTTGACTCATTAGAAAAGATTCTGATGCTGGGAGGGATTGGGGGCAGGAGAAGAAGGGGACGACAGAGGATGAGATGGCTGGATGGCTTCACTGACTCGATGGATATGAGTCTGAGTCTGAGTGAACTCCGGGAGCTGGTGATGGACAAGGAGGCCCGGTGTGCTGCGATTCATGGGATCGCAAAGAGTCGGACACGACTGAGCGACTGAACTGAACTGAATAGTCCATTGTGTGTATGTGCTGCATCTTGTTTATCCATTCATTTGTCAATGAACAATTAGGTTGTTTCTATGTCTTGGCTTTTGTAAATAGTGTCACATCACATATCTTTTAGAGTTATTGAATTTTCTGGATATATGCCCAGGAATGGGATTGCTAGATCATATGGTAGTTTTATTCCTAGTTTTTAAAGAAATCTCCATACTGTGGATTTCAGATTCACTGTGGATCACAGATTTCAAAGTGGCTGTATCAATTTACATTCCCACCAACAGTGTAAGAGGGTTCCCTTTTCATCACACCCTCTCCAGAATTTATTTATAGGCTTTTTGATGATGACCATTTTGATGGGTGTGACATAATACATTACTGTAGTTTTGATATGCATTTGTGTAATAATTAGTGATGTTGAGCATCTTTTCATGTGTCTGTTGACCAATATATGTCTTCTTTGGAGAAATGTCTATTTAGGTCATCTGCCCATTTTTTTACTGGGCTTTTTTAAAATTTATACTGAGATGTATGAGCTATAAAATATAATTATGTACAATTGATTTATATTCTGGAAATTACTTTTTCATCAATCTCATCACTTGCAAATACTTTGTCCTATTCCGTAGGCTGGTTTTTAATTTTGTTGATGATTTCCTTTGCTGTGAAAAAGGCTTTAATTAGATTCCATTTTTTTATTTTTGGTCTTGTTTTCATTACTCTAGAAGATGGATCTAAAATATATTGATGAATTTATGTCAAAAAGTGTTCTGCCTGAGGTATCCTCTAAGAGTTTTATGTTAGCAATATTGATTCTTCCAATTCAAGCATACAGTATATCTTTTGTCTGTGTGGTCTTCTGTTTCTTTTATCAGTGTCTTACAGGTTTTGATTCCTTAGGTAGATTTATTCCCAGGTTTTTGGTTATTGTTTTGATGCTACAGTATATGGAGTTGTTTCCTTAATTTTTCTTTCTGATACTTTATTAGTGTATAGAAATATAGAAGATTTCTGTATCTTAATTTTGTATCCTGGAACTTTAAAAAATTCATTGATTAGCTCTAGTAGTTTCCTAGTCATTATGATTTTTGTTGTTATCTGCAAATGATTAACAGTTTTACTCCTTCCCTTCCAATTTGGGTTCTTTTATTTTTTTTCTTTTTCTTTCCTGATTGCTTGGCTAGGCCTTCTAGAACTCTGTTGAATAAGAGTAGTGAGAGTGAACATCCTTGTCTTGTTCCTGATCTTAGAGGAAATGCTTTCAACTTTTTACCATTGAATATGATATTAGCTGTGGGTTTGTCATATATGGCCTTTATTATGTTGAGGTATGTTCCTTCTATGCCCACTTTCTAGGGGAGGTTTTTTTTTTTTTATCATGAATGGGTGTTGAGTATTATCAAAAGCTTTCCCTACATGTATTGAGATGATCATATGGTTTTTATTCTTTAATTTGTTAATATGATGTATTACACCAATTGACTTGTAACTATTGAAAAATTCTTGCATGCCTGAGATAAATCCCACTTGATTATGTTGTATAATCTTTTTAATGGACTATTAGAGCTAATTTGCTAGCAATTTTTTATTTTTGAATTAGTGTTTTTGTTTTCTTTTTTAAAAAACTATTTTGTAGTGAGGTATAGCTGATTAACAATGTGATAGTTTCAGCGAACATTATCTGCTAGAATTTTGTTGAGGATTTTTGCATCTATGTTTATGAGTGATATTGGCTTGTAATTTTCTTTTTTGTGATATCTTTGTCTAGTTTTAGTATCAGGGTGATGGTGGCCTCATAGAACAAGTTCAGAATTGTTCTTTACTTTTCAGTTTTTTCTGGACTAGTTTCAGAAAGATGGGTGTTTATTCATCTCTAAATATTTGTTAGAATTTGTCTGTGAAGCAGATAATCCTGGACTTTTGTTTGTAGGAGTTTTAAAATTACTGATTCACCTTCAGTACTGGTAATTAGTCTGTTCATATTTTCTATTTCTTCCTGGTTCCATTTTGGGAAATTGTACCTTTCTAAGAATTTGTCTATTTTATTGATGTATAGTTGCTTGTAGTAGTTTTATGATCCTTTGTATTTCTGTGGCATCAGTTACAATTTCTCCTTTTTCAATTCTGATTAATTTGAGCCCTTCCCTTTTTTTTCCTGTTGAGTCTGGCCAAAGGTTTATCAATTTTCTTTATTAAAAAAAAAAAGGCTTTTGGTTTCATTGATCTTTTCTATTTCTTTTTAAATATAAATTTATTTATTTTAATTGGAGGCTAATTACTTTACAATATTGTATTGGTTTTGCCATACATCAATATGAATCTGCCACGGGTATACATGTGTTCCCCATCCTGAACCTCTCTCCGACCTCCCTCCCTGTACCATTCTGCTCTGATATTTGAGATCTCTTTGCTTTCAATAACAAAGGGTTATCATTTGGGTTTTATTTGTTCTTCTGTGTCTAATTGCTTTAGGCATAAGGTTAGTTTATTTATTTGAGATATTTCTTGTTTCCTGAGGTAAGATTGTATCACTATAAACTTCCCTCTTAGAACTGCTTTTGCTATGTCCCAGAAGTTTGTATTGTCATTTTTCTGTTATGGTTTGTTTTTGTTTTTATTAGTATTTGTCTTCAGGTATTTTTTGATTTCCTCTTTTATTTCTTCAATGATCCATTGTTAGTTTAGTAGCATATTGTTTACTCTTCACTTGTTTGTGTTTTTTAATAGTTTTATTTTTCTTGTAGTTGATCTCTAATCTCATAGTGTTATGATCAGAAAAGATGTTTGGTATGATTTCAGTTTTCTTAAATTTACTAAAGCTTGCTTTGTGGTTCAACATGTGATCAATCTTAGAGAATGTTTCATGTGCACTTGAGAAGAATGTGCATTCTGTTGCTTTTGGATGGAATGCTTTGTAAATACAATTTATATTGGTTTAATGTGTTATTTAAAGCCTGTGTTTCCTTATTGATTTTCTGTCTGGATGATCTATTTGCCCATTGATGTAAGTGGGGTGTTAAAGTCCCCTACTGTTATTGTGTTACTGTCAATTTCTTCCTTTCTGCCTATTAATATTTTCCTTATATATTGAGATGTTTTTATGTTGGGTGCATATATATTTATAACTGTTAGATCTTAGATTGATCTCTTGATCATTATGTAATCTCCTTCTTTGTCTCTTGTGCCTTTATTTTAAAACCTATTTTTTTCTGATATAAGTATTGCTACTCCTGCTTTCTTTTTATTTCTATTTATGTGAAGTATTTTTAACCATCCTCTCACTTTCATCCAGTATGTGTCTCTAGATCTGAAGTGAGTCTTTTGTAGGCAGAATATATATAGGCCTTGTTTTTGTATCCAGTAAGCCAGTCTTTGTTTTTTGGTTGAAGCATTTAGTTTGTTTACATTTAAAGTAATTATGAATATGTTTCTTATTGCTATTTTATTATTTGGAGTTTGCTTTTGTAGATATTTCCCACCCTTTCTTCTTTTGTTCTCTTCTCTTGTGAGTTTATCACTATCTTTACCATTATGTTTGGATTCCTTTTTCTTTTCTGTGGGCATATCTATTACAGATTTTTGGTTTGTAGTTACTATATATAGTACTATATGTTTGCCTTTACTGGTGAGATTTTTCATTCTGTAATTTTCTTGTTTCTAGTTGTGATCTTTTCTTTTTTTTTTTTTTTTTTTTTTTGCCTAGAGAAGTTCCTTTGACATTTATTGTAAAGCTGGTTTGTTGGTACTGAATTCTTTTATCTTTTGCTTGTCTATAAAGCTTTTGATTTCTCCATCAAATTTGAATGAGAACCTTGTCAGGTGAAGTATTCTTGATTGTAGGTTTTTCTTTTTCATCACTCCAAAGATACTGTGCCATTCCTTTCTTTTTTTTTTTTAATTTTATTTTATTTTTAAACTTTACAATACTGTATTAGTTTTGCCAAATATCGAAATGAATCCACCACAGGTATACCCGCGTTCCCCGTCCTGAACCCTCCTCCCTCCTCCCTCCCCTACCCTCCCTCTAGGTCGTCCCAATGCACCAGCCCCAAGCATCCAGTACCGTGCATCGAACCTGGACTGGCGACTCGTTTCATACATGATATTATACATGTTTCAATGCTATTCTCCCAAATCCTCCCCACCCTCTCCCTCTCCCACAGAGTCCATAACGACTGATCTATACCTCGGTGTCTCTTTTGCAGTCTCGTACACGAGG
>NW_011484743.1:18416-21216 GCF_000754665.1 Bison bison bison
ATACAAGCAACTCCTAAAGCTCAACTCCAGAAAAATAAATGATCCAATCAAAAAATGGGCCAAAGAACTAAATAGACATTTCTCCAAAGAAGACATACAGATGGCTAACAAACACATGAAAAGATGCTCAACATCACTCATTATCAGAGAAATGCAAATCAAAACCACTATGAGGTACCATTTCACACCAGTCAGAATGGCTGCAATCCAAAAGTCTACAAGCATTCCTTTCTTGCTACAGAATTTCTGATGATAAATCATCTGATAGCCTATGAGAATTCCCTTATATGTTATTCGTTGCTTTTAATAATCTCTCTTTATCTTTTTGTCATTTTGATTACAATGTGTCTTGGCATGTTCCTCTTTGGGTTAATCCTGTATGGGACTCTCTGGGCTTCCTGGATTTGGGTAGCTGTTTCCTTTCTCAGGTTAGGGAAGTTTTCACCTATTATCTCTTCTAATATTTTCTTGGGCTCTTTCTCTTTCTCTTCTCGTCTAACACTCCTATGATGCAAATACTAATGTTGTATTGGCCTGTCAGTGGCCAGAGCCAAGGCTTAGCTGGTCCCAAGGTAGGATCTGGCCTGTATTGTTGGGATTGTAGTTTTCTTGCTTCTAGTATCTGCTCCCTGCTGGGTGAGGCTGCTCTAGAGGCTTGTGCAGATTTCCAGGTAGAGAGGGCCATGCCTGTCTACCAGTGGTTGGAATTGGGTCTTGGCCCTCTGATGACTGGGCCATGTTTAGACACATGTCTAGAGGTGGCTGTGAGCTCTCTAGTCTTTAGGCAGCCTATCTTCTGATGGGTGGGGCCATGTCCTACCCATGTCCAGCTAACAACAGTTAGTTGTTTGGCCTATGGTGTCCCTACACTGGTGTCTATAGGCTGTTCAGTGGGACCAAGTCTTGGCTCTAATGTTCCAATATTTCAGCTTCCAGGAGTGTTCATGTGGCTGAATGTTCCCTATTTCTGCCACCAGTATCTGTACCCCTAGGGTGAGCTGCAGCCACCCTCCATCTCTCTAGGAGACTCTCAAAAACCAGCAGGTATATCTGCCCCAGGCTTCTATTAAATTATTGCTTTTGCCCTGAGGCCTGGTGCATGTGAGATTTTGTGTGTGTCCTTTAAGAGTGAAGTGTCTATTTCTTCCAGTCCTTTTGGAACTCCTGTAGTTAAATTCAAAACCAAATGTTCTGAGGGCTTGTCTTTCCAGTGCCAGAACCCTGGGCTGTGGAGCCTGATGTTGGGCTCAGGTTTCACTTCCATGGGAGAACTTTTGCAGTATAATTATTATCCAGTTTGTAGGTTGCCCAGCCAGGGGCATATGGGATTTGATTATATCGTGAGTCTGTCCCTCCTCCCATCTTGATACGGTTCCTTCTTTGTCTTTAGTTTATAGAAGATATTTTCTGGTAAATTCTGGTCTTTTTCACTGATGATTGTTCTTCAGATAGTTGTGATTTTGGTGTGCTCTTGAAGTGAGGTGGGATGAAGGACTTTCTACTCCACCATTTTGGCTGATCTCTCTGCTCAGTTTGGTTGTGTTTGGATCTTAAGATATTCTGTAGGGCAGCCACATACCCAAGCAGGAGATTAGGAGTGGAGATATGATTTGGGGTGCATAAGCAAATAGGAAATCATAATAACAAAAGTGAGCGAAGTTTAGAAAGAGCACCAGGAAAAGGAGAAATGGTCACTGGAACTATCCTCAGAAAGAAATGAGGCAGTAAAGGAAATTGCAGCAAGTTGTGCTACATAGTAGGGTTTCCTTACCTCCTTTCTGTGCAGAGTGGAAATTCCAGGATGACTGTAGGGAAGCCCTTGACATTAGCACCCACCCCATAATGAAATTTTATTGCATCACCCTGAGCAAGATCGGACCTTGTCTCTTATATCACTGGAAGCTTGGTTTACAAAGGGATTTGAACATTTCTCTTAGCTGCAGAAACCTTTCTCCAAAGGCCATCACTATGTGAACATCCAGATATATGTAAGGGACTCTGTTTGAGGAGGATGGGCAATAAGGGAGACATTCAGATGGTGTGTCTGGAACTGGGCAAACTTGGCTGTTGCTCCCTCTTTTGCGTCATTCTCTGAGGTACTTCTGTTGCATCTCATATGTTTCATAGGACAAAATTTGGAAATTACTATCCCTGATGACCTTTCATGCCCCTTAAAGCCCTAAAATCTCATAAGGACAATATGAATAATACCTTGCATGCATGTGTTTCTTTACAGTTTAGGAGGGAACTGACTAAGCATGATGTTTTATCCTGTAAATGTTATTGTCTCACTTTTAAAGATAAGGTATTTACCTATCAATGGAGCTTGGATGAGTTGCCTAAATGCTAAATGAGTTGCCTATTGCTACTGTGCATTAGAGGAGGCCCAGAACCTTGTGTTTTTCCACTGATGGTTTCCTAATTCCTGTTCTATTAGGTTGGTGCATTTGAATAGTGAATTTTAAACCATTTTAAATTTAAATAGTGAATTTTAAATCATTATAACTAGGCTCAAACACATCTTTAATTAATTAAAATAAGAACCATTACAATCAACACATTTTGCCAACAAGAAATTTTTTTTTTATTCCTGTAGCAAAAAAAAAAAAGAAAGAAAGAAAAAGAAAAAAAAAAACGTGCTTTGGAATTCAATGAATTCTTGGAAAGTACTTTCTGCATCCTGCTGGTTGTGGAAGCATTTTCCCTGCAAAAAGTTGTTGATATTCTTGAAGAAGTGGTAGTTGGTTGGTGAGAGGTCAAATGAATAAAGTGGATGAGGCAAAACTTTGTAGATAGGGAA
>NW_011484743.1:24822-25387 GCF_000754665.1 Bison bison bison
AAGACCAGGAGCTGACTGTGGCTCAGACCATGAACTCCTTATTGCCAAATTCAGACTTAAATTAGAAGAAAGTAGGGAAAACCACTAAACCATTCAGGTATGACCTAAATCAAATCCCTTATGATTATACAGTGGAAGTGAGAAATAGATTTAAGGGCCTAGATCTGATCGATAGAGTGCCTGATGAACTATGGAATGAGGTTTGTGACATTGTACAGGAGACAGGGATCAATACCATCTCCATGGAAAAGAAATGCAAAAAAGCAAAATGGCTGTCTGGGGAGGCCTTACAAATAGCTGTGAAAAGAAGGGAAGCAAAAAGCAAAGGAGAAAAGGAAAGATATAAACATCTGAATGCAGAGTTCCAAAGAATAGCAAGAAGAGATAAGAAAGCCTTCTTCAGTGATCAATGCAAAGAAATAGAGGAAAACAACAGAATGGGAAAGACTAGGGATCTCTTCGAGAAAACCAGAGATACCAAAGGAACATTTCATGCAAAGATGAGCTGGATAAAGGACAGAAATGGTATGGACCTAACAGAAGCAGAAGATATTAAGAAGAGATG
>NW_011484744.1:0-612 GCF_000754665.1 Bison bison bison
TTTTGTTTTGGGCATAGCTCAGAATTAGAAGGCTCTCCTGTGCTAACTAGTGGCTGTCTCATTTTGGCATTATTTGATTTCAGTGTAACAAAATGTTTATACAAAACAGAGTTGTAGGTTTGTTTGAGGGGAAGGCTGAAAGAGATTAGGGCATTTTTGAAACTTTTTTCTATAAAATGTTTTAAAGTTGAATTCCACTCATTTGATACATTATTCAAAATACCCAGACAAAGACTCATTTCTCTGGCTGGAGTGTTCTCCACTCCAGTAAATCCTACTTGACTAGCTCTTACAGGTTGGGACCTAAATACAAGGAGAAAGTATCCTCTTAAAGAGAAAGAAAAAACAAGGTCAGGTACATGGGACACCCTGGGTGAGGCAGAGTGACAACAAGCCTGGAACGCCAGGAGAAACCAGTCGGTAGACATCTAGGTGGGAGAACTGGGCCATAGGCATAAAGGAGGCTGGGGTCTGCAGCCCCAGGTATGCAGAGGGCACAGCCTCAGGGTGAATGATCCAACCATATAATAAAATGGCTCTGTCAGGTGAAGAAAACGCTACCTTTCTCCAAATTCACAAAGTATCAGCACAGACTATTCATCATTTCTCTTA
>NW_011484744.1:4859-5840 GCF_000754665.1 Bison bison bison
GCAGGATGCTCAGGGCTGGTGCACTGGGATGACCCAGAGGGATGGTATGGGGAGGGAGGTGGGAGGGGGATTCAGGATGGGGAACACGTGTACACCCGTGGTGGATGCATGTTGATGTATGGAAAAACCAATACAATATTGTACAGAAAAAAATAATAATAATAATTTTAAAAAATTGAAAAAAAAATACCTACGGCAAGAGTAACATAATGTTTCTTCCCAGCAAACGGAATTTCCTCTTGTAAGACTTTTTAAGAAAACACAAAAGGAAGGGTTCAATGGGGGTGAACAACAGAAACTAACGCTTTACCTCATTTATTTCATTAGTTCTTCTGCCTTCAAAGCCAGCAAACACCGCACTCCCTTCCTTGCTAGGGGTCAGAGGAACAGGCGAGGATGATCTGCTATGAACAGGTGTCTCTTTAAAAGGAAAAGACTTTAATTAGTCACCAATTAATTATCCACTAATTAATCATACAGCTACTGAATTAAAGATTGCTGAAAGACCTTTACAAAGAGCAGAGAAGTTATTAATTTTTACCAATAAGACTTCCCTGTCAAGAATAGTACCTGGAATATTATTTGATGGAAAAAAGGAAAGAAAAGGAATCAAGTTCAGAGATATCCCTAGTGGCTCACAGAATTCACCTGCAATGCAGGAGACCTGGGTTTGATCCCTGAGTTGGGAAGATCCCTTGGAGAAGTGAATGGCAACCCACTCCAGTGTTCTTACCTGGGAAATCCCATGGACAGGGGAGCCTGGCGGGCTACAGTCCAGGGGGGGTCGCAAAGAGTTGGACACAACTGAGCGACTAACACTTTCATTTTCACACTTCACTGGGATAAACTACGTACAACATGATGAAACTTGAAAACATTGTACGTTAAGTGAAAGACGCCACGGACAAAAGGCCACATATTGCATGATTCCACTGATGAACTCATGCCTAGAAGAGGTAGATCCATATGTACAGGATGTTA
>NW_011484744.1:8716-12290 GCF_000754665.1 Bison bison bison
ATGCACATTCATGTTGGCGTGTGGCATAACATGATGGTGACGAGGCCTCTCATTGGCTGAAAAGGCTGCATTGATAGCAAAATGCTTCACGTACGATTCCAAAATAGTTATAATGTTGGTCTGGCATGGAAGTTTCACTAACTGTTAACAAAAACATAAACATTTGATGTACACATTCCATTGGATAAACATATATTCCAAGAAACAGTGGTCTTGTGTACATCATTTTTGAAGCTCAAAAATAAAGTCAATTGTGTATGAAGATAATTCTTTAGGTAAATGTGCTTTGAAACTCTCTGACTTTTCTTCTACTGATCATATCCCCATGTATATTACAATGATAATTTAAAGTTAATTGATAACTAATTTTAAAAATAAATGCAAGCAATGATTCTCAGCTTAGGGACCCATTAGAACCATTTGGGGAACCTCTAAGATATCCACAGCTGCCACCCCCAACGTCATAGATCAGTTTTCACCTTAAGCTTGAAGCCCAGGCATCAGGACTCTGCAAAGCTCTCTAGAAGATTCTAACAGGCAGCCAGGGCTGGAAAAGTCTGAGCACACTTCCATCAGGAGAACACTACTGCCAGAGAAGTGTAAAACCCAACTCAGCACAGAACCTGAGTTTCATTCCGCCAAGGCTCTCAACTTTCTGTGACTGCAAAATATGGCTCTACTACAAATCCATGTTTTATGTGTTCTCCTTGTTTACCCGTTTCCTCCTGTTGATATAGTAACAATCATCCTCAAGCTTCTTCTTCAGAACGTCAGGGATTTCTATAGTTATTGTTCTTTCTTCCATTTCCTTTTTTGTGTGCAGCTCTGGTCCTTCCTTCTGCAATATCACAATTCCATTTTAACTACCTAAAACAGAGAGTCTACACCCAAAGGAGGACTAACATAAGCACAGCCTACAATGAAACAAACCACTTAAGCCTTGACATTTACACCAGTAATGATGTCACATGTTCTAATGAGAAGTATTTTAAAGGCCAAAAGTTAACTTGTTTTAGGGCGCTAACGACATTGCAAATGCTTATTTCTTTTCTTCCCAATTTAACTTTACCAGTGGGATTCACGTTAACTTTGTATTCAGCAAACAGAAGATGCTAAACTCTTGATACACACCATTTAAAAATTAATCAGCACTATAAAAAGGTCACAATTTCATTGCAAAGAAAGAGGTGAAATGGTTTGTGGAAACATTTCATGGGTATAAAAAGCCACAGAGAAGTTTTTACAATAAAAAGGGTTTTTTTCCCTTATATATGAAGTACAATTTTATCACATTTGGTTAAAAAGATGGATTTTTACAAAACATTTCACAACTAGAAAATTTTACCACCAAAATATATGCCAAAGAGTTTTTACAATAAGAACTGTATACCACTTCAGTCTTTTCTTCAGTATCACCCTCTTCACTTATTTCTCCATCCTTTTCTTCACTGTCAGAGGAACTGCTTATTGCTAGGTAAAACAAAAAACAGCAGTCAAACCTGCATTACACACTTCCTTAACCCTTACATCTACAATTCCTTAGGATGGCATGGGTGTCCTACTGCTAGTAATAATAAACTACTGTCCAGCATAAAGTTTAAACGTCAAACACAAATATTGGACCTTTCAGAATAGAAATTTATTTTGAAAAAATACAATACCAACCTCAAGGGGTGCAAAAACCACACAAGTAAATGATGTGCAAGTGTTTAGTCACCTAGGATCTTATTGTTCGCTGTCACATTCACAAGTGGAGCAAGGTACCATGAAGAAAACATGAGAATGGAGCTCTGAGGCGCTACTATAAGACACTGATTGAGAAGGCAGGGGTCATGTGCAAGACCCACCAGGTCTAATTAGGAACTTTCTGACTGCTACTTGAATTATCAAAAACAAATGAGCAAATGTTTTATGAAATGAGCTTACAATGTTTCCTTGTCTAAAGTTTCAGTGAATCTTTCCCCTCAACCCTGCAGTATAAAAGAACTAGGTAAAACTCCTTTTAACCAGAGACAATAAGTCAAGCCACTCACAGTTTTCATCGTTTTCATCTTTTTCGTCAGCAGGGAGGCTTTTTAAGACAGAGTCCACACCAGGCAACCTGCAGCGCTTCCTCTTTCTTCCTGTGCTTCTCCTGAAATGGATAAAGACCACTGAAATGTTGACTGATATGGGTCTTGAGGTTAAAAAAAAAACAACAAAAAAATGCAGTAACAATAATTCTTAAGTATCGAAGATATAATTACATTTTAAAACATAAGTGGTAACCTCCATTATTTCGAATACAATAGAAACACTATTTGCTACTACGTTTCAAATATGTTACATGACTTGATAAGCCACGTTTATCAGATTTTTAAACTTTTCTCTGACAAAAATTCTAAACCTTAAAAGAAAACACATTGAGCAAAATTCATGTTTTTGGTATTCTTACAGGCGAGCTACAGCTTTTTTGGCCAATTTCCGCTGTAATCTCCGATTTTCATCAGTGTCACGAAGGACATGATCCTCTGCTGCCCATCTATCCCAGCTAAAGAAACAAAAGAGGAAAAGGGTGTAAAATTCAGTATTTTAGTTTGACATGAAACAAATGTTAAAAGCACCACACAGGAACAGAAGTGTCTCAAAATTACTTACCTTTCAGAAAACTATTTAAATATTTTAAATCACAAAAAGAGAAACCACAACTCATTCAGACACAGAAGCAATGAGAATCTCCAAAAGCAACCATAGAGAATCCAAATATAGTCGACTCAGAAGTAATCAGAGTAGGCAAGGTTTGACAAAAAAGCAAAAACAGGAAATGAAACTTTCCAAGGAGTGTTTCTAAAACTTAACAAAGAAGTTTGCAATGTTCCTGTGCACAGATGATCAATTTTCAGTCAGGTTTAACAAGTACACTCACCTTCTGTTCCAACCATTAAAATGGATCAGATATTCTGGGATCTTTCTGCCTTTTTCGTCTTTCCCAACAATAACATCGACGATCTGAAACCAGAAAATACCGTCCACAAACAATAGAACATACAGAATATCAGAAGCGGGATTAGGAAAACTAGATCATGGGCTTTTTTGTAAAAGAAAGGAAAGCATTCTCTCCTTTTTTAGACGGAGAGCTGGGCTGAAACATTTTCCCTTTCAATTCCATTTTTTCCCCTGAGTGGATGCCTCAAAATAGGAAACATCCCTCCAACCACCCCCTGATTGGTCTCTGAGTGTGAGAACGGGTGTAGGTTCTGAAGCCATTAGTCAGCCGAGTTGTCACTAAGAGTCCCGGCCTGACAAGCGAGCCTCTGCCGATAGACCTCTGGGAGTTGTAGTCTCCTGGGCTCCGCAGGATCGTCTGGCCAGTTAGGCTCGGAGATTCTGCCACCCCGCCTAGCGGTGTCCCCAGGGGGAAATTCGGGGGCAAATGAAGGGGCGTGTCACCCTTGGGGAGACTCAAGGCGGGGAGGGAGGAGGCACGGCAAACATAAACGTGAGGCAGGGGCAGCGGGTTGGAGCCCCAAAGTAGAACGGAAAGCCCAGAGGGGCGCTAGGGCCAGCCCCCACCCGACCTGCGAGACACACTCCT
>NW_011484744.1:13849-14748 GCF_000754665.1 Bison bison bison
CGGTGACAGCGGGCGAGCAGTGGGTGGCGAGGCTGATGGGTCTTTACCAGGGTCGTTAACATCTCATGTCTCAGCTTCCCCCCGTGGTTTTCCAACACCCACAACTGGCAGAGATGCTCCCTCGAGGTCTGTCTTCTCCAACACACTGAAACCTCCCTACAGGTGAGAGTTGTTCTAAGGCCGATACTAGCAGGTACCGACAGAGAGGGGATGCTCAGGACGAATGGCGGATGCTGGGAGAC
The DNA here is from genome assembly GCF_000754665.1 of Bison bison bison. NCBI lineage: Eukaryota > Metazoa > Chordata > Mammalia > Artiodactyla > Bovidae > Bison > Bison bison. The sequence continues at coordinate 14,092 of NW_011484744.1, forward strand.
CCTTTCTTGAAGGACAAACCTCTACAAACAGGAAAGATGGTGCTGGGTTTGTTTTCTTTTGAGGAGTGGAAAGCCTTTAGGCACTGTAGAAGACTCATCTGCAAACTGAGGTGGTGGTGAACTGCCAGTCCCCCACACTCTGGGCTCTGCTCTTGTCTCCAAAAATGTACACTTGCCTCCTCCTTCACTGGGCTCCTGATGCACATCCTTCACATTTCAGTCTGGACACAGCCAAGGGAAAACCCCTCCGCCTTCCCTAGACGATGATGCACCCCTCTAGGGATTCCCTCTCAGCCCTCTTGCATTTACTGCCCTGCAGTAGAAGGGCTGTTTACTTGGTAAATGTCTTTAAGACGCTCCACTCCTGAAGTTCGGGAAGGCAGGGCTACAGGGAATGTCATCCAGCTCATCGTTACATACTCTTGCTTTTATGTCCAACTGCGACCCCCCTGGACTGTAGCCCGCCAGGCTTTTCTGTCCATGGGATTTTCCTGGCAAGAATACTGGAGTGGGTTGCCGTTTCCTCCTCCAGGGCATCTTCCTGACCCAGGGATCGAACCTGCATCTCCTACATTGCAGGCAGATGGTTTACCGCTTAGCCATCAGGAAGCCAGGCCTGCCAATGCATACTCTTGGCACACAATGAATAGTGATGAA
>NW_011484744.1:14848-15272 GCF_000754665.1 Bison bison bison
ACCCAGCTTAGCAACTAAACAACAACAACAGTTGCTGGGATAATACAGTGGAGAAAGCAGAACTGGAGCTATGATTCCTCTTCAGGTTGTGGTTTATCTGGGATGAGATCTTGACGATGGTGTTCCCCATAAATGGCAGGGGGACCTCTGGGCACAAATAATTGCATGTCATACTTAAGCCATAATTTAATATTAATGTTTTTCTTTTTCTTGCTGGTAAATGGAGATTTCCTCTCCAGACTCTTAAGCACTCAGAGCAAAACTTGGATGCTTTCTTTTATTTCTCTCCATTTGTACCCCTTATATCCTTGAGCAATGCCTTTTCCCCTGTCTTCCTAAAAAGTCCAAGAATGCACAAGGCTTCAGGATCCTAAAAGTTACAAATCCCACTAATGGGAGCACCCCCTGGCAGCCCTCATCCAGA
>NW_011484744.1:15372-16057 GCF_000754665.1 Bison bison bison
TTCACAGAGATAAGGCAGAAGGAAGGAAAGTGCTGATTGGCTACAGCCTAAAGACCAGTTGGCTGTTTCTGATTGGTTGTCCTTAGCATCTTGATTTCATAACATTGAGGAACTTACTTACAGGCTTAGATTTTGGTTTGCTTACCTAGGCTGCCAAGGCATTAGGGCCACCTCAGTCTGATGGCCTCTTTGTTTAATTGATTAAACCTATTCGCCCTTTTGGTCATCCTCTCATGCAGGAGACATTGACTGACAATTTGGTGTTAGTGCCGCTCTCACTCACTCACAGTTAAGTTGCTCTTGTCTCATTGTGAAACTCACAGGTTTTGATGTCAGATCCGTGGAAGATCTGTTTTTGATGTTCATCTCATTTTTCATCTTGTTTCTGTTTCTCCAAGTGCAGTGAGACCACCTGATACACTGCTGATGGCTGTGAACATACATTTAAGACTATCGAGAGAACACAGCACACCAGGGGCTCTACAATGCTGACTATAGGAGGATAATACCAAGAACCTGAAGTATACACTTTGACCAGGGCCCCCATGAATCAAACCAATTGGTATCAAATATATCAAAAAATGTACTAGAAGGAGCATCAACCTGTTTTAGCCAAGTGGCTTGATTAATTTATTGCATTTGCTCCAATACCAGAGGTGTTAATCCAGGTTCAGCAGGAGATATT
>NW_011484744.1:16157-16592 GCF_000754665.1 Bison bison bison
CCCTCATCCAGATTAGGACCCCTAGAGAGGTCTTCATGTCTAATGTGGGTGGAGCATCCTTTTCCTCTTGGGTTAAAGGTAAAGAACATGGTGGGCTCTGGGATCTGGTCCTACACTTGTCGGTTCCTAGTTTGTATCTAACCTTGGACAACTGAGTAGTCTCTCTGGGATGCAGTTTTCATACAATTAAAGTGACAATAATAGTGGCTTCTACCTCAGGGTTGTTTTAGGAATAAATCAGTCTATTCAGTGTATATGCCTTTGTGCATAAGAAGTGGTGGGTCAATGCTTGCTATTAATATCAGGCACTTCATGAACACTTCTCCTTGTCCCGATTCATTCAACATATATTTATTGAGCCTCCTGTGTGCTGGATACTAGACACACAAGGTAGGATACAGATACCCCTGGCCTCAAAGAGGATACATTTCAGGA
>NW_011484744.1:19306-20691 GCF_000754665.1 Bison bison bison
CTTGTAACTGGATAAGGTCATCTCAGGTGGTTAAAAGTTCTCCACTGCGGCCACTGTAACTCAAGATTATCTTTGGTAAAATTAACTTCATTTTTAAAAATTTGTATTTATTAATTTTAAATTTTTTGGCTGTGCCACCAGGCAGGTGAGATCTTCGTTTCCCTGCAAGGGATCAAACCCTCGCCACCCCTGCACTGGAAACTGTGAATCCCAACTCCTGGGCCAGCAGGGAAGTGTCCAGTAAGGTTGATTTCAAGACAACATTTTATTAACCTGAGGCCTCATACCAGACCCGGTCAAGTTTCTAGGTCAAACCCAGTCGGTCCTGATGGTGAGTTGCATGACAATGTGAATGTACATAGGGCCACTGAACTTTACAGTTAAATATGGTTAAAATAGTATGTTTTATATTATGTGACTTTTAACCCCAATTGAAAACATTAAAACAAAAACAGTCCATCCTGCACCGGGTTTCTGGTTTCTATTCATAAGTTGAACCCAGTCCGTCCCCAGACCCATTTCACTTTCTAAGTTGGAACTGGTTTGTCCCTGGACCCGGTCCAGTTTCTAATTTGGACCCAGTTCTTTGCTGGACCCAGTTAGCCATCAGACCTCATTCGGTTTCTAAGTCGGACCTGGTCTGTCCTGGCCCAGTTTTTAAGGTGGACACAGTTTGTCCCTGGACTCAGTTCAGTTTCTAAGTTGGATCCAGTCTGATTCTGAGCAGTTTCTGGACCCAATGTGAGAAAAGAAACGTGTGAAGGTCCAGGCTCTGAGAGGGACTCGCCCGTCACCTCGGGAGGCGAGTGGGCCGCCCATCAAGTGACTTCATAGGTACCTGTTTGCTCACTGCTCCTGGGGGCTCTCGGGCTTCTTTGGTTCCCTGTCCTGATACCAGAGCTGTTAAAAGGTAAACTGAGGCATATTAAAAGTTCGTAGAGTTTCTAAGCAAAATCAGCTAGAACTGGGCAGCACCAAACCGGTGTGATAAGGGGTGTGCTGCTGACGGGAAGTGCGGGGGCTGTGGGAGGCTTTTTAAAAATTTATTTATTTTAATTTATTCTTTAATTGGAGCGAAATTGCTTTGTAATGTGTTGGTTTCTGCCGTACAACAGCGCACTTCAGCCATAATTATAGATCTATCATCTCCCTCTTGCGGGAGTGGGTGTGAGGGCTTTTATAGCGAAAAGGCATAATCAAAATAAGGAAATTATTGATGGGATGTAGTTTCAAGCCTAGTTGGCTGCTTGGTATTAGTTGTCCTTAGGTTTCAATTTGGTAACCTTGAGGCATTTACAGGCTTAGATCCTGCTTTTGATTTGCTTATATAGGCCTCCAAGGGGTTAGAGTCACCTCTATCTAATGGCCTCCTTGTTTAATTAATT
>NW_011484745.1:0-491 GCF_000754665.1 Bison bison bison
TTAGCTTTCTTTATGGCCCAACTCTCACATCCATACATGACTACTGGAAAAACCATAGCTTTGACTAGGTGGACCTTTGTGGGCAAAGTAATGTCTCTGCTTTTTAATATGCTGTCTAGGTTGGTCATACTTTTTCTTCCAAGGAGCAAGTGTGTTTTAATTTCATGGCTGCCGTGATTTTGGAGCCTAAGAAAATAAAGTCTCTCACTGTTTCCATTGTTTGCCCATCTATTTGCCATGAAGTGATGGGACTGGATGCCATGATCTTAGTTTTTTGAATGTTGAATTTTAAGCCAGCTTTTTCACTCTCCTCTTTCACTTCAGTTCCTCTTCACTTTCTGCCATAAGGGTGCTGTCATCTGCATATCGGAGGTTATTGATATTTCTCCCAGCAATCTTGATTCCAGCTGGTGCTTCATCCAGCCTGGCATTTTGCATGATGTACTCTGAAGTCTAAGTTAATAAGCAGAGTGACAATATATAGCCTTGAC
>NW_011484745.1:4386-5081 GCF_000754665.1 Bison bison bison
CAACACAAGAGAAGACTCTACACATGGATATCACCAGATGGTCAACACCGAAATCAGATTGATTATATCCTTTGCAGCCAAAGATAGAGAAGCTTTATAGTGTGCAAAAACAAGACTGGGAGCAGACTATGGATCAGATCATGAACTCCTTATTGCCAAATTCGACTGAAATTGAAGAAAGCAGGGAAAACCACTAGACCATTCAGGTATGACCTAAATCAAATCTCTTATGACTATACAGTAGAAGTGACAAATAAATTTAAGGGACTAGATCTGACAGAATGCCTGATGAACTAGGGATGGGGGTTCGTGACACTGTACAGGAGACCAGAATCAAGACCATCCCCAAGAAAAAGAAATGCAAAAAAGCAAAATGGCTGTCTGTGGAAGCCTTAGAAATAGCTGTGAAAAGAAGAGAAGTGAAAGGCAAAGGAGAAAAGGAAAGATATACCCATTTGAATGCAGAGTTCCAAAGAATAGCAAGGAGAGATAAGAAAGCCTACTTCAATGATCAGTGCAAAGAAATAGAGGAAAACAATAAAATGGGAAAGACTAGAGATCTCTTCAAGAAAATTAGAGGTACCAAGGGAACATTTCATGCAAAGATGGGCTCAATAAAGGACAGAAATGGTATGGACCTAACAGAAGCAGAAGATATTAAGAAGAGGTGGCAAGAATACACAGAAGAACTGTAC
>NW_011484745.1:5310-7148 GCF_000754665.1 Bison bison bison
ATCTATTTCTGCTTTATTGACTATGCCAAAGCTTTTGACTGTGTGGATCACAATAAACTGTGGAAAATCCTGAAAAAGATGGGAATACCAGACCACCTGACCTGCCTCTTGAGAAATTTGTATGCAACAGTTAGAACTGGACATGGAACAACAGACTGGCTCCAAATAGGAAAAGGAGTACGTCAAGGCTGTATATTGTCACCCTGCTTGTTTAACTTATATGCAGAGTACATCATGAGAAACACTGGGCTGGAAGAAGCACAAATTGGAATCAAGATTGCCGGGAGATATATCAGTAACCTCGGATATGCAGATGACACCACCCTTATGGCAGAAAGTAAAGAGGAAATAAAAAGCCTCTTGATGAAGGTGAAAGAGGAGAGTGAAAAAGTTGGCTTAAAACTCAACATTCAGAAAACGAAGATCATGGCATCTGGTCCCATTATGTCATGGGAAATAGATGAGGAAACAGTGGAAACAGTGTCAGACTTTATTTTTTTTAGGGCTCCAAAATCACTGCAGATGGTGACTGCAGCCATGAAATTAAAAGACGCTTGCTCCTTAGAAGAAAAGTTATGAGCAGCCTAGATAGCATATTGAACAGCAGAGACATTACTTTGCCAACAAAAGTCCGTCTAGTCAAGGCTATGGTTTCTCCAGTGGTCATGTATGGATGTTAGAGTTGGACTGTGAAGAAAGCTGAGGGCGGAAGAATTGATGCTTTTGAACTGTGGTGTTGGAGAAGACTCTTGAGAGTCCCTTGGACTGCAAGGAGATCCAACCAGTCCATTCTGAAGGAGATCAGCCCTGGGATTTCTTTGGAAGGAATGATGCTAAAGCTGAAACTCCAGTACTTTGGCCACCTCATGCGAAGAGTTGACTCATTGGAAAAGACTCTGATGCTGGGAGGGATTGGGGGCAGGAGGAGAAGGGGACGACAGAGGATGAGATGGCTGGATGGCATCACTGACTCGATGGACGTGAGTCTGAATGAACTCCCGGAGTTGGTGATGGACAGGGAGGCCTGGCGTGCTGTGATTCATGGGGTCGCAAAGACTCAGACACGACTGAGTGACTGAACTGAAAGAACTTATAGACACACAGTTAGAATTAAAACATATTGAGGAATCTTACTCTCCTTGGAACTCTGATATTTTTGTTATGAAAAAGAAATCTAACAAATGTCATCTCTTAACAGACCTTAGAAAAGTTAATGCATCTATGAAACCCATGGGTGCACTACAACCAAGGATCCCATCACCTACTACTATTCCTCAAAATTGGCACATTATTATACTGATTTACAAGATTGCTTTTTAAATATACCTGTACACCCTTTAGACCGAGAGAGATTCACTTTCTCTCTTTCTTTTCCTAATCACATTGGGCCTCATAAAAGATTTCAATAGACTGTGTTACCTCAAGGTATACTTAACAGTCCTACTATTTGTCAAAATTTTGTAGCCAAGGCTTTACATCCAATGTGACAGCAATTCCTTCATGCATATATCATTAATAATATACTGTAACTACCAAAAGGGGAAGTGATATTTTTGACACTGAATGGCCATGATATTCTTTAGACTCCAGAAAAAACTGATTAAAATAAAATCTTTTTTGAAATTGCAAAACCGGTTCTTCTTACATGTGCAGTTAGGAAAAGGTTAACTTGTTAAAAAATACTTTTCTGGAGCTCCAATTATGCCTGGGAAGCAAAAACAGGCCTACGAAAAAACCTAAAGTTAACTCTTATCATGTCCTTGGGATACACAGCCCACTCTATCTGGGACTCCAGCCGTAAACAAATTGGTGGAACTCAGGGAAAAAAAAAAAAAAAG
>NW_011484745.1:7579-15951 GCF_000754665.1 Bison bison bison
ATTAAATAGCTAGGTCATTTCCAAATAAAGTAAGATTTTAAAACATTAATTACTGAACACTAACTTCCTCTTACAAAAAGTTTTTCTTACAGAAAAACTAAAGAGATTTTAGACTATTAATAAGTATATAGAAAAATATATATTTATATAAAAATAAATATATATTATAATAAATATGTTCACCAATCTATAAAATGCTAATATACAAGACACTTCATAGTTGCTAAAGTAAGATGTGTGCTTTTAATCAAAAGATATAAGAAATGGCTAATAAAATGATGAATACAAACATATAAAAAAGGTTTCTGACAAATGAAAGAGAATTTTATGGCAAATGGATGTAACTCATTGCTCTGAACTTTCTTCCTCGTCCTTCTTACATGTCTCAATTGATACAAATTCTTCTCTTACATAGGCCACACCTCTCCGAGGTGAAACTACATGACATGTTATAATCCACCTGTTAGCTTACTTTGCAATAATGAGAACACCTAATTCTATAAAAACAGACAATGGCCCTGCCTATATTTCTAAGCAGTTCAAACAATTTTTACATTCATTCTCTATTAAACAGATTACAGGTATTTCTTATAATCCACAAACACAAGACATAGTTAACCAAACACATTACACACTGAAACTACAAATAAAAAATTAAATAAGGGGATATACACAGGAACACTTTTATCTTCCTTATCCAGAGCAGACTTTACTAGATTCCAATGAAATATATTCTTTAAGCCTATAACTACTGTTAATATATTTATTTGTTTTAAATTTTTTAAACTTAACGCAAGGAGATATCTTGACACGAGCAGAAAGACATTTAGAGGAATTGAAGGACTCTTCTCTTCCTCTGCCCATTTGGTACCAAGACAGGTTGAATAAACAATAGAAATCTGGGAAATTAATCTTATAGGGAAAGGGGTATGCTTGTATTTCCCTAGATGGATCCAACGAACTCACATGGCTTTCTCTTTGGAAGATCCAACCCAAGGGGGCCCCCGGCCTTCAACATAGAGGCGAGACAACAAAAACACCAGGAAGAAGAAATTCCAATACAGGCCATGGCGGCTCTAAAGATCTCCAGAAAGCACCGCCCTCGGCGCCATCAACCTTATGATCTCCCCTCTTGGGGACAAATAAAAACCCTTACTAATCAAGCTGAAAATCCAGTTTCTCAATAGAGAATGCCTCGGAGTCCTGAAAATATTTTTTTGCCCTGCTTGCTTTGCTTGCTTGCGCCTCCCCTACTGCCCCCAACCCCCAACCCCCTCCTTCCCCCCGCCCCCCCCCCAAGCTGAACTAATCAATCACACTTACTGGGCTTACGTACCCAACCCCCCTTTACTTCAGGTTGTAGAATGGACGGAGAAAGGACCAAACCTATTAACCAATGACTCCATACATATGCCTTCTCCCTGGAGCCTTAAAGGGCCATCACACCCTGAACAAGAAGGGAAACTAATTAATATCTCTCTAGGTTATGAAGTCCTTCCTTTGTGTATGGCCCAGCAAAATTATGCATAAAAGTTAGCAAACTTGGGGTTTTGCCCTGCCTCCAAAAGAGGACTTTCGGACGTTGCTTAGATTATTTACTGCCCTTTCTTTGTCTGTGAACCATGTTTATACTACTGAAACTTTAGGGAAAGAGTTATGGAAAGAACAAAGAACACTATGCAAAGGGTTTACTAATAAGAACTTTAAATATACTCTGGTTCATTGGGACAAATGTCAGGCCAAACCAGGAAAATTAATGTTTGTGGCTAATCATACAATTGTCAATTGGGGACCCCATGGTATGTGGTTATCTAACTGCTCAGATGATACTAACAACACTATGTGTGATTATGCTACTCAAGAAGCATAGGTTAGTAACACTACAATGGAACATTACCATGACAAAGGACTTCTTGAGTGGCTTGACGGTGGAATGGCACCCCCTCGTCCTTGAATCGTCCTCGATAAACAGATTGGGCCTGAACAATGGGACACCTGGAAACACTGCGAGAACCGAAAAACTTGGGACTTGGACTGGACATTTCACAGGGACCAATCTTAGTCATAGAAACTATTTCTTTCATTATAATCAATCATATTTCATACAAGCTTGTGTTCCCCTTCCTTTTGTTCTAGCTATAGGAAGCTTACAATTCAATAAGACTTTACGTTCTGCAACTTGTATAAATTGCAAATTTTATACTTGTCTTAACACTTCTGTTTCCTTAAGAAATTAATCCCTTTTGATTCTTTGATCTCCACATAGTCTGGTTACCAATAAATCTCCAGTGGCCCTGGGAAGAAGGCCCCATAGCTGGACTTGCTTCCCGGTTACTTATTAAACTGCTCCAGTGATCTAAACGATTCTTGGCATTTTGGGATTAATAGCTATTTGCATCACTGCTGCCATCACTGGCATTGCTTTACAAAACCTCAATTCAAACACATAATTTTACCCAAAATTGGACTAAAGATGCTCATACTATGTGGGCCACTCAGGCTCAGATAGATGAGGATATTCAAGATGAAATACAGGAACTAAAAATAGTCATCAAATGGGTTGGAGATCAATTAATAGATGTACAAAAATAGGTGATGCTAAAATGTGATTGGAATTCTACTCAATTTTGTGTTACTCCTGTTCAATTCAATAATAGTACCTACAACTGGGAACAAATCAAATTTCATTTACCAAACATACATGATAATTTCTCTCTGAATGTACAATTATTACAAAAATAAATCTTTGAAACCTTTTCTAAAAATCTGCCCTCTTCCACTAATTTGGAAACTTTTGCTGAAAAACTAGCTGATCAATTATCTGGGTTAGACCCTCTCGGATGGTTTCAAAGCATTACTCACAGTATTGGGTCTGGAACTGTAATACTGTGATTGTCTTGACAATTATATTTGTCATTCACCATTGCCTTCATGCAAAAATTGTTAAAACTAAACAAACTCAAATGGTCAGAACCCTTTTCACAAATATTATAAATAAGGGGGAACTGTCAGGGAATGTTTAACAGGAGGATTCCAATGTGCTGTTCCTCATAAATCCTCTGTTCCTTATCAGTTTCTGTTGTCAGAAACAAGTGGAACGGCACGCCGCTCCCAGGACTGAGGTCATAGGATGAGACAGGCTTGAAATGACGTCAGTAAACATTCTCCTTACGACAAAACTGCTTAGTCTCGATCCTCTTTCTTGAGATATGGATTGTCTCCTGACCTTGTGACCATTATTAATCCCTTGTTCCCTTCGTAAGGGTTGCTATATGTTTGCTTTTCTGATCTTTATCATCATCGAAAGAAATTTCTTGTACAACAGCCTACATATACACTCACAGAAAGATCATTAAAGCACCTTTGCTCCATCAGTGCTTGGGTCCTTGTGTCTTTCTTTCTTTCTCTTTCTCTCTTTCACTTTCTTATCGTCGACTCCAGACCACCAGGTTCTGGTCCATTAAAGGACCCCAACAGATTCCAACGCAATATATTGTTTAATCCTATAACTATTGTTAATACAGCTTTCTTTGTTTAAATTTTTTAAACTTGCCACAAGGGGATATTTTGACAAAGCAGAAAAACATTTTGAGGCATTGAAGGATACCTCCCTTCCTCTGCCCATCTGGTATCAAGATGGGTTGACTAAACAATGGAAATCTGGAAAATTAATATTACAGGGAAAGGGGTATGCTTGTATTTCTCCAGATCGACCCAACAAAATCAGTTGGCTCCCTCTTCAGAAGATCCGCCCCAGGGCAGACACCAGCATTCAAGATAGAGAAGAAACAGTGAAATCCCCAGGAGGAAGAGTTTCCAGTACAAGCCATGGCGACTTTAAAAATTTCCAAGAAATGCTGCACTTGAGGTCATCGACCTTATGATCTCCCAACCTGGGGACAGATAAAAACCCTTCTAATCAAGCTGAAAATCTGGTTTCTCAACAAGCAATGCCTCAGAATCCTGAAAATATTTTTGTCGCTATGCTTGCTTTGCTTGCTTTTGCTTCCCCCACTCAGGCTGACTTGATTAATCACACTTATTAGCCTTATATACCTAACCCCCCTTTATTGCAGGTTGTAGAATGGACAGATATAGGACCGGTTGATCCACTAATGACTCAGTACATATGCCTCCTCCTTGGAGCTTGGAGGGGCCCTCTCATCCTGAGGAAGAAGGAAGATTGATTAACATTTCTCTAGGCTATAAAATCCTTCCTTTATGCATGGGCCCAGCAGAATTATGTATTAATGTTAGTCGACAAACATGGGCTTTCATCCTGCCTCCAAGAAAGAACTTCCACACATTGTTTAGACTGTTTACTGCCCTGTCCTTTCATAAGAACCCTGTCAATACTACCAAAACTCTAGGAAAATGACAAAAGTTGGAATCCAAGGGGTTTACTTATAAGGACTTTAAATATACTCCTGTTTAATGAGATAGATGTCAAGCTAAATCATGGAAATTAATGTTTGTGGCTAAATACATCATTGTTGATTGAGGACCCTATGGTATGTGGTTATCTAACTGCTCAGATGATATTAACAGTACTATGTGTGATTATGTTACTCAAGTAACATGGAAGATTACCAATTGTTCAATGGAACACTTGGATGACAATGGACTCCTTGGCTGGCTTGATGGTGGAATGGCACCTCCTCGCCCTCAAATTGTCCTCAAAAAACGAATTGGGCCTGAACAATGGGACATCTGGAAACTTGCTCCAAACACTGAAAAACTTGGAACTTGGACTGATATTTCACAGGGACCAGTCATAGTCATAGTAACTATTCCTGCCATTATAATCATTCATATTTTATACAAGCTTGTGTTCCCTTTCCTTTTGTTATTGCCATAGGAAACTTACAATTTAATAAGACTTTACGTTCTGTGACTTGTATAGATTGCAAATTGTATACTTGTCTTAATTCCTCTATTTCTCTAAAAAAACGAATCCCTGTGATTCTTCGATCTTGACGTAGTCTGTGGTTGCCAGTAGATCTCCAACGACCCTGGAAAGAGGGTTCCATGGCAAGACTTGCCTCCCAGTTTCTCACGAAATTACTCTGATGATCTAAGCGATTAATTAGATGGTTGATTCTTGGCATTTTGGGGTTAATAGCCATTTGCACCACTGCCACTTTCACAGACACTGCTTTACAAACTTCAGTTCAAACACAAAACTTTATTCAAAATTGGACTAAAGATGCTCATACTATATGGGTCACTCAGGTTCAGATAGATGCAAAAGTTCAAGATAAAATTCAGGATGTAAAAACAGCCATCCAATGGGTTGGAGATCAACTAATAGATTTACAAAAACAAGTATTATTAAATTGTGATTGGAATTCTACTCAATTTTGTATCACTCCTCTTCGGTTCAACCATAGTGCTTACAACTGGGAAAAAATCAAATTTCATTTGCAAGATATGCATAATAATGCTTCCTTAAATGTACAATTGTTGCAAAAGGAAATCCTTGAAACCTTCTCTACGAGTCTACCCTCTTCCAACTATTTGGGAACCTTAGCTGAACAGCTAGCTGATCAATTATCTGGGCTAGACCCTCGAAGATGGTTTCAAGGCATTACACATAGTATTGGATCTGGAACTATAATGCTGATAAATATCCTGATGATTATATTTGCAATATATCGATGCCTTTCAACTAAAATTGTTCAAACTAAACAAACTCACTTGGTCAGGGCCTTTTTCACAAAAATATCTACAGTCATCCCCAATTATGAAAAAATAAAAAAGGGGGAACTGTCAGGGGACATTCAACTTTAAAGGATCCAACCTGATATTTTCTTCTTTTGTGTGACATTTCTCAAGGACTCTATTCCTTACCAGTTCCTGGAAAATAGGAATGAGCAAAACTGCATGCAGTTCTCAGGACTGAGATCATGAGAAATGGCATCTGCTTGGATTCCTTTCAGTGACTCCCTTCAGTGACCTTTTACTTAAAGGTAATCTATTCAGTTATGCCCCTCTTCCTCAGGATATGGAATGCTTTCTGGCCCTTTCAAGACTGTTATTTGCTTGGCTTTGTTTTTCCTCAATTTTTTTACTATCTAAAGCTGCCTTGTATGAAGATATATAAACATGTGTTTCTGCAAATAAAGCACCCTTGTTTCACTTGAGACTTGGGTCCCCTGCATCCTTCTCGTCGACTCCAGTCCCCAGGTCCCAGTCTACAAAGACCATGACAGCTCTGTCTTCAATTTCCACAAATAAGAGTAACTCTTCTTTAATCATACATACAAGTTATTTCTATTCAATGGAGAACATGACCCTTTTCCTAGGCATTGTTCCTAGCACACCATCAGTCCCTGGTAACTGTCCCTCTCCTCCTACGAAAAGCCCAGTCCTTTCAACATCTTGCCTACTCTGTTCAAGGTCAGGTGGTAGAACATTATGTTTTATAACAGGTTGGACTATGTATGGAAGGGCTTCCTGATCCTACTGACTATGATGAGTCATGTCCTAGTTTTACATTATTTTCCACCCTCCCTGTTGCTAATTCACACACACTATTGAATTTCATAATTCAAGCTATGTGTTTTTCCAGGAAACATGGATGTGAATGAATTTTATCTAATGAAGTCGGCCCCTTCATCTCACTGATTCCTTCACATAGACCATCGTGAAATGCATGTAGCAAATGCATTTGATCAATGTATTACCAAAGCCAAGCTCTTACAGCTCACCACACAACACACTAATAAACTGACAGACAACTTGTTGGACAAGGAATAGTGACTTTATTCAGAAAGCAAGGAGACCAAAAAGATGGTGGACTACTGTCCCAAAGAATCATCTTTGCTGAGTTAGAATTCAGGTTTCTTTTACAAGAAAAGATCTCTATAGCTTCTCTTCAAATATGGACTTACTGCAGTTGTTGAGTACCTGAACTAAAGTCATCAGAGAATACATATAGTGAAAAAGGTAAAGGATCTGCCACAACCACTGAGTCTGGGAAGTATGGCTCCACTATGTTCCTGTCTTGTGACTTTTGGGTAAGATCCTTGCCACACACATTACATTGCTGTGTGTTTTCTCCAGGATAAATACTCTGATACTACTGGTGAGATGTGAGCTGTCAGGATAGGGTGTTTTTTGGGTTTTTTTTTAAACATTTGTGAAATTGATGAGGAATCTTTCTAGAATGAATTCATGTTCTAAAGACCTGACTAATAAATACATATATATCTGGCTTCTGTCCAGTATGAATTTTCTCATGAAGCCTAAGATGTTGCCACACTCATATTTATATGGTTTCTCAGTAGTATGAATTCTCTGATCAACAGTAGGCTGTGAATTTTGAACTTTGAATTTTGAAGACTTCTACCATATACCACCGGAGAAGGCAATGACACCCCATTCCAGTACTTTTGCCTGGAAAATCCCACGGAGTAGCCTGGTGGGCTGCAGTCCATGGGGTCGCTAGAGTTGGACACGACTGAGCAACTTCCCTTTCACTTTTCACTTTCATGCATTGGAGAAGGAAATGGCAACCCACTCCAGTGTTCTTGCCTGGAGAATCCCAGGGACAGGGAAGCTTGATGGGCTGCCGTCTCTGGGGTCCCATAGAGTCGGACACGACTGAAGCAATTTAGCAGCAGCAGCAGCAGCAACCATATACCACATTCACATAAGTTTTTCTCATGTATGGATTTTCTGATGTTTAGTGAGTGCTGAGACCTGAGTAAAGGATTTTCCACACTCGAAATATTTGAAAGGTTTCTCTATATGTATTCTCCAATGTCTTTTAAGGTGTGAATTTTGACTGAAGAATTTGCCACACTCATTACATCTGAAAGGTCTCTCTCCAGTATGAATTCTCCAGTGAAGTTGAAGATGCGCTTTTTGACTGAAGACGTTTCCACACTCATCACATTTGTAAGGTTTCTCACCAGTATGAACTGTCTGATGAGTTAAAAGGGGTGACTTTACACGAAAGGCCTTGCCACACTCATCACATTTGTAAGGTTTCTCTCCAATATGAACTGTCTGATGCCTTAAAAGGATTGACTTTACACGAAAGGCCTTGTCACACTCATTACATTTGTAAGGTTTCTCTCCAATATGAACTGTCTGATGCCTTAAAAGGATTGACTTTTCATGAAAGGCCTTGCCACATTCATCACATTTGTAAGGCTGCTCTCCAGTATGAACCCTCTGATGACCAGCAAGGTGTTCATTTCGGCTGAAGACTTTGTCACATATATCACATTTAAATAATTTCTTTCCTGTATGAATTTTCTGATGTCTCCTGCGGCTTGAACTGTCAGAAAAGGCCTTGCCACACTCATCACATTTGTAAGGTTTCTCACCAGTATGAACTGTCTGATGAGTTAAAAGGGTTGACT
>NW_011484745.1:17005-20374 GCF_000754665.1 Bison bison bison
GTTCATTTCGGCTGAAGACTTTGTCACATATATCACATTTAAATAATTTCTTTCCTGTATGAATTTTCTTATGTCTCCTGAGGTGTGAGCTGTCAGTAAAGGCCTTGCCACACTCATCACACTTGTAAGGTTTCTCTCCAGTATGAACTGTCTGATGACTTAAAAGGATTGACTTTACACGAAAGGTCTTGCCACACTCATCACATTTGTAAGGTTTTTCCTTGTGTGCTTTGAGTTCTTGTGTTATTACTGAAGGATTAATAAAATCATTCCCATATATATTAGAAACACTGGGTTGGACACAAGGAGGAATTCTTTGAAGTGGTGAAAATGAGAAACTGTTGTTGACAGACCTCTTAGCTTCATTATATTCAGAAATTATCCCACCAGTTTGAAATATCTGCAGCTTATCCTGAAAGTTAAATCCAAGTCTGTTTCCAAAGGGCTTGATTCCTGCATCCTTTCTATGATGCAAATCTCTTCCATCAGGCATATTTCCATTAAGGCTTACAGGTGTTCCTTTGTAATTTCTTTTGTCGTCTCTCCCCTGACATTCAAAGTCACGCATATTTTCCTGACTTTCCTGACAAAGATGAAAATGTTTGATTTCACAGCTTTCAGGTCTTCCCAGCATCGATGTTTGGAATGTTTCTAGTTTCTCACTGTTCGCTTTGGGTTGTAAATGCTTGATCACATGTGTAGGAGAGATATCTACAAGATAAAAAGAATCATAGGTATCCTGCTCACAGTAATTCAAAAATAAATGTTTCATGTTGAATATATATTACACCAAGAGTAATACTTACACCAAGTTATGAAACACCACAATGATGACCTTAAGTTTTTAGAAACACTAAAGGAATAGAATTCTTAACTTAAGAAAGTGTAAAATAAATTCACCGTTAAGGTAGTCTAGTTTTAAAAACCATATGCCAAACACACTCACATTGGATAATCCTATGCCAACTCTCAAAAACAGTATTTTTCTACCAGAACTCTTAGGAATGTATCAATCAACAGTTGTCTCAAATTGAAAAGAAAAATATTACACTATCACTGTATTCTGCATACTTACTGTACATAAATAAATTCTAAACAATATATTATATATTGTAACAGTAAATAATCCAAAACCAAAATAATCCAAAATAAGCTTACCCAATTAATAATTAACTAGTCACAATTGGTTGTTTACAATTGAAAACAAATGAGAAAATGAAGAATATGACAAAAACAATTTTTTGGAAACAATATAGTTTTCTAAATCTGCTATAGAACTACGTACCCATAAAGAAAGTCATTTTACAACGCTAACAAGCAGTATGTGTCAGCTGTATTGCAGAATACACACTAAAAGACCGTCATCTGTAAATGACACATAAATTAAGACGTAAAATAGTCACCACTTTTCTAACAGCCAATAAACTAAGCAATCCCTACCTATGTTATTGTTCTTCAGTCGCTCAGTCATGTTTGACTCTTTGCGACACTGTGGACTGTAGCTCACCGGACTCCTCTGTCCATGGGATTTCCCAGGCAAGAATAGTGGAGTGGGTTGCCATTTCCTTCTCCACGGGATCTTCCTGACTCAAGGATCAAACCTGCATCTTCTGCATTAGCAGGTGAATTCTTTACCACTGAGCCACCAAGTAAGGCTAATCTCTAGCCATGCACTATTCTTAATTACCTGGTTTAATGGCACCAAAATACAATGAATAAAAAGTGAATGCTTTGTGTATTTATTGACTAGGGTCAGACACAATACTGCTGAAAAATGTTGCAAGTGAAAAGCATACAAAATATAATGTAGTTGAGGTTTGACAGAAAACAAAATTCTGTAAAGCCATTATCCTTCAATTAAAAAATAAATAAAATTTTAAAAGATATAATGTAGATAAAGTCATATCATAAAGAACATGACAGAATATAGATATTACTTTTTTTAAACAAAAATAAATTTTGAGTATTTACTATAAAACATGTACTACTGTAAGCCAACTGACAGCACTAATTTGCTTTAACAGGCTTGAGGTAAATTAACATGTCTTTCTCTAATCAGAGCAGGAGACACACCCAATTGGCACACAAAGTGGTAAGAGAACCAGGATATGAATCTGAACCTATAGACTGAGAAAACTTATTTGTAAACATGACCACCCACCGAATGAATAGATAAGAAAAGATTAGAAAATATTAAAAATAATACAAGGAACTTAGAAAGAAAATATCAAAGAAGATACAAGACAGAAGTAGTCTGTTTAATTATTATTCAACCATCCCATCTCAAAATGGGTTGTGAATCATTATGGATGCACAGAGTGATTTAGGTCATGTCCTGAGAAACTTGTTCAATAAATGACCAGATATTATCTTTATAGTGAGAGTATGTAGAAGGTGGAGAGATGTGATAAGTAAGAACAATGTTTCCATCCATATCAACATACTATGTGAGGAATGGTCAGGACTAAGAAAGGGCCTGCGTGGAGCATAGGGCACACAGGTTTATGTCAGATATCAGCTTGTGACTGCAAGTCTTTGTGAAAATAACTGAGTGCAAACTAATATACTGATATTAAAGGAAAAGAACTGGTTCAGCAAGTTTATGGGCATTATACTATGCGTATGGGACAGAAACAAGAGAGATTTTTAAAGTGACTGTGATATATGGAGAAAGCAGGATAATACCTGTTATACTATTTACAATGCAATGTATCCAACTGTGAATTTTGTAAGTTACAATGGAATGCTTATATTCGAGAAGAACATACACAATATTCCAGGATATTGTGTAAGAATCCTATTAGCAGAAATCAGAAGGAAAATCCAGGAAAAGGCTATCTAAACCTAGGTTCCTCTGACAAGTACGATTAATCTCTCCATTGGACATTTCAGGATTTGGAATAGCTGAACTGGAATTCTATCACCTCCACTAGCCCACTCCAGTGCTCTTGCCTGGAAAATCCCATGGACGAAGGAGCCTGGTGGGCTGCAGTCCATGGGGTCGCTAAGAGTCGGGGACGACTGAGCGACTTCACTTTCACTTTTCACTTTCATGTATTGGAGAAGGAAATGGCAACCCACTCCAGTGTTCTTGCCTGGAGAATCCCAGGGACGGGGGAGCCTGGTGGGCTGCCGTCTATGGGGTCACACAGAGTCGGACACGACTGAAGCGACTTAGCAGCAGCAGCAGCTTTGTTCGTAGTGATGCTTTCTAAGGCCCACTTGACTTCACATTCCAGGATGTCTGGCTCTAGATCAGTGATCACACCATCATGATTATCTGGGTCGTGAAGATCTTTTTTGTACAGTTCTTCTGTGTATTCTTGCCATCTCTTCTTAATATCTTCTGCTTCTGTTAGGTCCATACCA
>NW_011484745.1:22675-24742 GCF_000754665.1 Bison bison bison
CAGACTACACTACAAACTGACAGTCAACAAAGTGAAAGTGAAGTCGCTCAATCGTGTCCAACTCTTTGTGACCCCATGGACTGTAGACTACCAGGTTCCTCTGTCCATGGGATTTTCCAAGTAAGAATACTGAAGTGGGTTGCCATTTCCTTCTCCAGGAGATCTTCCTGACCCAGGGATTGAACCTGGGTCTCCTGCATTGTAGGCAGATGGCTTTACTGTCTGAGCCACCAGGGAAGTGGTATGATGATGGCACAAAACAGAAACACAGATCAGCAGAACAGGATAGAAAACCCAGAAATAAACCAATTTACTTATAGTCAATTATTCTATAACAAAGGAGGAAAGAATATAGAATGAAGAAGTCTCTTTAATAAGTGATGCTGGGATAAATGGATAGTTACATGAAAAAGAATGAAATTACAACATTCTCTAACACCACATACAAAAATAAACTCAAAATCTGTTAAACATCTAAATGCAAGACCAGATACCATAAAATTCATAGTGGAAAACAAATGCAAAACACTGACATGAATGTCAGCAAAATTTTTTTGAATTTATCTCTTAGAGTCATGGTAATAAAAGCAAAATCAAACAAATGAGATCTAATTAAATTTAAAATCTTTTTGCAAAGTAAAGGAAACCAAAAAAAGAACAAAAATTCAACTTTTGGACTAGGAGACTATATATGCAAATGATGCTACCAAAAGGGATTTATTTCCAAAATATACAATATTGTATATAAAATATACAGTTCATACAGCTTAATATCAAAACAAACAAACAACCCAGTCAAAAACTGGGCAGAAGATCAAAACAGGTATTTCTCCAAAGGAGACAAACAGATGGCCAACAGTCACGTGAAAAGATGTTTGACGTCTCTACTTATGAGAGAAATGCAAATCAAAACCACAAAAATGTATCACCACACTGGTCAGAATGACCACCATCAAAAAGTCTACAAACAATAAATGCTTGGGAGGGTGTGAAGAAAAGAGAACCCTCCTACACTGTTGGAAGGAACATAAATTGGTACTGCCACTTTGGAGACTAGCATGAAGGTTCCATAAAGAACTAAAAATAGAGCTATCACATGAACCAGCAATTCCAATCCTGGGCATATATCCAGAAAGGATAAAAACTAATTCAAAATGACACATGCACCCCAATGTTGTTAGCAGCACTATTTATACCAGGCAAAACATGGCAGCAACCTAAATGTTCACTGACAGAAAAAGGGATAAAGAATGTGTGGTACATATATACAAGGGAATATTGTGAAGTGCAAGTAGCTCAGCCGTGTCCAGCTCTTTAAGACCCCATGGCCTGCAGCCTGCCAGACTCCCCTGTCCATGAAATTCTCCAGGAAAGAACACTGGAGTGGGTTGCCACCTCCACCACATAAAACACAACGAAGTAATGCCTTTTGCAGCAATATAGACAGACTTAGAGATTATTCTAAGTGAAATCAGACAGAGAAAGACAAATATCACAGGATATTATATGTTGAACTGAAATAAATGATACAAATGAACTTATTCACAAAATAAACTCACCAGCATAAAAAACAAACTTATAGTTACCAAAGGGGAGAGTACAGGATGGTGGTGGGGGCAGGAAAGAGAGAGATAAATTAGGAGTCTGAGTATATACAAACTAATATGTATACAAAATAGATAAACAACAAGAACCTACTATAGCTCAGGGAACTATATTGAGTATCTTGTAAACTGCTGTATACCTGAAACACAACATTGTAAATTAACTATACTTAAAAAGCGGTGAAAGAAATGGCAACCCACTCCAGTATTCTTGCCTGGAGAATCCCAAGACAGAGGAGCCTGGTGGGCTGCCGTCTATAGGGTTGCACAGAGTAGGACATGGCTGAAGCAACTTGGCGTGCATGCACGCATGCACTGGAGAAGGAAATGGCAACCCACGCCAGTGTTTTTGCCTGGAGAATCCCAGGGACAGAGGAGCCTGGTGGGCTGCTGTCTGTGGGGTCGCACAGAGTCAGACACAAGTGACGCGACTCAGCAACAGCAGCAGCATACCTTAAAAGAA
>NW_011484746.1:0-597 GCF_000754665.1 Bison bison bison
TTCTTCTGTGTATTCTTGCCACGTCTTCTTAATATCTTCTGCTTCTGTTAGGTCCATACCATTTCTGTCCTTTATCAAGCCCATCTTTGCATGAAGTGTTCCCTTGGTATCTCTAATTTTCTTGAAGAGATCTCTAGTCTTTCCCATTTTGTTGTTTTCCTCTATTTCTTTGCATTGATTGCTGAGGAAGGCTTTCTTATGTCTCCTTGCTATTCTTTGGAATTCTGCATTCAGATGCTTATACCTTTCCTTTTCTCCTTTGCTTTTTGCTTCTCTTCTTTTCGCAGCTATTTGTAGGAACCTGGGATGTTAGGTTCCTGAATCAAGGCAAATTGGAAGTGGTCAAACAGATGGCAAGAGTGAATGTTGACATTCTAGAAATCACCCAACTAAAATGGACTGGAATGGGTGAATTTAACTTAGATGACCATTATATCTACTACTGTGGGCAGGAATCCCTTAGAAGAAATGGAGTAGCCATCATGGTCAACAAAAGAGTCCAAAATGCAGTACTTGGATGCAATCTCAAAAACGACAGAATGATCTCTGTTCATTTCCAAGGCAAACCGTTCAATATCACAGTAATCCAAGTCTAAT
>NW_011484746.1:3749-5523 GCF_000754665.1 Bison bison bison
GCGTTCCCACCAACAGTGTAAGAGGGTTCCCTTTTCTATACACCCTCTCCAGCATTTTGTAGACTTGTTGATAGCAGTCATTCTGACCTGTGTGAGATGGTACCTCATTGTGGTATTGATTTGCTTTTCTCTGATAATGAGCGATGTTGAGCATCTTTTCATGCATTTGTTAGCCATCTGTGTGTCTTCTTTGGAGAAATGTCTGTTTATTCTTTGGCCCATTTTTCAATTGGGCAAATGACCCAATGTTTGTTTAGCCCTCAAATCTTCCCCTCTCTTTTGGCCTGCACCATACAGTGCAAGATCTCAGTTCCCCAACCAGGGACTGAACCCAGGCCACGGTAGTGAAAGCTCAGAATCCTAACCACTATGTCATCAGTGAACTTCCTAGCCCCCAAATTCTAAGCTTTGCAAGAGTAATAAAGTAAAACTTTGATCCTGAGAGCCTTTCTACACAAGTACACAGATGATGTTTTGGTTCAATTGACCGTGGATCAGTGGCATGCTGCTGTTAACCTAGGGGGCAAGTAGAAGACCGCCTGTTCTATCTCACCTCTCATTCTTCGACCCATAGCTCTAGCTGGGGCCACACCCAGTCATTCATTTATTTCTGGTTCCTGGTCCCACCCAAAGCAAAAGGCTAACAATTCCTGAGCCAGTAACCTAAGGAGACAATACTGGCCATCGATCAGACCTCAGCACACTTAATGTTACCATCCTGTGCATGAAGGCAGGTCTTCAGAGTCTTTCTCCCCTCAATTACTATGCTTCTCTTGGTCTTTCCTAGGTCATAAGTTCCTAAGAGGATGTTTTTCATTGTAAATATTGCACCTTATGAAATAGTCAAAGATGAAATAAAAAGTACAGAACCATATAAATTAGGAAATCCTGTTATACAATCCCTACTCTCTCTTCCTAGTTCCCTCTCTGTGCCTCTCCCAAACCTGTTCATAAACCTGCCTGGTAAAGCCTGCCTGACTGCTCAGCATTCCTCTGGTAACTCCTCTTGCCTTTTCCCTGAAATAGCCCCTTCAGCTTTCATTCTATATTCTCTATCTTCTCCTTCTGAACCTGTCAGACTCCAAAAATGCCTCAGGAAACAGACTTTTAATTCAGTGCTACTTTGGCTTCCAGGAGCAATATCTGCCTTCACTGTTTAAATAATACATAACACCATCTCTCTGGTAAGCACCATCCCATACCACCCTTTTCCTGATCACGTCTATCCCTCTGAATGTCTCCATCTCTCTCTCTCAGAGTCAAAACTGTGGTTCTCGAGGTGTTTAAAATCATAGGGGCGGAGTGGGAGGGAGGGGTGGTGAGAGCAAGGGGGACTTTTCTCTATGTCACTATAATTTTGACAATAAATAATAAAAAGATCATAGATGTTCCTTGTACATTTCACAGTCCAGGAAAACATTTCCTACAAAATATCACATCAGTCTAAGATCACCTGTCATGCCATTTAACATTGTATAATGATACAAAAATAAAAATATATTACTCTTAAATTATCAAATACTAAAGAATGCATACATTGACTAGAAGTAAGTAGTAAGTGAAGAATTTGGGTTAAAAATAATGCTTAATGTGTTTGAACTTAAGAAAAAAAACACACTTTTTCTTATTTTCTAGTTGCTATTTCACGCCTTTCAAAAATGGGATACAGCTCTCACAGCATAAACAGAGACAGTGGTACAAAGCACTGAATTAAGCAGGGCTCCTCTGGGTAGGAAATCTCACTAGAATCAAGTACTTCCTGTGGGAGATTATG
>NW_011484746.1:8337-10781 GCF_000754665.1 Bison bison bison
CAGGAAAGAATGTGCCTGCAATGCAGGAGACCCTGGTTTGACCCCTGGGTCAGGAAGATTCCCTGGAGAAGGGATAGGATACCTGCTCAAGTATTCTCGGGCTTCTCTGGTGGCTCAGCTGGTAAAGAATCCACCTGGTATGCAGGAGACCTGGGTTTGACCCCTGGGTTGGGAAGATTCCCCTGGAGGAGGGAAAGGCTACCCACTCCACTACCTTGACTGGAGAATTCCACAGACTGTATAATCCATGGGGGTCGCAAGAATCGAATACGACTGAGCAAAGTCGACTTTCATTTCACTTCAAAAATTCTTGGATGAATCAATGACCAAAACACACATGATACAACTAGCCTGTCATTGGGACTTTGTTTTCATTTTATGCTGAACCCAAAGGGAATAAGTTCTAAGAAGGAAGAGAGGATTCTGCTGCAGTTATGGTTGTGTTGATTCGAGCTCGTTGGAAGAAGCTTGTTTTATTCTGATAAAGAAAATGCCTTGAAGAGTGGAACATATTAATGCTTTTCAACAACATGTAAAAATCTCCAGGGCACGCAAAAATCTAAGAATGTTTTCCTAATCAAAAAGATCTTTCCTTAAAGGATGAATGAAAAAAGAAAAAAGAAAAAGCAAACAAACAAACAAAAACAAAAAACGATCTTTCTTGTTTGTTCCTCCATGAGTTTTTTTGCTTGTCGTCCCAGACGGACTGGAGGTTTTGGGCAGCAAGCCCTCAGATAGGAGTGGCCAGGCCAGCCGCTGACCTCACCCTACCCTGTAGAGGGGGCCAGGAGGCCTCAGTTACAGACAACATTTTTCTGGGCAAATTATTTATTCACACACGAACCATAAATCA
Organism: Bison bison bison; assembly: GCF_000754665.1. Taxonomy (NCBI): domain Eukaryota; kingdom Metazoa; phylum Chordata; class Mammalia; order Artiodactyla; family Bovidae; genus Bison; species Bison bison. Next base: position 9,191 of record NW_011484746.1, read on the forward strand.
ACAAGTAGTACTAAGCCATGACTGATGGCTTTTTGGCTTTTTGGGAAATGGCCTAACCACCCAGATTCTATTTCACAGCCAGGGGGAAAAAAAGCAATAATAATAATGTGTGAAAGAAACAAAATGTAGGAAACATCTTTGAGACATGACTGAAATGCTTAAACACCAGGAACAAATAATGTGCCTACAGCAGGGCTGCAGCTTTGATCAAAGACCAAACATCCCATGATGTTTGGTCAGATAGCACATGTATGAGTTTAATCCAGTCCTCACCCCTCCCTTCAGCATTTTATCCTCTCGTCCACTGCCCACTAGGACTCTCAGTGGGGACATAGACATTCTGTGCTAACATAGCAGCTGCTCCCCAGCGTTAAGTGGCCAGGGTGACAGAATTGAAGTTTCAGTTCAGTTTTTGTTTTATTCACTGATTTAATATTAAACATTATTTAATTATTTAATATTATTAAGTTTGATTAATTTTAATAGTATTCTAAGTAATAGTATATTAAGTTTAATATAATGTTAAATTAATATTACTAACTAGCTCAGTTGGTAAAGACTTTGCCTGCAATACAGGAGGTCCAGGTTTAATCCCTGGGTTGGGAAGATCCCCTGGAGGAGGGCACGGCAACCCACTCCAGTATTCTTGCCTGGAGAATCCCCATGGACAGAGGAGCCTGGTGGGCTACAGTCCATCATGGGGTCCCAAGAGCTGGACACGACTGAACGACTTAACACTTTCACTTTCATATCTACTAAAATGGACCACTCCTACTCCTGGGTGCTGGACAGAGGAGCCTGGTAGACTACAATCCGTAGGGTCGCAAAGAGTCCGACATGACTGAGCGACTTCACTTTGTTTCACTTTCCTCCTTCTGGGTAAATACATACCCACCAAGAACATGTACATATTTTCACCAAAAAGACAGGCACTTTAATAGGTTAAGCAGCATTGTTTCAAAGTTCCCTAGAACTGGAACCACCAGAAATCTCATCGACAGGGAAGTGCGAAAATGGGGTTATATTTATACCACAGAATACAACACAGCAATGAAAACAAACAAACATTTTTGTCTCACATTGTGAGTCCTCCAGACACAAAACAACATCGCTCTTTCCTAACAGGTGCCTTTTACGTCATTCAATGTATATAGAAAGTACAGAGGTGAGCACAGTTCATTCATGCTGTTCAAAGAAGTGGAGATGGGTAGTCACAGAAAGGGAGGGGCGTCGGGGGGAGTTCCAGGGTGCCAGAAACATTCTTTTCTTGATCTGTGTGCTGACCAGATCAGTTGTAGAAAGTCAGCAAGCTATATAGCCTGAGTTCAGTTCAGTTCAGTTCAGATGAGTCCGACTCTTTGTGACCCCATGAATTGCAGCACGTCAGGCCTCCCTGCCCATCACCAACTCCTGGAGTTCACCCAAACTCTTGTCCATCGAGTCGGTGATGCCCCCCAGCCATCTCATCCTCTGTCGTCCCCTTCTCCTCCCGCCCCCAATCCCTCCCAGCGTCAGAGTCTTTGTCAATGAGTCAACTCTTTGCATGAGGTGGCCAAAGTACTGGAGTTTCAGCTTCAGCATCAGTCCTTCC
>NW_011484746.1:10881-11999 GCF_000754665.1 Bison bison bison
TTAATCCATGTATATTCTTGCCTCCTTTGTCAAAGATAAGGTGTCCATATGTGCATGGATCTATCTCTGGGCTTTCTATTTTGTTCCATTGATCTATATTTCTGTCTTTGTGCTAGTACCATACTGTCTTGATGACTGTGGCTTTGTAGTAAAGCCTGAAGTCAGGCAGGTTGATTCCTCCAGTTCCATTCTTCTTTCTCAAGATTGCTTTGGCTATTCGAGGTTTTTTGTATTTCCATACAAATTGTGAAATTATTTGTTCTAGCTTTGTGAAGAATACCTTTGGTAGCTTGATAGGAATGGATCTCCTTGCAGTCCAAGGGACTCTCAAGAGTCTTCTCCAACACCACAGTTCAAAAGCACCAATTCTTTGGCACTCAGCTTTCTTTATAGTCCAACTCTCACATCCATACATGACCACTGGAAAAACCATAGCCTTGACTAGATGGACCTTTGTTGGCAAAGTAATGTCTCTGCTTTTGAATATGCTATCTAAGTTGGTCCTAACTTTCCTTCCAAGGAGTAAGCATCTTTTAATTTCACGGCTGCAGTCACCATCTGCAGTGATTTTGGAGCCCCCAAAAATAAAGTCTGACACTAGACACGTATATATATATACACTTTTCCGTATGTATTCTCCAGTGGTTTTGTTTTGTTTTGTTTTGTTTTGTTTTTTCTCTTTTAAACCTCTTCAGTTCAGTTCAGTTCAGTCGCTCAGCCGTGACCCAATGAACTGCAGCATGCCAGGCCTCCCTGTTCATCACCAACTCCCAGAGTTCACTCAAACTCACATCCATCAAGTCTGTGATGCCACCCAGCCATCTCATCCTCTGTTGTCCCCTTTTCCTCCTGCCCCCAATCCCTCCCAGCATCAGAGTCTTTTCCAATGAGTCAACTCATTGCATGAGGTGGCCAAAGTATTGGAGTTTCAGCTTTAGCATCAGTCCTTGCAAAGATCACCCAGGACTGATCTCCTTTAGAATGGACTGGTTGGATCTCCTTGCAGTCCAAGGGACTCTCAAGAGTCCTCTCCAACACCATAGTTCAAAAGCATCAATTCTTTGGTGCTCAGCTTTCTTCACAGTCCAACTCTCACATCCATACGTGACTACTGGAAA
>NW_011484746.1:12099-20985 GCF_000754665.1 Bison bison bison
CGTTTTCACTCTCCTCTTTCACTTTCATCAAGAGGCTTTTTAGTTCCTCTTCACTTTCTGCCATAAGGGTGGCGTCATCTGCATATCTAAGGTTATTGATATTTCTCCTGGCAAACCTCTTATCCATCCTCAAAGTACGGCTCAAAACTTGCTACTTTCATAAACCGTGAAAGCATCCTACTGTGATCTCTCATTTTCTCATCATTAAAAAAACCTGTAATTTTTTCAGACACACATGTCTCATTGGAACAATCAGAATGTAAACACTCCACTGCTTAGATGTCTCTCAGTTTTAGCACAGTGCTAGTCACAAAATGGGGCTTCCCTGATAGCTCAGTTTGTAAAGAATATGCCTGCAACGCAGGAGACCCCAGTTCAGTTCCTGGGTCAGGGAGATCCACTGGAGAAGGGGATAGGCTACCCACTCCAGTATTCTTGGGCTTTCCTAGTGGCTCAGGTGGTAAATAATCTGCCTGCAATGCATGAGACCTGGGTTTGATCCCTGGGTTGGGAAGATACCCTGGAGAAGGGACAGGCTACCCACTCCAGTATTCTGGCCTGGAGAATTCCAAGGACTGTATAGTCCATGGCGTCGCAAGGAGTCAGACATGGCTGAGTAACTTTCATGAGAGGACAAGAGTCAGAAAATAACACATGTATTTCATAAACTCTTTGAACTGAGCACGGCTCTCCTGCTGTTACTTAAAATTGCTTAAATGGTAAAGACAAGGTATTATCTCACATTTTCTGTGAATTTTTCAAACAGCTGAGTTCAGTTAACTGCACATTTCTTTGTACATATAAAAATGGTAAACATCGCAACAGAAAAGTCTCCGGAATTTTCCATCCTGGCAGCTGTTGCTATACAGCGGCCGTGCTGTAACATTCTCTTCATGGCAGTCAGTCCCACAGTCCCACACAAAAGGGATGTTTTCATTCTGTTGAAGTCCCATAAATGTCCTGGGCAAAGACACGAGAAGTAATGAGAAGTAATCGAGGGAAAAGAAAAAGACTGCTCCCTCCCACCGCCCACCTGCCCCCCGCCCCCGCTCCCCACCCGCCAAATGTGACAAGCGTGGAAACACTTACATGGTGCTAGACCCACAATTTAGAAGATCTGTGGTAATGACTGTTTGCCCGTTTCCAGATGATAGTTAAGTAATCCGTATGTTTATTCTTTCATAAATTATAAGGACAGAGGATGAGGAAAACGTGAATTCGTGGATAATTCCTAAATTAGAGCAGTCCTTTATGAGGCCTCACTGTGAGTGCCAAAAAATGGACGCTTTTTGAACTGTGATGCTGGAGAAGACTCTTGAGAGTCCCTTGGACAGCACGAAGATCCAACCAGGCCACCCTAAAGGAAATCAGTCCTCAATATTCATTGGAAGGACTCATGCTAATGCTAAAGCTCCAATACTCTGGCCACTTAATCCAAAGAGCCAGGTTTTCGGAAAAGAGCTCCATGCTGGTAAAGCTGAAAGCAAAAAGAAGAAGGGAGCAACAGAGGATGAGATGGTTAGATGGCATCGCTGACTCAATGGGCATAGTTTGAACAAACTCCAGGAGACAGTGGAGGCCAGAGAAGCCTGGTGTGCTGCAGTCCACGGGGTCGTCAAGAGTCAGACACAGCTTAGTGACTGCACAACAGCACTGTGACCTAAGAACAGAGTAGGGAGGATTTTCATTGACAGGTTCTGCCACTTCAGTGGCATCCGTGAAGACTTCTTTCCTTCAAGGCTTGTTCTTCACTTCTTTTCCTTCTTGCCAAATAACTGCCACAGACCAGGGTTGGTCTCTCTCTGTGTTCTTCTGTTGGTTTGGTCTCATAAGTCCTGCAGAAAAGAGGGGCAAAGAATCCGTGGCTTGCAGTATCGAGGAAAAAACGTCAAAATTTTGAGGATTTCCTTAGCGCTTGGCCTCTGTGTCTAAAAAAAACAGTTGCCGGTGATTAATCTCCGCATGCTGCGGACATCTCTGTGGGAAGCTGGGTGCCGTTGGACGGGGTGCAGTCTAACATTTTTACACACGTCCAGAGGGAAAACAGAGCAGGATGTCAAGCATGTGTATTATTCCCCAAAACGACTCTTCTCAGACCTCCTCAGAGCCATGAGGACTCCATAAAACAAGTCCGTGACAAACAAGAACCAGCCCAGCTCCCGATCTCTGGCGAGGTCTCTGTGTGTCAGGATGACCTGTGATGCTTCACTGGGTAGCAGCTACAACATTATTTACTCTTGGATGAAAGAATTTCCCAGAAAGAGCCATATTCATCATCTCTGTTCTAAGGAGAGAACTAAAAGCAAAAACTTAATCACACAGACACTCCCTTCTTCCATCTCTCTCTCTCTCTCTGGACCTTTTTTTTGTTTTGTTTTTTTAATTAAAATAGTTTTTTTTTGCTTTTCTTTTAATATAAACACGAGGAAGAAAAACCACATTAGTCATAACATTCTTTTCAAAACAAAACTGCCATCAATACTTGGTTCTCTGAGCTTCATAAACAATATGTTATTGAGATGGTAGGTTGTAATATTTTATGTACTGTTATTTATCATTCATGTCTCTGTCCTTTACAAAATGATGCAAGCTGCAGCCCTCAATATACTGTGAAGCTATGACTTCCCTGGTGGCTCAGATGGTAAAGCATCTGCCTACAGTGTGGGAGACCCAGACTCAATCCCTGGTTCAGGAAGATCTCCTGGAGAAGGAAATGGCAACCCACTCCAGTATTCTTCCCTGGAAAATCCCATGGATGGAGGAGCCTGGTAGGCTACAGTCCATGGGGTCACACAGTCGGACACGACTGAGCCACTTCACTTTTCTTTTCACTTTCCTTGCTATAAAGAGAGAATGTATTTGGACCAGGTACTCCCTTTTAAACAAAGGCCCAGTCTCACCCAGTTTCAGACCCCTTTTCAGCTCAGCAGTTCCACTTCTTGTATTTACCCAAGAAAAGTGAATGTGCAAGTCCATACAAAAACTCACAAATGAGTGTTTCTGGCGGCTAAAATGTCCAAATGTTCATCAGCTGAACAAAATGTGTCATATCCATCCAATGCAACATTCAGTTCAGTTCAGTCGCTCACTTGTGTCCGACTCTTTGTGACCCCATGAATCACAGCACGCCAGGCATCCCTGTCCATTACTACTGGAGTTCACTCAAACTCATGTCCATTGAGTCAGTGATATCATCCAGCCATCTTATCCACTGTTGTCCCCTTCTCCTCCTGCCCCCAATTATTCAGCTGTAAAAAAGTAATCAGATAGTGGATTTTCCTGGTGGTCTAGTGGTTGGGAACCCACCTCCTGATGCGGGGGACTCAGGTTCGAGCTGTGGTCTGGGATGATCCCACGTACCGTGAAGCAACTGGGTCCTTATGCTACAAATACTGAAGCCTGTGTGCTCCAGAGCCTGTGGCTTGCAATCAAAGAAGCCACCACTATGAGAAGCCTGCACACCCCAATGAAAAGTAGCCCCAACTAGGCAAAACTAGAGAAAGCCTGAGTGCAGTTATTTCTGACCAGCAAAGATGAAGACATGATCGTCAGTGTGCTTTGCCACGTTTACAGTGAAACAGACCCTGGGACTCTGCAGGTTAAACCTCCACTCCAGGTTTGCCTTCTCAACAAGACCTTCTCTGCCACCTATCACATCTTACCTTTTCTCCTCTGCCATCTCTGTGAAATCTTGCCTTCCCCTCTTCCATCTTTCTCCATAGCACTCAGTTCAGCTCAGTTCAGTTGCTCAGTCGTGTCCGACTCTGCGACCCCATGGACTTCAGCACACCAGGCTTCTCTGTCCATCACCAAGTCCCAGAGTTTACTCAAACTCATGTCCATTGAGTCTGTGAAGTCCTCCAACCATCTCATCCTCTGTTGTCCCCTTCTCCTCCTGCCCTCGATCTTTCCCAGCATCAGGGTCTTTTCCAGTGAGTCAGTTCTTCGAAGCAGGTGGCCAAAGTATTGGAGTTTTAGCTTCAGCATCAGTCCTTCCAATGAATATTCAGGACTGATTTCCTTTAGGATGGACTAGTTGCAGTCCCCTGCAGTCCAAGGGACTCTAAAGAGTCTTCTCCAACACTACCGTTCAAAAGCATCAATTCTTCAGCACTCAGCTTTCTTTATATTCCAACTCTCACATCCATACATGACTACTGGAAAAACCACAGCTTTGACTAGACGGACCTTCCCACTCAGGGCTCATGAACTAGTGTACCTTTGCAGTTTGGAGCTGTAAACCCATTGGACCATGCACTTCCTCTAAATAAAGTGTGTCCATTTTGGCCACTATGTAGTCTCCTGCCTTGCTGTACTTCTCCAATAAATAGTAGGTGAAGGAAAGAACGAATGAGAGTTTGATTAACAGATTAGAAATTATGAGGCAAGTTCTGTTTTCAGAAAGCTATGTTATAAAATCCTCACCTATAGCATAAGTGTGTGTATCAGGTGTTTTTATCATTCCATGACTGTTATACAGTGGGCATCAATTAGACTTATTTAGTTACAAGGAACAGAGATGCCTTCTCCAACAAACTTCCACAATCAAGGGAGCTTACTGGAGCAGTCCAGGAGTAAGTCTGTGCTGTGTGTGCTAAGTCACATCAGTCATGTCTGACTCTTCGAGACCCTAGGGACTTGTAACCCACCAAGCTCCTCTCTCCTTGGGATTCTCCAGGCAAGAATACTAAAGTGGGTTGCCATGCCCTTCACCAGGGGATCTTCCTGAGCCAGGGATCGAACCTGTGTCTCTTAGGGGTTCTTTCCCACTAGCATCACTTGGGGAACCCAGCAGATAAGTCTAGAGAGAGGCAAGGTTGGAATCTGGGCTCATGAGCTCAACAGGACCAGGAGCTGGTTTTTCTGTGTAGTTCTCAGCTCTGCCCAACCAGCTTGAGTCTCACTTCCATGCCAGGCCTCCATCTTGGGCTCCCATGGGTGCCAGGCCTTCAAGACACTTCTTCATTCAGGTCCAAGATTGAAGACTCTTTTCAGGCAACACTGCTTGTTAATGTGTAGTTAAGAAATCTTCCAACTATATACAGCCTATGGGTCCAGCCTGGCCCACTGCTTGTTGTGTAAATAAAGCTTTATTGGAACATGGCCAGTCCTATTCATTCACACGTTGTCCATGGCTGCTTTCATCCCACAATGGCAAAGCATTTCCCAGAGCCCTTGCATCACATTGACTCTGTCATACAGCCATCCCTGGATCACTGAGACCAGCAAGCATAGAAGGAGCTTCGGCCAGGATCCAGCCCACCCACACATCAGACGAGAAAACACTGGAGCGCTAAATTCATCAACAGGACATCAGGGTTCTGTCAGGGAGAGAAGTGCAGAATCTCTGCTGGAAAGACAAACCACAAATATCCAGGATATAGTGTGTGCATAAGGATTTAAAATGTCTAAGCCCTAAGGAGCAATGTTAAATATACAATAAAATTTTACTTCTCTAAAATAATTTCTTACCAAAAGTTGTCAGTTGAGTCATGTCTGACTCTTTGTGACCCCATGGGCTGCAGCACGCCAGGCCTCCCTGTCCATCACCAACACGTGGAGCTTGCTCAAACTCATGTCCATCACATTGGTGATGCCATCCAACCATCTCATCCTCTGTCGTCCCCTTCTCCTCCCACCTTCAATCTTTCCCAGCATCCGGGTCTTTTCAAATGAGTCAGTTCTTCCCACTGGGACACCAAAGTATTGGACTTTTAGCTTTAGCATCCGTCCTACCAATGAAAACCCAGGGCTGATCTCCTTTAGGATGAACTGGTTGGATCTCCTCACAGTCCAAGGGACTCTCAAGAGTCTTCTGCAACACTACAGTTCAAAAGCATCAATTCTTCGGCACTCAGCTTTCTTTATAGTCCAACTCTCACATGCATACACGACCATTGGAAAAACCATAGCCCTGACTAGACGGACCTTTGTGGATAAAGTAATGTCTCTGCTTTTTAATATGCTGTCTAGATTCGTCATAACTTTCCTCCCAAGGAGCAAGCCTCTTTTAATTTCATGGCTACAGTCACCATCTGCAATGATTTTGGAGCCCAGGAAAATAAAGTTTCTCACTGTTCCCATTGTTTCCCTATCTATTAGTCATGAAGTGATGGGACCAGATGCCATGATCTTAGTTTTTTAAACGAGTTTTAAGCCAGGTTTTTCACTCTCCTCTTTCCCTTCTTCCTTTTCTGTCATAAGGGTGGTGTCATCTGCATATCTGAGGTTATTAATATTTCTCCCAGCAATCATGATTTAACGTGATGTACTCTGCATAGAAGTTTAAATAAGCAGGGTGACAATACACAGCCTTGACATACTCCTTTCCCAATTTGGAATCAGTCTGTTGTTCCATGTCCAGTTCTAACTGTTGATTCTTGACCTGCATACAGATTTCTCAGGATGCAGATCAGGTAGTCTGGTATTCCCATCTCTAAGAATGGTTCACAGTTAATTGTGATCCATACCGTCAAAGGCTTTGGCATAGTCAATAAAGCAAAAATAGATGTTTTTTTCTGGAACTCTCTTGCTTTTACAGAGACCCAGCAGGTGTTGGCAATTTGATCTCTGATTCCTCTGCCTTTTCTAAAACCAACTTGAATATCTGGAATTTCATAGTTCACATACTGTTGAAGCCTGGCGTGGAGAATTTTGAGCATTAATTTGCTATTGTGTGAGATGAGTGCAATTGATCAGTAGTCTGAGCATTCTTTGGCATTGCCTTTCTTTGGGATTGGAATGAAAGCTGACCTTTTCCAGTCCTGTGGCCACTGCTGAGTTTTCCAAATTTGCTGGCATATTGAGTGCAGCACTTTCACAGCATTATCTTGAAATAGTTTAATTTCCTTAATTTTTAAGAGCAATGAAAAATTTTAAACTCTTAATGTGGTGGTTACATGATGGTTAATTGGTAAAAACTTGTAGAACTGTAGCCAAGATTGTCCATGGGATTGCAAAGAATTGGACACGACTGAGCTACTCACTTTTTTTTTCAGCCAAGATTGTAGATTTTATGTAAAGTTCAGGAGAGCAAATGTATTTGCCTTTGCAGACCAAGACTGTAGCAACTATTCATGTCTGCCATTGCCACACGAAAGCAGCCATTGACAATACATAAATGAGTAGGAGTGGCCATGTTCCAATAAAGCTCTATTTCCAAAACAATCTGCAGGCCAGTTTGGACCCACAGCCTGTATATAGTTTGAAGATTTCTGGACTGCATGCTTAAGAAAGAATGAGTTTTACCACATGCAAACTGTACCTTGGTAAGCAAACAATAAAAAGGTAAAGCAGGAAAAAAATGTACTCTGGGCAGGGGGAAAAAAAAAAAAAACCTGTAGTCCCTTCAACTTACTTAAAGCGAGATTTTATCAGGAGAAGAGAAGTATTTGTATTGGTGGAAGAAGGACTTGCTAATGGTATTTGTACGACAGGATAGTCGGGTTACACAATGGCCAGAAGGGTTACAAACGGTTAAGCAGGGAATTCTGAACTTGACTTTTGAAGATTATCTTACATACTCACTTGAAAAATTCACCAGGTCATCTGCTCCTTACCTCTGTCCTCGGTAAAGTCACCTGTAGCTGGCTGTTCCCTGAGTTAGCAATCCAGAACTGAGCTCTTTTCATTTTATTTAGCGGGATGACTTTAAGACCTGGTGTCTTGTACTTCTAGTTTTTTATCGTTTGCTTCTTTTATGGCAAAGCCATCTTTATCAGACAGAGAGTGTAAATAAGATCCAATCATTTCATCCCCTTCCCTAGGTAATGGCACAAATCAAACATCTCTGAGGCTGTCAGCCCACCAGAACTGAAAGAGAGATCAAACTGTTGGGACAGAAAGGGAACTCTTTAAAGAAAAAAGAAAAAAAAAATGTTTTTAAAGCAGGAGAGTTTAAAATGAGGTCTCATCAGCTGGCATTCAAGCACCCAAGTGTGAGGTAGGCAGAGTGACATGGGGGTGTTACTGCACTGTGGAAATGAGGGTTGTCTGAAAGTCCTACAGTCAAACTTCAGCCTCTAGATTTTTTTTTTTTTTTAAGACGTAGAATAGACAACAACATTCCTCTCTGACTGAGTGGGAGAGACTTGCTTTTCAATCAAAGGTAGCTGATGTTCAGATGAGCTGGAATTTTCCATAAAGATATTCATTCCTCCCTACCAGCATCAGGCCTTCAGAGGATACTACATGAAGGTACAGATGGCATCCCAGGCAAGGGACAAATAAGATGTGAGCTACCTTCCAGCAGCTGAGAGCCCAATTAGGAAGACAGATGAAAACACAAATATTTAAGAAAGCGTGTCGTGTTATAACAGAGTCTCTAAATACTTTTAACAGCTCCAGGCCAATTTAATTTATGCGATGTGCCATTCAACATACAAGCACTATGATTTCCCTTTGAACCAATACTACTAAAAAAATATGCTGGAGAGGGTGTGGAGAAAAGGGAACCGTCTTACACTGTTGGTGGGAATGCAAACTAGTACAGCCACTATGGAGAACAGTGTGGAGATTCCTTAAAAAACTGGAAATAGAACTGCCTTATGATCCAGCAACCCCACTGCTGGGCATACACACTGAGGAAACCAGAAGGGAAAGAGACACGTGTACCCCAATGTTCATCGCAGCACTGTTTATAATAGCCAAGACATGGAACCAACCTAGATGTCCATCAGCAGATGAATGGATAAGAAAGCTGTGGTACATATACACAATGGAGTATTACTCAGCCATTAAAAAGAATACATTTGAATCAGTTCTAATGAGGTGGATGAAACTGGAGCCTATTATACAGAGTGAAGTAAGCCAGAAGGAAAAACATAAATACAGTATACTAACGCATATATATGGAATTTAGAAAGATGGTAACAATAACCCGGTGTA
>NW_011484746.1:21119-29776 GCF_000754665.1 Bison bison bison
CAGAGGGATGGTGTGGGGAGGGAGGAGGGAGGAGGGTTCGGGATGGGGAACACATGTATACCTGTGGCGGATTCATTTTGATATTTGGCAAAACTAATACAATTATGTAAAGTTTAAAAATAAAATAAAATTAGAGAAAAAAAAATATGATCGAAAGAATCATGCAAGTGAAAAAAAAAATTATTACACCTAATTCATTTTCCCCCTCTCCTAAGCCTGGTGTTATCACAGATAGTGGTATAGAATTTTTGTTCTTAAAAAAAAAAAAAAGCCAATTAAAATAATTGTTTATTGTTGCTTGATTGTTTTGTGTTTCTTTTGCTGTGTTGTTTCTTTTGTTGTGTTTTTTTCTTTCTGAAAGTAACGAGGTTAATATGACCGAGAGAGATGAGGAGTAACATAAAGAGAAAATGGACCATCAGAGTTAATTTTAGTCACAGTCCTGGTCTTAGTAACCACCAGAACATTTTAGACACAGAATTTCCGTATGGTTGTAGCAACCGAGCAAAGGTGGAGTTAAACTGAAAACACACAGTCACTTTTTCCATTGAGTCATTTTGTAGAATGGGACATAAATATCCCCAAAAATCTTTGCCCTGGACATAAAATGGATAAGTCTGAGGACTAGCTCCTACAGTTGATTAGACTCAGTGTGGGACATGAGACCCTGTCTGAGGGCCTCTCAGATGGCAAGGACACCTCAGAAGGGTCGCAAAGGGTTCTTGTGTTTGCAGGTTCCCAGCAACCACTCCCTGGACAGTTTGATTCAGACAAAGGACAGACGTGGGACCGGGAATATATTCATTCATCCCGCAGACCGCATGGTACCCTCCTGTGGGGCTTCCCTGGTGGCTCAGAAGGTAGAGAGTCTGCCTGCCAATGCAGGAGACACGGATTCAATCCCTGGGTCGGGAAGATCCACTGGAGGCGGAAATGGCAACCCACTCCAGGATTCTTGCCTGGAGAATCCCACAGACTGAGGAGCCTGGTGGGCTATACAGTTCATGGGGTTGCAAAGAGTCAGAAATGACTGAACGACTTATCACATGCACCCCTCCTATAGACAACAGGGACCAGGAGCTGTGGCTGAATGTGTTCGCAATATTCCAGGTGACACTTCACCAGGAGGTTCCCAAAGTTCACCACCATTGACTCTTCAGGGCTCCCTTGACCAACCAAGAAGACTTTAGAAGGGACCTGAGTCTGACATGATGCTGGCAGGAGAAGTGCAGCCTGCTGTCTAGTCTACTTGTAAACATTCCCAGTGAGACAATCAGAGTTTTTCAGAGAGGGTGCATTTGCAGGGACATTTCATGAATTCCATGAATGCCTTTCTGTTAACTGTCAAGGAGACATTCATTTCTTAAAACGACGACTAATCCCCCCTTCATCTGAAGTTACCAGTTTTACCAGGTCAGCAGAATACACCACATCCATGTTTCTTCTTCTTGGCAAAAAAAAAAAAAAAAAAAGTAGACTCAGCCAGCCAGCCTGAGAAATGTACCAGGCCCCTTGGACTGCAGTCATTGATTTGTGTTTTGACAAATGGAACAACCTCAGACCCAAATGCCTAGAAGGAAAAAGGGCTCACACAGTCACCTGTGTGTGTGCTAAGTTGCTTCGGTCATGTCCAGCCCTTTGCGACCTGGTCTGTGGACTGTAGCTTGCCAGGCTCCTCTGTCCATGGGATTCTCCAGCCAAGAATACTGGAGTGAGTTGCCATTTCCTTCTCCAGGGGATCATCCAGACCCAGGGATCGAACCCATATCTTTTTACATCTCCTACAGTAGCAGGTGTGTTCTTTACTGTTAGCACCACCTGGGAAGCCCATATACAGTCACATAACCATGTTATCTGTTAAGTCCATTAAGTGAAACACTGTTGTGAGGCAAGCCGTTAATCGAGTATGGTCTGTTTAACTTTTGTAATGACAGCTCTGCTCTGTGTTCACTGTTTCTCTCCAAGTAAATGACACCAGTGTGCCTCAGCAGTCCATCTGAATAGATTTGCCTCTTGTCTCCGTCTAGTCCAGGGGTTGTCCAACTACACTCTTGTGCCTCTTTCTGTAAAATAATAATAATGTTTAACTGGAACACAAACACACCCATTCATTTAGGTATTGTCTGTGGTTGCATCCCGGCTACAACACAGCACAGTTAAATTGTTGCCACAGAGCCATATGGCCCTCAAAACTTAAAATATTTACAATTGTGTCCTTTTTGGAGAAAGCTCGCCGAACCCTAATCTTGACACCAGAGACCACCAGAGTTATAACTCAGCCTGATAGACGAAAATGCTAGATGCTGACAATGAAGCCATACAAGTCTGTGTGAAGGGCTGCTCTGCGTAAAAATAACAGAAGAAATCACATGGGAAAGATCTTTAGATTTTAGCATACTTTTTTGCTGTGTAGCATATTTTTTCGCTAAGTCGTGTCTGGCTCTGTGACCCCATGGACTCCAGCATGCCAGGCTTCCTTGTCCTTCACTGTCTCCTAGATTTTGAAAACTCACATGTGCATTGAGTCAGTGATGCCATCCAACCATCTCATCCTCTGTTGTTCCCTTCTCCTGCCTTCAATCTTTCCCAGCATCAGGGTCTTTTCAAATGAGTCAGATCTTCACATCAGGTGGCCAAAGTAGTGGAGTTTAAGCATCAGTCCTTCCAATGAGTATTCAGGACTGATTTCCTTTAGGATGGACTGGTTGGATCTCCTTGCAGTCCAAGGGGCCCTCAGGAGTCTTCTCCAGCACCACTGTTCGAAAGTATTAATCTTTCCACAATTTAAAATATCTTTAAAATTGAAAGAACAATAAGGTAAAACATTACAAAAACAAAAACAAAACAAAACCAAAGAGATTAATGTGCTCCATATACAAAGAACTGTCCCAAATCTGTGGGAAAGCCAGATGACAATTCAACAGAACAGACTAAAAAAGGAGCAGAGACAAATTGCCACTATACAGAGCAGGAAAGAGAGCTGAGAAAGAGAGAAGAGATGTTCAACCTATCTAGTGACTAGTGAAATTAAAAATATAATGAAATACTGGTTTAGGGAACACACGCAAAAAATGAGTGAAACAGTGAGTTATATCCACTTAATGAAGATACGTGAAGGAAGTGTCCTTGAGCCCTGAGCAGTTAGGAGGGGTAGGGTGGGGGTCTATTCTGAAGGGCACTTGGGAGCATCTCTTAAGAGTAAACACAAGGCCCTTTGACCCCTGCTGGCTAAGACAGTAAAGAATCTGTCTGCCATTCAGGAGACCCGGGTTGGATCCCTGAGTTGGGAAGATCCCCTGGAGGAGAGAATGGCAACCCACTTCAGTGTTCTTGCCTGGAGAATCCCACGGACAGTGGAGCCAGGCGGGCTAGAGTCCACGGGGTCGCAAACAGTCAGACATGACGGAGCACACACGCAGCTCAAGGCACCCACCACTGGTTGCTCCCGAAAATGCCCTTAAGCACCAAGTCAGGCCCCCTGGGTTGGATGGAATCCTCCCTGGCGGCATAGCTAACGACCTAAGCCTGGGACATGCTGGCCTCCGTGTCCACTGCTGAGCAGGGCCAGCGACTTGGGTGGGAGAGCAGACGGCTGTCTAAGAAGGGAAGCAGAGGTGATGGATGAGCCATGTCCGTGGCAACCGGTGGCTTCAAATCCTCGATTCCAGCTGCTGCAGAGACCAGCTGCTCACCTCTGTCCTGACTTACTTGCCTGACCGGATGCTCTCTGTCTCCAGTGCAATTTGGAATGACGTTTCTGTTGCCTTCACAGACACAAACATCCTGTGTTCACTTCTACACAGCCCTACACAGACAAGAACAGGGAAATACGGGAAAATAAACACATACAATTCGCAATATCCAGTGGAAAAGCATCCCATCTTTGTCATAATCGGAGGAGTACAAATTCTTTTAAAATGGGCTGTTTCGTTTGTTTTAATTCAGTGGCATCTGTGTGTGTGTATATGTGTGTGTGCGTGTGTGTGTGTGTCTCCCCTGACACTGCAATTCTCAACCTCAGGATGGTGGAAGGGTAACACAGTTTATTCTCTTTTAGTGTTTAGTTCCTAAACTTTTAGCAATGAAAATCTATTACTTCTGTATTTACAGAGTATTCCCCTTCATTTAAAAAAAATTATTAAAACTTAAAGGAAATTAAGTGTTATATATTTACAACCCAGGCACTAAGATGCATGCATGTCATGCTTAGTCACTCAGTCGTGCCCGACTCTTTGGGACACCATGGACTATAGCCCACCAGGCTCTTCTGTTCATGGGATTTCCCAGGTGAGAATCCTAGAGTGGGGTGCCATTTCCTTTTCCTGGGGATCTTCCCCAACCCAGGGATTGAACTCAGGTCTCCTGCATTGCAGGCAGATTCTTTACTATCTGAGCCACCAGGGAAGCCCAAACATTAAGATATAGTCAAAGGATTCCAAGCTATTTGATCTCTCAAAGGGAGAAACTGAGCAAAGGGAAGGGCGATGTTGTGACTTAGAGCATATTATGTTTGATCTCTTAGCAGGCCTTAAATACAGGGTATTGATTACTAGTCTGGGCTGAACAGGCCTGCCATTAGCATGATGAAATCGTATATTTTGAGCACTTGAGTGTATTAGATCCTGATGATTACTGTGGTATGTGCAGTTGTGCTCACCACTATTCCAGGACCTTGCTTGCTGTTGTTGTTGCTCAGTCACTCAGTCGTGTCTTGAGTCTTTTTGACCCCATGGACTGCAGCACACCAGGCTTCCCTGTCCATCACTGTCTCCTGCAGCTTGCTCAAACCCATGTCCTTTGAGTCAGTAATGGCATGCAACCATCTCATCCTCTGTTGTCCCCATCTCCTCCTGCCTTCAGTGTTTCCCAGCATCAGGGTCTTTTCTAATGAGTATCCCTTTGCGTCAGATGGGCGAAGTATTGGAGTTTCAGCTTCAGCATCAGTCCTTCCAATGAAAACCCAGGACTGATCTCCTTTAGGATGGATTGGTTGGATCTCCTTGCAGTCCAAGGGACTCTCCAGAGTCTCCTTCTACACCACAGTTCAAAAGCATCAATTTTTTGGCACTCAGCTTTCTTTATAGTCCAATTCTCATATCCATACCTGACAATTGGAAAAACCACAGCTTTGAATAGATGGACCTTTGTCGGCAAAGTCATGTCTCTGCTTTTGAATATGCTGTCTAGTTTGGTCATAGTTTTTCTTCCAAGGAGCAAGTGTCTTTTCATTTCATGGCTGCAGTCACCATCTGCAGTGATTTTGGAGCCCAGGAAAATAAAGTCTGTCACTGTTTTCATTGTCTCCCCATCTCTTTGCCGTGGGGAAGGATTAAACATCCCACCCAGCTGAACTTGGGTCTGGCCATATGACATGTCTCCACCACAAAGATGAGAAATGTAACATGTCAGGGGGAGACTTGATAGCAAGGTTGTCATTTTGCCCCTACCCTCCTCATCTCCACCTACTTCGGTCCCCACATGGCTACAGCAGCAGTGACATATTGCAAGAGTGAGACAAATGCTGCTTGTGAGTCCCTGGGGTCATCAGTGACTGCAACCATCTTGCAAGCTCCCCTCATGGATATGGTGGAAACCCAGGGAAAGACGCCACACCACGGAGGATCTTTGGAAAGAAAATGAAGTTTGCACAGGCTTCCTGGATTGCACAACACATGTTAACTCTTTTGACCTGCTGTTCTGTTCTCTGGCTATTTTTGCACACTGTAATTATTCTTCATGACATTTCACTAACTTAGCGAGAGGCCCTCTGGCTTTTCTGAGCCTAGTTCACATGCAAGTGAGGGGAACGTCCTGGCTGCCTCAGAAGGTTTAATATTTCTAGCACAGCTCACACTCTGCACTAAATGACACTGCTATCATCATCATCAAGCACAAAGAAGGCCACATTTCTGTAATACATTACCCAACTCTTGCATCCCTCGGTGATCCACTCCCAACCCCAGGCTCAGAAATAGAAGAGAAGGCAGCGAGAACCAGCTCCAAGTAATTTTTCCCATATTCACTCTGCTGCTGCTGCTGCTAAGTTACTTCAGTCGTGTCCGACTCTGTGTGATCCCATAGTCAGCAGCCCACCAGGCTCCCCTGTCCCTGGGATTCTCCAGGCAAGAACACTGGAGTGGGTTGCCATTTCTACACCAGCTCTAAGATGAGTGTGAGAAGCTTCAATCCTTTGGCCACCTGATGAGAAGAACTGACTGCTTGGAAAAGATCCTGATGCTGGGAATGACTGAAGGTGGGAGGAGAAGGGGATAACAGAGGATGAGATCATTGGATGGCATCACGGATTCAATGGACGTGGGTTTAGGTGGACTCTGGGAGTTGGTGATGAACAGAGAGGCCTGGGGTGCTGCAGTTCATGGGATCACAAAGAGTTAGACACGACTGAGCAACTGAACTGAACTGGAAACACACAAGTATGCATACTATCTTCACTGACGCAGTGCACGCACATACACACCTATACACACACCACCTACAGTGGAGTAATGCACACACACAGAAGAAATGCCACAAGAAGTATCTGTATAAAATTGAAATGAAATTTGTGTATTGCTATGACTTCTCAAAAAAATAAAATAAAATAAAAAGCCTTTCTGGGCTTCCCCGGTGGCTCCGTGGTAAAGAGTCCACCTACAAGTGCAGGAGACACAGGTTCGATCCCTGATCCTGGAAGAATGCCCGTGCTAAGGAGCAACTAAGCCCACGTACCACAACTGTGGAGCCCGTTCTCTTGAGCCCGGGAGCCGCAGCTGCTGACTCCATGCACTGCAAGTACTGAAGCCCATGAGCCCTTGAGCCTGTGTTCCACAGCAAGAGAAGCCACCTCAATGAAAAAGCTTTACACCACAACTGACAAAAAGCTCTCAAGGCAGTGAAGAGCCAAAAATACATAAATAAGTAAGTTTTTAAAACACTTTTATTCCCAAACCAAAAATACATAAATAAGTAAATTTTTAAAACACTTTTATTCCCAAACCAGTAACATCAGGGGCTTTGTTTTAGATGTTGAGGTAAACATTTGGGGATTGCTCAGTGAATTTCTGAGCTTCCCTGTGGGCTCAGCTGGTAAAGAAACTGTCTGCAATACAGAAGACCCTGGTTCGATCCCTGGGTCAAGAAGATCCACTGGAGAAGGGATAGGCTACCCACCCCAGTATTCTTGGGCTTTCCTGGTGGCTAAGCTGATAAAGAATCCACCCACAATGCGGGAGAACTGGGTTCGATTCCCGGGGTTGGTAGGATTCCCCTGGAGAAGGGAAAGGCTACCCACTCCAGTATTCTGGCCTGGAGAATTCCGTGGACTGTATAGTCCACAGGCAATGGCACGCCACTCCAGTACTCTTGCCTGGAAAATCCCATGGACAGGGGAGACTGGTGGGCTGCTGTCTCTGGGGTCGCACAGAGTCAGACACAACTGAAGCGACTTAGCAGCAGCAGGAGCATAGTCTACGGGTCGAAAAGAGTTGGACAGGACTGAGAGACTTTCACTTCACTTTCAGTGAATTTCTGCTGCCATAAAATGTTCAGCAGACTTGAGCCTTAACTTAAATAGGTAAACCACAATGTTTTATTAACCCAGAATTTCTCTGTGGTCAGATGAGCTTTGGAGTCATATTTGTATAATTGCATCACAGAATTGCCATGCAGTGCCATTATTGCCCAAGATATTCATCTTTGACAAGCTAAATGCTGTGTATTCTGGCTGAAGCATGAGACTAGGCAAAGAAGAGTAATTTCAAAAACATCAAGTCTGTACTGTAGTTCTTCTAAGCATGTCACGTGTAGGAGGTTTTGGGGTGGGTGGAAATCTGCCTTTTAATAGTAATGGGTGCCAAAAGGGGGCTTCCCTGGTGGCTTTTTAGTGAAGAATCCACCTACAATACAATAGACCCAGGAGACATGGGTTCGATCCCTTGGGTGGGAAAGATTTCCTGAGGAGGATCCAGTAACCCACTCCAGTATTCTTCCCTGGAGAATCCCATGGACAGGGGAGCCTGGCGGGCTATATAATCCATAGGGTCACAAAGAGTCAGATACCACTGAAGTGACTTAGCACATGCACATGCATGCACACCAAAGGGACTCCCACTGGCCAATTTGGGAACAATTTGAGCATCCAAAAAATAATAAAAAGCCCATGGCAGTCCAGTGGTTAGGAGTCCACACTTTCAGTGCTCAGGGTTGGGTTCAATTCCTTGTCAGGGAACTAAGATCCTACCAGCCTCAAGGTATGGCAAAAAAAATAATAATAACAATAATGCTAGTTGATTATAACACATACAACCGAAAAAAAAACAAAAAACAAAAAACCACCCAACAACAACAATTACAAAAACCCCCATAAGTTTGTTCAGTTCAGTCACCCAGTTGTGTCCAACTCTTTGTGACCCCATGAGTCGCAGCACACCAGGCCTCCCTGTCCATTACCATCTCCCGGAGATCACTCAAACCCACATCCATCAAGTCAGTGATGCCATCCAGGCATCTCATCCTCTGTTGTCCCCTTCTCCTCCTGCCCCCAATCCCTCCCAGCATCAGGGTCTTTTCCAATGAGTCAACTCTTCACATGAGGCGGCCAAAGCATTGGAGTTTCAGCTTTAGCATCGGTCCTTCCAGTGAACACCCAGGACTGAGAG
>NW_011484746.1:30001-32483 GCF_000754665.1 Bison bison bison
TCTGACACTGTTTCCACTGTTACCCCATCTATTTCCCATGAAATGAAGGGACCAGATGCCATGATCTTCATTTTCTGAGTGTTGAGCTTTAAGCCAACTTTTTCACTCTCCTCTTTCACTTTCATCAAGAGGCTTTTGAGTTCCTCTTCACTTTCTGCCATAAGGGTGGTGTCATCTGCACATCTGAGGTTATTGATATTTCTCCCAGCAATCTTGATTCCAGCTTGTGCTTCTTCCAGCCCAGCGTTTCTCATAGTGTACTCCGTATAGAAGTTCAATAAGCAGGGTGACAATATACAGCCTTGACGTACTCCTTTTCCTATTTGGAACCAGTCTGTTGTTCCATGTCCAGTTCTAACTGTTGTTTCCTGACCTGCATATAGGCTTCTCAAGAGGCAGGTCAGGTGGTCTGGTATTCCCATCTCTTTCAGAATTTTCCACAGTTTATTGTGATCCATACAGTCAAAGGCTTTGGCACAGTCAATAAAGCAGAAGTAGATGTTTTTCTGGAACTCTCTTGCTTTTTCAGAGATCCAGAGGATGCTGGCAATTTGCTCTCTGGTTCCTCTGCCTTTTCTAAAACCCAGCTTTAACATATGGAAGTTCACGGTTCACGTATTGCTGAAGCGTGGCTTGGAGAATTTGAGCATTACTTTACTTGCGTGTGAGCTGAGTGCAGTTGTGGGGTAGTTGGAGTATTCTTTGGCATTGCCTTTCTTTGGGATTGGAATGAAATCTGACCTTTCCCAGTCCTGTGGCCACTGCTGAGTTTTTCAAATTTGCTGGCATACTGAGGGCAGCACATTCACAGCATCATCTTTCAGGATTGAAATAGCTCAACTAGAATTCCATCACCTCCGCTAGTTTTGTTCATAGTGATGATGCAGAAAAGTTGGGGTACAGAAGTCAAGCTCTTCTTCTTAGAAGAATATCAGCTCAGAATTTGTAGACAACTTCACACACAATGTTAATGTGTCACTCATATCTTAGTAAAAGTGTTGGAGGCAAATGAAAAAATAATTTGGAAAAGAAAAGATTAAATTAGTAATTCACCATTCTGTCACCATCAAGGCTGTACTTCCAACAGGAGTAGTTAGAGGGTAGGTGTGACCAAATCTTCAGAGTCCCCAAATCTGGCCCCTCTTCACCCCCCATTAACTCATCACTTAACAGGAAAGGAAGTATGGGCTTGTCAAGGGTATTGGCATAGCCCTAACCAACTAACCAAGATCAGCCAGAGCAATGCAAGGTCATCTTGAACATCAGATCCTCCTGTTATCATTGTGAAAGGGACACAGTAACACCTCTGCAACGTTCTTTCCAAAAAATGTCCAGCCAGCGTGGAGCACACAGAAATGAGCAAACAGACACAGACCCTGGGATACTTACGGAAGACTACAAGCCAGCAGTCTTCAACAACCTCAAACTAAAGGCAGACAGACTGTTCTAGATTAAAAGAGATTATGAAGTTGTGCTTTGTAATAGTGCTTTGGAACTGTGGTGTTGGAGTAGACTCTTGAGAGTCCCTGGGCTGCAAGGAGATCCAACCAGTCCATCCTAAAGGAGATCAGTACTGAATATTCATCGGAACGACTGGTGCTGAAACTGAAACTCCAATCCTTTGTCCACCTGATGCAAAGAACTGACTCATTAGAAAAGACCCTGATGCTGGGAAAGCTTGAAGACGGGAGGAGAAGGGGACGACAGAGGATGAGATGGTTGGATGGCATCACGGACTCAATGGACAGGGGTTTAGGTAGACTCCAGGAGTTGGTGTTGGACAAGGTGGCCTGGCGTCCTGCAGCCCGTGGGGTCACAAAGAGTTGGACAGGACTGAGTGACTGAACTGAACTGAGTGAAGCTGTAGCCAAATGCAGGGCAGGATTCTTAAGTGGATCTCAGACTTTTTAAAGGCTCCAGAAGTACATTCTGTAATGACACTGGAAGCTCCTGACAGCTACTGAGTGGACAGAAGGGTCAGTGACCTAGCATGTTTGGTGGCCTCCCAGTGCCATGGAGACTCTCTGCATTGGAGGGGAAAGGGGCAGGTCTGGGGACAGGGTACCTTGGTGGTGGCATGTGGGCAAGGCTGAGGCAACCTGTCCAGGTGAGCCCCCCGGTATTGACGTGCAGGCAGCACACCAGTGCAGCTGAAACACACACTGTGTCCCTGGAACCCATTAGGGTCCCTTAAGGGGAAGTCCCCTCGAGCAAAGTCCCTTTGGGCTCCTCTAGCAAAGTACCATAGACGGGGCAGCTTGTAAACAACAGACATGATATTTCTCAGTGTTCTGGAGGCTGAGACATCCAAGATCAAGGTGCCTCCAGATTTGCTGTCTGGTGAGGGCCTTTTCCCTGATTCATAGAAGGCACCATTTCCCTGTGTCCTCACTTTGACAAGAGAGGAGAGGGAACTCTATAGGGTCTCTCTTGCTAAGTTGCTTCAGCTGTGTCCAACTCTTTGCAACCCTATGGACCATAG
>NW_011484747.1:0-732 GCF_000754665.1 Bison bison bison
CTTTCAGTTCAGTTCAGTTGCTCAGTCGTGTTCGACTCTTTGGGACCCCATGAACTGCAGCACACTAAGCCTCCCTGTCCATCACCAACTCCCAGAGTTTATGCAAAATCATGTCCATTGAGTTGGTGATGCCATCCAACCATCTCATCCTTTGTTGTCCCCTTCTCCTCCTGCCTTCAATCTTTCCCATCATCAAGGCCTTCTCAAATGAGTCTGCTCTTCACATCAGGTGGCCAAAATATTGGAGTTTCAGCTTCAACATCAGTCCTTCCAGTGAACACCCAGGACTGATTTCCTTTAGGATGGACTGGTTGGATCTCCTTGCAGTCCAAGGGACTCTCAAGAGTCTTTTCCAAGACCGCAGTTTAGAAGCATCAATTCTTCTGTGCTCAGCTTTCTTTATAGTCCAACTCTCACATCCATACATGAATACTGGGAAAACCATAACCTTGACTAGACGGACCTATGTTGAGAAAGTAATGTCTCTGCTTTTTAATATGCTAAGTTTGTCTAACTTTCTTTCCAAGGAGTAAGTGTCTTTTAATTTCGTGGCTGCAATCACCATCTGCAATGATTTTGGAGCCCCCCCCAAAAAACAAAGTCAGTCACTGTTTCCCCATCTATTTGCCATGAAGTGATGGGACTGGATGCCATGATCTTCATTTTCGAATGTTGAGCTTTAAGCCTAACTTTTTCCACTCTCTTCTTTCACTTTCATCAACAGTCCTTTTT
>NW_011484747.1:832-1069 GCF_000754665.1 Bison bison bison
AACTCCTCCAGGAACAAAGAGCAGTTGGTGATAGAGGTAGGATTTGCAAGCTCGAGAGATTTTTCCTATGCCAAGCTGCTGCTGCTTCTGCTAAGTCGCTTCAGTCGTGTCCAACTCTGTGCAACCCCATAGACGGCAGCCCATCAGGCTCCCCCATCCCTGGGGTTTTCCAGGCAAGAACACTGGAGTGGGTTGCCATTTTCTTCTCCAATGCATGAAAGTGAAAAGTGAAAAGTG
>NW_011484747.1:1169-1602 GCF_000754665.1 Bison bison bison
GAAGGAAGAGTAGTGGTCCAGGCCAGGTCTTGATTGTGATTAGTTTTCTGCTCTTGGTGTAATTAGCTGCAATAATGGGGGATCATTATGCTCTCTAATATAGTGAATTCATATGTTATAAATAAATTTAGGTACACATTATCTAAAAGCTGAGATTCCCTAAATTACAAACCACAAAGAACAGCTAATCACCAGAATTAATAACAGTTTCATGCAACACTTGAATGTTAAACGTATGAAAAAGCACACATTGGGATTTACTTGGAATTCCAAAGTAGTTACATCAATAAAGTTGAAGATGAAATTATTCCACTCTTTGTTTCTGCAAGCATTTTGTGGGTATATTATCTCATTACATCATATTAATCCTCTTTTGAAATAAGGTAGTAATATCCCAGTTGTGTAGAGGAAGGACTTTGAACTGAAGAGAAAC
>NW_011484747.1:1702-2445 GCF_000754665.1 Bison bison bison
AAAAACAAAGTCAGTCACTGTTTCCCCATCTATTTGCCATGAAGTGATGGGACTGGATGCCATGATCTTCATTTTCTGAATGTTGAGCTTTAAGCCAACTTTTTCCACTCTCTTCTTTCACTTTCATCAACAGCCTTTTTAGTTCTTTTTCACTTTCTGCCATAAGGGTGATGTCATCTGCATATCTGAGGTTATTAATATTTCTCCCGGCAATCTTGATTCCAGCTTGTGCTTCATCCAGCCCAGTATTTCTCATAATGTACTCTGCATATAAGTTAAATAAGCAGGGTGAAAATATACCTTTACTTTCTCCTTTACTACATGCTAAATAAAAGTTTATAGAACTTAGAAAATTGAAATGTATATGACAATTGAAGTTTTGATATTATCTGTGACATTGTCTGAAATGATCTAAGAATTTGGTAGTTGTTTTTCGTATCAGTGTTAAAGTATTTTTAATCACATTTTTAATACATAGCTTTCGCCAACTGATTTCTGAATATAAAGAAAAGAGATCTAAAACTTCTCCTGAAAATAGCAACCCAGGTACATCATCTGATACTGAATTACTCTCGGTGATTCTACCATAGATAAAGTAGGAATGAGTAAGTTTCAATAATGGAAGAACTATGAAAAAAGTAGTGTAAATTGCATGTGTATTTTATTTTTTTTAATTTTATTTTATTTTTAAACTTTACAATATTGTATTAGTTTTGCCAAATATCGAAATGAATCCACCACAG
>NW_011484747.1:2669-14752 GCF_000754665.1 Bison bison bison
GGTCGTCCCAGTGCACTAACCCCAAGCATCCAGTATCATGCATTGAACCTGGACTGGCGACTCGCTTCATACATGGTATTATACATGTTTCAATGTCATTCTCCCAAATCTCCCCACCATCTCCCTCTCCCACAGAGTCCATAAGACTGATCTATTTTATTTTTTTAATTAATTTCTTTATACTCTAATATTCAGAATTCTTTAAGAAGTTAATTATAGATGATTTAACATCAAAGACAGTATTGTCTGAAAAGAAATCCATCTCTTTAATATGGCCCCTAAAGTCCTATATTTAATCTTTGTGTAAATCAGAAAAAAAAATTAAGTATGATGTATATTTCATCTATAGTCATAGTACAGCAGATTGGACGTGTTATGAAAGTGAACTTTAATTTTTAGAAATGGTTTGCATTTAGTGAATGATGGCTCAGATGGTAAAGCGTCTGTCTACAATGCAGGAGACATGGGTTCGATCCCTGGGTCAGGAAGATCTCCTGGAGAAGGAAATGGCAATCCACTCCAGTACTATTGCCTGGAAAATCCCATGGACAGAGGAGCCTGGTAGGCTACAGTCCATGGGGTTGCAAAGAGTCAGACACAACTGAGCGACTTCACTTTCAGTTTCACTGTGTAGTGATTAGTCTCACTAAAATAGTGACCATCATTAAACCTGGAAACTTGAATAATCCCTTCGTGGTAGGATAAGAAATGATAAAAATAACTGCAAAGCTGAGGCAGTGTGCAGCATAGTAGTGAGATTATTTCTGAAAGATACCTACCAATTGTACAGAAGGCAGAAAAGCAATGCCTGGTTGAGAACCAGTTATTTTGCCTATTATACCAAGCAGGTCTAGATTACCAACTTAATTCCTTACAGATCCAGAAAGAGTGAGATAGGTTGACTTCATTAGGATCAGATATTTTCTTTTGTGTGTTGACCAATTGTCATGAGAGTATAGTTTTGTAAGAACAAGATGTTCTCTTGCCATCAGTTAAAAAATTATCATAATAGATATCCAAATAGAACAACTTGGGACTCTGCAGGTTCTAATAAAATCACAAAAATACTTTGCATTAACAAAAAACAGCTTAGGTCCACTGGATGTGGCATCTAGCACATTGTACAGGGTATCCAAGGATACCTTTAACAGAGTAGACCTCTATCTAATTAAAGGGGGCTTCCCAGGTGGCTCAGTAGTAAAGAATTCACCCACCAATGCAGGAGATACAGCTTGATCCCTGTGTCAGGGAGATCCCCTGGAGAAGAAAATGGCAACCCACTCCCATACTCTTGCCTGGGAAATCCCATGGACAGAAGGGCCTGGTGAGCTGTAATCCATGGGATCACAAGAGTCAGACACTGTTTGGTGACTCAACAACAAAAACATCTATCAAAGAACTGCAGGTTGGTTTATTACACTAGTCAGAGGAGATACAGAGATGACAGTGTCTTGGTCTTCAATACGCTCAGAATAGAGTTTGTCTCTGGTTAATTTCTGTATTTTTCTAAAGAAAATTTTCAAAGAAAACATGCTTATTTATTTGTTCATTTGTTCACTAAACAGATACACTTCAAATGTCTTTTATGTATTAAGCATTGTCACAGGGTGAAAACATTTAAAAATAACTGCCCTTGCTCTCCTTGCTCAAGCTTGCAGTGCTCCTTTCCCCAAGGAGTCACTGCATGTGAGTCATCCCTCCAGCATCAGATTAATATGACCCCTGGGAAATGTTGTCCAACAGCACCAGAGTTCTTGGTTCCCTCCATCCTTCCCTCCCTCCCCTTGTTCATCAGGTTAGGATGTGATGATGTATGCCTTCCAAGCTGAAAAGACATGATTTCTATAAACATTTGCCATATAATGGGAAGGACTAATATAATGATATCCCTCACTAGTACACAGCACTCTTTGGACCATCCCTATCTGTGTGGTCCAGATACTCTTTAACAATGGAAGGAGATAGTCTAGATATTCTTTTTAAACATGTTAGTGTGTGTATATATATATGTATATGTATATGTGTATGTATATATATATATATACACACACACACAGAAGCTGAACTTTTTAAAAAAGTTTTTTAAAAAGTTCCATATATATATTTGGAACTATATATATATATATATGGAACTTTTAAAAAAAGTTCAGCTTCTCTGTGCCCTATTTCATGCTCACCACTACAAGTCTAGTCCTCATTCTCATCACTGAATTGAGCCCCTTTACCTGTTTGCCCTCCCCCACCTGCCTTTCAAGAGATTATCCTTTCAAACCTGGAATTATTACATATTTCATACTTATCTTGCCTTTGGAAAGAGGGCCAGGAAGAGAAGACTTTTGTTTCCAATGTTTTACTTTGCTGTGAGGTTCAGTGCCTTTGACCAAGCTTCCCTGTAATAGGGAGTTTTCACTGTGAACTGAAGAGCCAGAGAAGTAGTTATGTCCCAGCAAGACACCTATAGTCTCTATTCAATCCTCCAGGCAATAGAAATCCAGAAATACTGTGCTGTTTAATCGTGCTATTGTCAGCTTATATTACTTATTGTATTAATGGTATAGTATCATTTTCTGTCAGTCTCCTGGAGTTTGGTTAGGATTATGGTCATTGTAAGCAGCAGTTCTTTGCTTTGTTGTTTTGCATTTGATGACTATAAAGGGGAGGAATGGTTCTTAGGTATTAATGGCCTATGATTATAGTACAACCACTGTTCCCTTCCTCTAGTGTGGCCTCCAGGTGTAGTTTGAAAGGAATACTTTTAAATAAAGCCTCAGTCTTGAGGTTTTAATATTCTGTATTTTTCTTCCATTGATTTAAAATGGATCTTGCATTTTTCTTTAATAGTGGATGAGAGTTCTGAAGAGGACTCTTCAAAGAGGTAGGATTTTATGGATGTTTTAAATTATCTGTTTAATTAAGGGAACATGGAGAAGAGAAACTAATGGTTGTTGAGTGTTCTGCTTTGGGTTAGATACTGCATGATGTGCTTAACATTTGTGACCTCATAGAGTCATCACCAGAGAAGGCAATGGCACCCCACTCCAGTACTCTTGCCTGGAAAATCCCATAGACGGAGGAGCCTGGTAGGCTGCAGTCCATGGGGTCGCTAGGAGTCGGACACGACTGAGCGACTTCACTTTCACTTTTCACTTTCATGCATTGGAGAAGGAAACGGAAACCCACTCCAGTGTTCTTGCCTGGAGAATCCCAGGGACGGGGAGCCTGGTCGGCTGCCGTCTATGGGGTTGCACAGAGTCGGACACGACTGACGCGACTTAGTAACAGCAGCAGCAGCAGAGTCATCACAGCAGCTTTGTAAAGTAGCTGTGTCCTACTTTTATTTAATTAGACAACTGTGGTTTCAGGAGGTTAATGAATTAACCCTGGTTAAAATGAGTTGACCTGTAATTTGACAATTGGCCTTCCTGGCTCCCACGTCCACTCCCATGGCCCTCAGCAGAGACTGAGAAGTACCTATGTAGCGTATAAGTTAAAGATATAAATTAATTCTTTGACTTGTGTACATTTTAATTTTTTACATTGTAGGGAAACTCCCTGTACTCTCTTAGAGTAAAGGAGAGACGTGGTGCCATCTCAGTAAGTGGTATCCCTGCTGACGGACCAAGACTCCCATTCTGGACGGACTCAGATTCGTCTCTGAACCTTGAACAGACAAGGGAGAAGGAAAAGCCTATTCTTCCACTTTAAGTCATCAGGTTTATTCCAGTTTGGGCAAACAAAAATTATTTCAACCCATCAATTGGGTTTTCAGTTCAGCAATTAGAACTTGTAGTGGAAAATTATTTTTAGGCTCTGCCGGTACATTGGCTGTTACTCTCTGTTATGGAAACTAAGAATGAGTGTTAACTAGGTATTTCATAGGTTGGGAGAGATGGATGCAGAAATAAGTAATGGAAAACTTCTTTGGAGACTTCCCTGGGGGTGCAGTAGTTAAGATTGAAGTAAGACATCTTCCAGTGTAGGCAGTGTGGGTTCGATACTTGGTCAGAGAAGCTAAGATCTCACATGACCCAGGGTCAGACAGCCAAATTCAGTAAAGACTTTAAAAGTGATCCACATCAAGAAATCTTTAAAAAATTTGAAAAAAAAAGCTGTTTTAAAACAGATGAAATTTTTCTCATGTCAAGAAAGTTCATTGAATATATAGACAAACTTTCATTTTTTTTTCTTTTGTTTGAGGACACGAGCTCACTCATTTTTATTGTATGTTTTTGCTTTAAAAGTTTCCCAACAAACCTGGTGTTGATTTAGAGCCTACATCAAATGATGAAGTCTTAGATTTTAAAACCAAGGTAAAGTGTTGTGAAATTAGTTTTCCTGCTCTGAAATTAGTTTCTTGTAGTATTTACTCTTATGATTAGACAGTGGAAGTGACAAACAGATTCAAGGTATTAGATCTGATAAACAGAGTGCCTGAAGAACTATGGATGGAGATTCATGACATTGTACAAGAGGCAGTTATCAAGACCATCCCCAAGAAAAAGAAAAGCAAAAAGGCAAAATGGTTGTCTGAGGAGGGCTTCCAAATACCTGAGGAAAGAAGAGAAGCAAATGGCAAAGGAGAAATGGAAAGATATACCCATTTGAATGCAGAGTTCCAAAGAATAGCAAAGAGAGATAAGAAAGAGTTTCTCAGTGATGAATGCAAATAAATAGAGGACACAATAGAATGGGAAAGACTAGAGATCTCTTGAAGAAAATTAGAGATACCATGGGAACATTTCATGCAAACATGGACACCATAAAGGACGAAATGGTATGGGCCTTAGAGAAGAAGAAGATATTAAGATGAGGTGCCAAGAATACACAGAACTCTACAAAAAAGATCTTTATGATCCAGATAACCAGGATGGTGTGATCACTCACCTAGAGCCAAATATCCTGGAATGCAAAATCAAGTAGGCTTTAAGAAGCATCACTGTGACCAAAGCTAGTGGAGGTGATGGAATTGCAGTTGAGCTATTTCAAATCCTCAAAGATGACGCTGTGAAAGTGCTGCACTCAATATGCCAGCAAATCTGGAAAACTCAGTGGCCACAGGACTGGAAAAGGTCAGTTTTCCTTCCAATCCCAAAGAAAGGCAATGCCAAAGAATGTTCAAACTACCACATAATGGCACACATATCACATGCTAGCAAAGTAATGCTCAAAATTTTCCAAGCCAGGCTTCAAGAGTACGTGAACCATGAACTTCAGATGTTCAAGCTGGATTTAGAAAAGGCAGAGGAACCAGAGATGGGAATACCAGACCATCTGACCTGCCTCCGGAGAAATCTGTATACAGAACAAGAAGCAACAGTTAAAACTGTATATGGAACAATAGACTTGTTCCAAATCAGGAAAGGAGTACATCAAGGATATAAATTGTCACCCTGCTTATTTAACTTATATGCAGTGTACACCATGCGAAATGCCGGGCTGGATGAAGCACAAGCTGGAATCAAGATATCTAGAAGAAATATCAATAACCTCGGATACGCAGATGACACCACCATGATGGCAGAAATTGAAGAACTTAAGAACCTCTTGATGAAATTGAAAGAGGAGAGTGAAAAACTTGACTTATAACAACGTTCAGAAAACTAAGATCGTGGCATCTGATCCCATCACATCATGGCAAATAGTTTGGGAAGCAATGGAAACAGTGACAGACTTCTTTTCTGGGGCTTCAAAATCACTGCAGATGGTGACTGCAGCCATGAAATTAAAAGACATTTGCTCCTTGGATGAAAAGCTATGCCCCACCTAGACAGCATATTGAGAAGCAGGGACATTACTTTGCCAGCAAAGTTCTGTCTAGTCTAAGCTATGATTTTTATAGTAGTCATGTATGGATGTGAGAGTTGGACTATAAAGCAGGCTGAGCACCGAATTGCTGCTTTTGAACTGTGGTATTAGAAAAGACTCTTGAGAGTCCCTTGGACTGCAAGGAAATCCAATTAGTCCATTCTAAAGGAAATCAGTCCTGAATATTCATTGAAAGGACTGATGCTGAAGCTGAAACTCCAGTAGTTTGGTCATCTGATGCGAAGAACCGACTCATTGGAAAATACCAGTTCTGGGAAAGTTTGAAGTCTGGAGAAGGGGACGACAGAGGATGAGATGGTCGGATGGCATCCCCGACTCAATGGACAGGAGTTTGTAAAACCTCTGGGAGTTGGTGATGAACAGGGAAGCCTGGTGTACTCCAGTCCATGGGATTGCAGAGAGTTGCACACAACTGAGCAACAGAACTGAACTGAACTGATGTTGATATTTTCATGAAATTTGAAGAACAGTGTAGATGCATAAAAATATATTAATAAAATCATATGAAATGGAGGCTTTGCTGATAGTATACCCTTAAGAATACTGATATGTTACTATTGTATATAAAGTCTAAATATACGTGTTTCTCCACATACCTTATTATACTTTTTTTTTTTTTCGTAAAGTTTGTTTTTGACTAGGAATGTCTCACTTTTTCCTTTCTTCTTCCTCTTCTACCTTTTAAAAATTTTTTTTTATATTTACTATTAACTTAATTTTTCCTTGCAGAACACATTTCTTCAGTGTCTGTTCTTTCAGTCCATCTCTCTTTGTCTCTATGTGAACATGTTTGCTTATAGGTTTCTATTTAGAGTGTGGCTTTCATTCATGATCATTGCCCTATGGGTTTAATCTTGTTTTTTCCCTGTTTCATGGAAGCAGCTAATTTTTTTCCCTGTTTCATTGGTCTCTAGCTGTTTGACAAACAGAATAGAAGCAGCTTATCGTGTTTGAAGTTCTAGCTCTTCTAAATAAGGTTCTATTAAAACCTAAACTTTCATATTTCCCTTCACAAGTGATAATCCATGTATATACTAATCATGGAAGCAAATTTCAAAATATAGAAATTAATTTAAATGTCATAGTTTTTCAATAGTGCTCTAAACTACCAGGGATAAATTATTACTCTAGAACATTTTGGTAGAGAAAGTAATCTAGTGGGTGTCCTAGTATTTGTATAGCAGTCAATTAGGGGTAAGGAGAGGAACATCTGGGGCTTCTGATGTAATCTGTCATAATCCTTTCCCCATGAGCAGATCAGTCAGTGAAAGAACCGGGATTTGAATCCACATCTGAATGACCCCAGAGCCTGTGCTCTTTGTGTTAGATCATAGAAGAATGGAGGATGTTATAACTCTTTTATTCAGGTTGATACTTGTTATATTCTTCAAGCTCTTATTTTCTTCTCCATCATGTCCTGAATCAAAGTTAATGAAGCTAATGAAGGCTTCTCAGCAATCCAAGAGAAACAGTAAATTATTTGAAGACTGTCCTCCTGGTGTTATTCCTTGATTTGAAATGACACATGTTCTCATGTACTCTCTCCTGTTTTCATTGTACTAGAAGGAAAATGTGGCATTTTGAGACCAGAGAGCACAACTTTCTCTCGGGACAATAATTCTGATAGTAACTTTGAAGATGTGGATGAAACATTTCCCAAACCATCACCCTGGTTTGAGGGCATCTGTCATCTTGCCATTGCCTGAGCCTATTTCAAAACTTCTCAAGTCTGTAGCAGGCCTTGGTCATACAAAGGTAAGTTTATTCTGTTTGTAACTCTTCTTTCCCTGTATTTGTTCACATACCAGTCCCCTGATCCTTATGGTGACAAAAAGGATCCCACCACAGAAATAGAAGCCCTCAAAGTCACGATATGAAATGGTGTGATAATAAGAGCCATACATGTGCATGATTCAGATTTATAAATATTGGCATATTAATTATGCTGTTATGAAAGAAAATAATTACAAAGCACTGAGGAAAAACAGCTAGATAAATATGAAGATGGGGAGAAGGATGAAGGGGAAGAATTCCTTTAAGAAGGACAAGATGAATATAATATAGAATGGGTGAAGATGAGATAGATATTGTACAAACACAACAGAAATAGTGGGGTCAGTCAGACCAGGAACTCTATATTATAAATATGCGAGAAATTATTTCAAATTCAACTTAAGAAGAGAAAGTGAGGTTGTACAAAAACAATGCCCATACTCTTTTGAATGACATATAGCTGATTTTTATGAAGAACTAAAAAAATTGTGTTCCTTATTTTTTTTTGGTGGTTGTTTTCGAGGTTGGTGGTGGTTCTTGTTTTTTCATTGAATTGAAGTGTAGTCAGTTTAAAATAGTGTGTAAGTTTCAGGTGTACAGCAATGTGATTTGTTTATACTTGTGTGTGTGTGTGTGTGTATTGAACATAGTTCCCTCTGGAAGTTCATTTAAATTTGAAGTGATTTCTCTTTTTTTAAAAAAATTCTCACCTTGAAATTAATGAAGTGATGTCTTCTATTTTTGTTGAGAGATAATTCAAGATGAGCCCTTTTTTAGGCCTTTGGAGATGTATTATGAATTAAGAATTTCTGGCCCTTCTGTTTCTTGTGATTTCTAACTTACTTCAGTTCAGTCACTCAGTCGTGTCCAACGCTAAATACTTAATGTACTTATTTAATTTATCTTACTGTTTGTTATAACCTTGGTGGGTATTTAGATTTTTCTGAAAATAAAGAGGAAATACATATGCATTTTATCTATTCTTTTTACTAAAATTATAATTTATAATTTTATAAATGAGATTCTTAATCTCTCTTCATTAAATGAGAAAATTTTCAGCTGCAACAGTCTGAAAGAAGAAATGTAGAAGTATATTTTTTCCTCAGGAGAGATTCTGATTACTTTTTTCTGAATGTCAGCAAATAATGGGTAATTACATACATTAAATGAATGAAATCATGATTTATGCTTTTCTCTTATATACATTGCTGCTGCTGCTATGTCACTTCAGTCGTGTCCAACTCTGTGCGACCCCATAGATGGCAGCCCACCAGGTTCTGTCCTCCCTGGGATTCTCCAGGCAAGAACACTGGAGTGGGTTGCCATTTATATAGACTACTTGTTATTATTAAATCATAAGGAAAGAAAAATTACCACCAGAGTTTATAAAATTATCTATGGAAGATATTTTTTCTTTTAAAAATATCTCTAGCAACATGTACTTTCCACATTATTTTTATTTATTTATTTTTTATTTTAATTGGAGGCTAATTACTTTAAAATATTGTAGTGGTTTTGCCATACACAGACATGAATCAGCCATGGATGTACATGTGTTCCCCATCCTGAACTCCCCTCTCACCTCCCTCCCCATCCCATCGCTCTGAGTCATCCCAGAGCAACAGCCCTGAGCACCCTGTCTGGACTGGCGAACTTGGACTGGCGATCTGTTTCACATATGACAATATACATGTTTCAATGCTATTCTCTCAAGTTATCCCAACCTTGCCTTCTCCCATAGAGTCCAAAAGACTGTTCTTTACATCTGTGTCTCTTTTGCTGTCTCACATATAGGGTTATTGTTACCATCTTTCTAAATTCCATATATATGTGTTAGTATACTGTATTGGTAGTTTTCTTTCACTGTGTATAATAGGCTCCAGTTTCATCCACCTCATTAGAACTGATTTAAACGTATCCTTTTTAATGGCTGTGTAATATTCCATTGTGTATATGTACCACTGCTTTCTTATCCATTCGTCTGCTGATGGACATCGAGGTTGCTTCCATGTCCTGGCTATTATAAGCAGTGCTGTGATGAACATTGGGGTACACGTGTCTCTTTCCCTTCTGGCTTCCTCAGTGTGTATGTCCAGCAGTGGGATTGCTGGGTCGTATGGCAGTTCTATTTCCAGTTTTTTAAAGAATCTCCACATTGTGGCTGTACTAGTTTGCATTCCCACCAACAGTGTAAGAGGGTTCCCTTTTACCCACATCCTCTCCAGCATTTACTGCTTGTAGACTTTTGGATCGCAGCCATTCTGACGGGCATGAGATGGTACCTCATGATGATTTTTATTTGCATTTCCCTGATAATGAGTGATGTTGAGCATATTTTCATGTGTTTGTTAGCCATCTGTATGTCTTCTTTGGAGAAATGTCTGTTTAGTTCTTTGGCCCAATTTTTGATTTGGGCGTTTATTTTTCTGGAATGAGGTGCAGGAGCTACTTGTATATTTTTGACATTCATTCTTTGACAGTTGCTTTATTTGCTATTATTTTCTCCCATTCTGAAGGCTCTCACTTCACCATCCTTATAGTTTCCTTTGTTGTGCAAAAGCCTTTAAGTTTAATTAGGTTCCATTTGTTTATTTTTGCTTTTGTTTCCATTACTCTGGGAGGTGGGTCATAGAGGACCCTGCTGTGATTTATGTCAGAGAGTGTTTTACCTATGTTTTCCTCTAGGAATTTTATAGTTTCTGGTCTTATGTTTAGATCTTTAATGAATTTTGAGTTTATTTCTGTGTATGGTGTTAGAAAGTGTTCTTGTTTCATTCTTTTACAAGTGGTTGACCGGTTTTCCCAGCACCACTTGTTATAGAGACTGTCTTTTGTCCATTGTATATTGTTGCCTCCTTTGTCATCAATAAGGTGTCCATAAGTGCATGGATTTATTTCTGGGCTTTCTATTTTGTTCCATTTATCTATATTTCTGTCTTTGTGCCAGTACCATACTCTCTTGATGACTGTAGCTTTGTAGTGTAGCCTGAAGTTAGGCAGGTTGATTACTCCAGTTCCATTCTTTTTTCACAAGATTGCTTTGGCTTTTTGAAGTTTTTTTTTGTATTTCCATACAATTTGTGATATTATTTGTTTTAGTTCTGTGAAAAATACCATCGGTAGCTTGATAGTGATTGCATTGAATCTATAAATATGGTTTTTATTTTTCAATTTGTTAATGTGGTGTATTACATTGATTGATTTGCAGATATTGAAAAATCCTTGCATCCCTGGGATAAAGCCCACTTGGTCATTATGTATGATCTTTTTAATATGTTGTTGGGTTCTGTTTGCTAGAATTTTGTTAAGGATCCTTGCATCTATGTTCATCAGTGATATTGGCCTGTAGTTTTCTTTTTTTGTGTGGCATCTTTGTCTGGTTTTGGTATTAGGGTGATGGTGGCCTCCTAGAATGAGTTTGGAAGTTTACCTTCCTCTGCAATTTTCTGGAAGAGTTTGAGCAGGATAGGTGTTAGCTCTTCTCTAAATTTTTGGTAGAATTCAGCTGTGAAGCCGTCTGGACCTGGGCTTTTGTTTGCTGGAAGATTTCTGATTATAGTTTCGATTACCATGCTTGTGATGGGTCTGTTAAAATTTTCTATTTCTTCCTGGTTCAATTTTGGAAAGATATTTTTCTAAGAATGTGTCCATTTCTTCCAAGTTGTCCATTTTATTGGCACATAGTTGCTGATATTAGTCTCTTATGATCTTTTGTATTTCTGTGCTGTCTGTTGTGATTTGTCCATTTTCATGTCTAAGTTTGTTGACTTGATATTTCTCCCTTTGTTTCTTGATGAGTCTGGCTAATGGTTTGTCAATGTATTTATCTTCTCAAAGAAACAGCTTTTAGCTTTGTTTATTATGGTCTCTTTTGTTTCTTTTGCATTTCTTTCTGCCCTAATTTTTAAGATTTATTTCCTTCTACTAACCTGGGGTTCTTCATTTCTTTCTTTTCTAGTTGCTTTAGGTGTCAAGTTAGGTTATTTATTTGACTTTGTTCTTGTTTCTTGAGGTAAGCCTGTATTGCTATGAGCCTGCCCCTTAACATTGCTTTTACAGTGTCCCATAGGTTTTGGGTTGTTTTGTTTTCATTTTCCTTCATTTCTATGCATATTTTGATTTCTTTTTTAATTGCTTCTGTGACTTGTTGGTTATTCAGAAGCGTGTTC
This sequence comes from Bison bison bison, assembly GCF_000754665.1. Taxonomy (NCBI): domain Eukaryota; kingdom Metazoa; phylum Chordata; class Mammalia; order Artiodactyla; family Bovidae; genus Bison; species Bison bison. Next base: position 14,438 of record NW_011484747.1, read on the forward strand.
CTCAGCCTCCATACGTTGGCATTTTAAATGGTTTTTCTCCTGTAATTGACATCTAATATTACTGCATTGTGGTCAGAAAAGAGTTTTGGAATGATTTCATTTTTTAAAAATTTTCCAGGGCTAGATTTATGACCCAAGATGTGATCTATCCTGGAGAAGGTTCCATGTGCACTTTAGAAGAAAAAGGTAAAATTCATTGTTTTGGGGTGAAATATCCTATAGATATCATTTAGGTCTAACTGGTCCATTGTATCATTTAAAGTTTGTGTTTCCTTGTTAATTTTCTGTTTAGTTGATCTATCCATAGGTGTGAGT
>NW_011484747.1:16038-17174 GCF_000754665.1 Bison bison bison
TTACTATCATTATTCTGAATTCTTTTTCAGGTAGACTCCCTATCTCCTCCTCTTTTGTTTGGTTTGGTGTGCATTTATCATGTTCCTTTACCTGCTGAGTATTTCTCTGTTTTTCCATCTTGTTTAGATTGCTGTGTTTCGGGTGGCCTTTCAGTATTCTGGCAGTTTGTGGTTCCTCTTTATTGTGGAGGTTCCTCGCTGGGGGTGGGGTTGGATGGTTGGCTTGTCAAGATTTCCTGGTTAGGGAAGCTTGTGTTGGCGTTCTGGTGGGTGGAGCTGGACTTCTTCTGTCTGGAGTGCAATCAAGTGTCCAGTAGTGAGTTTTCGGATGTCTATGGGTTTGATGTGACTTTGGGCAGCCTGTATATTGAAGTTCAGGGCTACGTTCCTGTGTTTCTGGAGAATTTGCATGGCTTGTCTTGCTCTGGAACTTGTTGGCTCTTGGGTGGTGCTGGTTTCCGTGTAGCTATGGAGGCTTTTGGATGAGCTCTTATCAATTAATGTTCCCAGGAGTCAGGAGTTCTCTGGTGTTCTCAGGTTTTGATCTTAAGTCTCCTGCCTCTGGTTTTCAGTCTTATTCTTACAGTAGCCTCAAGACTTCTCCATCTATACAGCACCAAAGATAAAACATCTAGGTTAATGATGAAAAGCTCCTCCACAGTGAGGAACACTTGGAGAGGTTCACAGAATTACATGGAGAAAACAAGAGGGAGAAGGGAGATAGAGGTGACCAGGAGTCAGAGAGGGGAAATCGAAAGGGGAGAGAGCAAGCTGGCTAGTAATCAATTCCCTATGTGCTCTCCACAGTCTGGACCCCTTGGAGAGGTTCATGGAGTAACAAAGAGAATAGAAGAGGGAGGAAGGAGACAGAGGTGACCAGGAGGAGAAAACGGTGAATTAAAAGGAGAGAGAGAGAGATCCAGGCACTAACCAGGTCCCTAAGTATTCTCCACAGTCCAGAACACACAAAGAGATTCACAGAGTTGGGTAGAGAAAAGAAGGGGGAGGGAGGAGATAGAGGCGACATGGTGGAGACAAAGCAGAGACAAAAAGGGGAGAGAGCAATCAAGCCAGTAATCACACTCCCAAGTAAAATTGGGTACTGAAGATTGGGTTCTTAAAGGTACAAAATTGAT
>NW_011484748.1:0-486 GCF_000754665.1 Bison bison bison
GGAGAGTTCCTCAATAGTGATTCTGGAGTCTATTTCAGGAAACAGATACAGCACTAAGGAATTTGCTGCTCAGTGAGAACACCAATCCTAAGATAGCATATTCCTAGTATTTATGTCACATGGTATCCTGGATGAAATCTGTGGGACAAAACGTACACAAAAAGAGCCAGATACTCTTCATGGTGATACCATCTTCCAAATTTTCAACAGCCATCACTGCCAGAGTCTAAAAGACAAACCCAAGGTCATCATCTTGCAGGCCTGCCAAGGCAATGAGTCCGAGTTCAGGAAACTTGGGGAGTGGCTGTGTAAGCTTTTCTATTAGTCTGGTGTCTAGCCTTCATTTTCCCAGGGATGGGAAGAGAAAAACATTTCAGTACTACTCTTGGGTCCACTCCAGGAAGAAACTCCATTAAGCCTGTACCATTTTTTTTTTTTTTTAAGAAATGATAAGTAACCTAGAATAATGAGGAATATTCCAATCAT
>NW_011484748.1:4604-5534 GCF_000754665.1 Bison bison bison
AGGATCCTGCTGTGATTTATGTCAGAGAGTGTTTTGCCTATGTTTTCCTCTAGGAGTTTTATGGTTTTTGGTCTTACATTTAGATCTTTAATCTATTTTGAGTTTATGTTTGTGTATTGTGTTAGAAAGTGTTCTAGTTTCATTCTTTCACAAGTGGTTGATTAGTTTTCCCAGCGCCACTTGTTAAAGAGAGAGTTTTTTCTCCATTGTATATTCCCTCCTCCTTTGTCAAAGATAAGGTATTCATAGGTGTGTGGGCTAATCTCTGGGCTTTCTATTTTGTTCCATTGACCTATATTTCTGTCTTTGTGCCAGTACCATACTGTCTTGAGGACTGTTGTTATGTAGTATAGCCTGAAGTCAGGAAGGTTGATTCCTTCAGTTTCATCCTTCTTTCTCAGGATTGCTTTGGCTATTCGAGGTTTTTTGTAATTCCATACGAACTGTGAAATTATTGTTCTAATTTTTTGAAAAATACTGTTGGTAGCTTGATAGGGATTGTGTTGAATCTATATATTGCTTTGGGTAGTATACTCATTTTCACTATATTGATTCTTCCAATTCATGAACATGATATATTTCTCCATCTATTTCTGTCATCTTTGATTTCCTTCACCAGTGTTTTATAGTTTTCTATATACAGGTCTTTTGTTTCTTTCAGTTCAGTTCAGTCACTCAGTCATGTCTGACTCTTTGCGACGCCATGAATTGCAGCACGTCAGGCCTCCCTGCCCATCACCAACGCCTGGAATTCACGCAAACTCATGTCCATTGAGTCGGTGATGCCATTAGGCCATCTCATCCTCTGTCATCCCCTTCTCCTCCTGCCCACAATCCTTCCCAGCATCAGAGTCTTTTCCAATGAGTCAACTCTTTGCATGAGGTGGCCAAAGTACTGGAGCTTCAGATTTCGCATCAGTCCTTCCAAAG
>NW_011484748.1:9469-9940 GCF_000754665.1 Bison bison bison
CCCTCTCCCTCTCCCACAGAGTCCATAAGACTGTTCTATACATCAGTGTCTCTTTTGCTGACTCGTATACAGGGTTATTGTTACCATCTTTCTAAATTCCATATATATGCGTTAGTTTACTGCATTGGTGTTTTTCTTTCTGGCTTACTTCGCTCTGTATAATAGGCTCCAGTGGACTGGTTGGATCTCCTTGCAGTCCAAGGGACTCTCAAGACTCTTCTCCAACACCACAGTTCAAAAGCAACAATTCTTTGGTGCTCAGCTTTCTTCACAGTCCAACTCTCACATCCATACATGACCACAGGAAAAACCATAGCCTTGACTAGCCGGACCTTTGTTGGCAAAGTAATGTCTCTGCTTTTGAATATGCTATCTAGGTTGGTCACAACTTTCCTTCCAAGCAGTAAGCGTCTTTTAATTTCATGGCTGCAGTCACCATCTGCAGTGATTTTGGAGCCCCAAAAATAAAGT
>NW_011484749.1:0-1438 GCF_000754665.1 Bison bison bison
CATGTTCGACTCTTGCAACCCCATGGACTGTAGCCTGCCAGGCTCCTCTGTCCATGGGACTTTCCAGGCAAATACGCAGAAGGTTGCCATTTCCTTCTCCAGGGGATCTTCCCAAGCCAGGGATTGAACCTGGGTCTCCTGAATTACAGGCATATTCTTTACTGACTGAGCCACCAGAGAAGCCTAGTTTGGACTTTCAGGCAGAGAAAGGTTTATTGAAGGGCCATACTAGAAGAAGAGTGGGCTTAAGCCCTATAAAGCCCCAGTTCCTCGAAGAATTTGCACAGCACTTTTTAAATCCACGTGAGGGAAGGGGTGGCAGATTCTGCTATCAGTTGGTGCACAATTCTCTGATTGACTGATGGTAAGTTAACAGGGTGGTGTCACAGGGGTTACCATTACCTTTCCTTAGGCTCCAGGAGGCCTGGGGCTGTGTGTGCATGTTGTCAAGTAGTTACCATCTTCCATTTGTTGAAGAACTGGAGGCTTTTTACATCTGCAAAACAACTCAGGAAATGTGCATCAGGTATGTCATCTAGGTACTTCAGAGAGGAGCCAAAGTAGAGGATGTGGAGGAGGGGTCTGTCTCAGGAAGGCCCCGGGGTTCCTGTTCCTTTTCGCCAGTTAATTCATTATATTCACCGGGATAAATAAATCATAGTTTACTTAATGCCTGATCTATTAAATTTGGTGTGGTGCACCATTAGATTTTTTTTTTAATTGAGATGTGTTCGACATATTGTGTTATTATTTAGTCACTAACTCATGTCTGATTCTTTTTGAGACCCCATGGACTGTAGCCCGCCAGGCTCCTTTTTCCATGGGATTTCCTAGGCAAGAATATGGGAATGGGTTGCCATTTCCTTCTCCAGGGGTATTCCGGACCCAGGGAATATCCTGACCTCAGGGATTGAACCTGAGTCTCCTGCATTGCAGACAGATTCTTTACCACTGAGTCACCAGTGAAGTCAAACTGACATTGCATAGTATTAATTTCAGATGTACAAAATAAAGATTTGATATTTGTATATATGCACAAACAGTGATCACCACAGGAAGTCCAGTTAACATCCATCACCATACATAGTTACAGAATTTCCTTTCTTGTGATGAGAACTTTCAAGTTTTACTCTTTTAGCAAATTTCAAATACTCAACACAGTATTATTAACTATAGTCACCATGCTGTACATTATAGACTCATGACTTATTTACTTTTTTATTTACTTTGTAATGGAGGTCTTTACCGTTTGATTTTCTTCACACTTCCTCTGCCCCTCACACACACATACACACAGCTACCAATCTCTATTCAGCATCTATGAGCTTGTATTATTTATGAATTTACATATATAAATATTTATAAATATATATAATACAAATATATATAAATATTTATGTATATATATATACAATCCACATATAAGTGCAATCATAAA
>NW_011484749.1:4560-5665 GCF_000754665.1 Bison bison bison
TGACCATCTGGTGATGTCCATGTGTAGTCTTCTCTTGTGTTGTTGGAAGAGGGTGTTTGCTATGACCAGGGCATTCTTTTATCAGAACTTTATTAGCTTTTGTCATGCTTCATTCTGTACTCCAAGGCCAAATCTGCCTGTTATTTCAGGTGTTTCTTGACTTCCTACTTTTGCATTCCAGTCCCCTATAATGCAAAGGACATCTTTTTTGGGTGTTAATTCTAGAAGGTCTTGTAGGTCTTCATAGAATCCTTCAACTTCAGCTTCTCCAGCATTACTGGTTGGGGCATAGACTTGGATTACCATGATATTGAATGGTTTGCCTTGCAAATGAACAGAGATAATTCTGTCTTGTTTTGAGGCTGCATCCAAGTAATGCATTTTGGACTCTTTTGTTGACTATGATGGCTACTCCATATCTTCTAAGTGATTCTTGCCCACAGTAGTAGATATATTGGTCATCTGAGTTAAATTCACCCATTCCGGTCCATTTTAGTTAGCTGATTCTTAAAATGTCGATGTTCACTCTTGCCATCTCCTGTTTGACCACTTACAATTTGCCTTGATTCATGGACTTAACATTCCAGGTTCCTTTGCAATATTGCTCTTTACAGCATCTGACATTGCTTCCATCAGCAGTCACATCCTCAACTGGGTGTTGTTTTGGCTTTGGCTGTGTCTCTTCATTCTTTCTGGAGTCATTTCTCCACTGATCTCCAGTAGCATATTGGGCACCTACCGACCTGGGGAGTTCATCTTTCTAGGTTCACCAACCTAGACAGCATATTAAAAAGCAGAGACATTACTTTGCCAGCAAAGGTCTGTCTTGTCAATCTATGATTTTTCCAGTAGTCATGTAGGGATGTGAGAGTTGGACTATAAAGAATACTGAGCACTGAAGTATTGATGCTTTTGAACTGTGGTGTTGGAGAAGAGACTCTTGAGAGTCCCTTGGACTGCAAGGAGACCCAACCAGTCATTCTAAAGGAAATCAGTCCTGAATGTTCATTGCGAGGACTGATGTTGAAGCTGAAACTCCAATACTTTGGCCACCTGATGTGAAGTGCTGACTCATTTGAAAAGACCCTGATGTTGGGAAAGATTG
>NW_011484750.1:0-447 GCF_000754665.1 Bison bison bison
ATGGGAGGGAGGTTCAAAAGGGAGGGATATATGTATACCTATGGTTGATTCATGTTGAGGTTTGACAGAAAACAGGAAAATTCTGTAAAGTAATTATCCTTCAATAAAAAATAAGTAAAAGAAAAAAGAAAAAGTGGGCACAGAAGCTTAGTAGACATTTCTCCAAAGAAGACATACAGATGGCCAACAGACACATGCAAAGATGCTCACCATCACTAACCATCAGGAAAATGTAAATCAAAAGCACAATGAGATATCACCTCACATCTGTCCAATGACTATTGTGAAAAAAAAAAAAAGACAAGAAATAACAAGTATTGGCAAAATTGTGAAGAAAAGAGAACACTCATGCACTGTTGATAGGACTGTAAATTGGTGAAGGCACTTTGAATGACAGTATGGAGGTTCATCAAAAATTAAAAATAGAACTACCATAAAACCCAGCAA
>NW_011484750.1:3730-5672 GCF_000754665.1 Bison bison bison
AGAGTTGACTCATTGAAAAAGACTCTGATGCTGGGAGGGATTGGAGGCAGGAGGAGAAGGGGATGACAGAGGATGAGATGGATGGCTGGATGGCATCACTGACTCGATGAACATGAGTTTGAGCGAATTCCGGGAGTTGGTGATGGACAGGGAGGCCTGGCGTGCTGTGATTCATGGGGTTGCAAAGAGTCGGACACAACTGAGCAACTGAAGTAAACTGAAAGACAGATCTTCTCTATCCCATGTGTGGATATGACCCCCATGACCAGCTGTTACTAGAACATTAATTGTAAGTTGGTCCTCCAGCAGAGGGATGGCTTTTGCCAAATCATCCTCATTGTCTACTCCAGCCCAAGGCTCAGTCTCACAAGGAAATTGGCCATAAAGGGTAAATAAATCTTGAAGATAAATCTTAACCAATTCATCAAAACTGTTTCCTCTATTTACCCTGCTTTATATCATTGTATATCACACATCTGATGAGCTAACCATTTTTCATTTTCTCTTTCTGTACAGACAAACCTAACTTGGAATCCCACCTCAGCCATTTCCTAGCTCCATGTTCAGCCTTGGGCAATTTACCTTTCTGTGACCTTTCTGTGACTTAGTTTCTCACTCTAAAATAGGTACACAGATGTCTCTTCACAAGGAATTTATGAGGGAAAAATGAGCATACATGTGAAAACATTTGGCATGTTTTAAAGGATACAAAATATATTATCATTTTGTTTTAAATTGTGTAAATTCTCAGATGGTCAAATAATCAAAATCAAAGGTGACAATAATCTATAAATCCAAGGAGACAGGATTTTGCTGGGTCATAGCTTCCAGTTGTCTATCTATGACCCTTCACTGCTCCTTATTAATGATCTGTATAGCCTGTCATTTTCTTGGCATTCAAAAAAGTCCACAGCTCAACCAATCTGTGAGCACAGTCTTCAGTAACTACACTGATAATTTCAATCCTCCTAAATTCAATTCCAAGTATCCACCATCTTAACCAAGGCCTAAAGACTCAGGTTTTTTGAGAACAGTGTCTAAAGCTGAGTCATTGGGCCAAATTTCCAGAGAGTGGGTTCAAATGTCAATCAAAATAGACTATAGGGAATCATGAATGGGCCATTCAGCTGCTCCAGAATCCTCAAAGCATATTGTCATTCTTTCTCTCACCCTCAGGCATTCTGGAATAGCAGAGTCCAGACCAGCATAAAGAAGTATGCTTCCAAAAAAAAAAGGGGGGTGATTCAAAACAGCAGGTTACAGAAGGAAACTGAATTCACCAGACAAATTTTCAGCAAGAAATTAACATGTGCTGCATTTGCAAAAAGGATAAAACAACCTATTCCCTCAAATATCCATATTTTAAATTAAACCTTTATTAAATATTGAGATCAGTTGAGTTCCCATCAATATTATACACGTCCTGCAATATCGTAATCATACATATTTCATTAACTATATATCTACAGCTTTGTAATAACATTTCCATTTAGACTTCCTGTCATTGGGGCTTATATTAGCATATAGGCAGTTGGAGTCCATGACGAAGGGAAGGAAAAATATAACAACCAAAATGTGCTTTCATTCTCACTATCAGCAGGAACTGTAGCTTGAGACACATAATTGCAAGGCAATACTGGCCTGATATACTGCATTGGGCAAGAAAAAATATAGTGGAAGATTCAGAACAGAGTAAAGAAAGAATAACATATTGTTTATCACAGGTAATTACAGGTTTTCAATATTTTTTATTCCATTAGTTATCATTCCACCAACTTTCCTGTCTTCATTTGCATGAAAGAAAGAGCTGTGACATTTGCTTCTGCAAAATACTCATTATCTGGTAGAATTTTGAAAGCTAGTGCACAGATACAGAAAAAGGTACAGGCAGGCGGCCATCAAGATACAAACCAGTGACTCACAGTGTTCTGTTATTTACTTA
>NW_011484750.1:7761-10117 GCF_000754665.1 Bison bison bison
CCACCAGGCTCCCCCATCCCTGGGATTCTCCAGGCAAGAACTCTGGAGTGGGTTGCCATTTCCTTCTCCAGTGCATGAAAGTGAAAAGTGAAAGTGAAATTGCTCAGTCATGTCTAACTCTTAGCGACCCCATGGACTGCGGCCCACCAGCTTCCTCTGCCCATGGGGTTTTCCAGGCAAGAGTACTGGAGTGGGGTGCCATTGCCTTCTCCCACCCTGGCAGGAGTGAGCAAATGAGTGAGAAAAAAATGAATAAGCTAATAACTAAATTTCCTTATATAGCACTATCTAGAAATAATCCTACTTGCAATACTTTAAGGATGAAAAAAAGAAACTCTTCATGGACACACAGATTATATACATGTTTCTCTGAGAGCTAATCAATCAGTAATTCCTAGAACCAGGAATATTCTCAGTGTGGTCAACCTAGTGTTTCCCAAATGGCCTGGAGGCTTTTAAGCAGAAGTGATGAGGAATATATGGGAAAGGGAATACCAGTGGTTTGAATACTTTATACTTATCCCTGCAGCCAAATCAAGCTTTATGGATTAGAAACCTAGAGCAAACTCAAGGAGTAAGGTGTGGCTTGCCTGGAAAGTGTGTGTGTATGTGTGTGTGTGTGTGTGTGTGAGTGTGTATGTAACTTTGGATTTTTTTTTTATTTAATTGGAGGCTAATTACTTTGCAATATTGTAGTGGTTTTTGCCATATATCAACATGAATCAGCCATGGGTGTACATGTGTCCCACCATCCTGAACCCTTTTAAGCTAAAAAATTGACTTGAAGCCAAAAATCTGTGGCCTGAAAAAAATAGGCAAAAACTGATGGGAATCTGTCTCCATGCAAATAAAATTGAGAACTAAAACTAAAATGATCTCTTCCTTCCATTATCTCTGGACTCCTAGTAGGTCTGTTGATAATAGAGTGGGCTGGGTCAATTAGATTCTTTATTGACAAGGCTGGATTAAGCACTCTGAAGGGAGGTTTAAACATCTAGTTCTCAGGGGTTACAGGGAGAGGGAGGGATGAAGGGGCAGACCACAGAGGGGTTTGGGGGTGGTGAAACTAATCTTTATGATACCACAGTGGTGGATACATGTCATTATACATTGATCAAAACTCAGAATACACCACGGGTGAATTGTAATGCAAATTATGGACTGTAGCTAATTATGATGTGTCAAGGCATGTTCATCAATTGTAAAATAACGTGCCAGTGTTGGGGCATTTGGATAATGGGGAAGTCTATACCTATTTGAGGGAAGAGGCTAGATGGGAAATTTCAGTACTTTCCTCTTAATTTTACTATAAACTTGAAACACTTAAAAAATAGTCTTAATTTATGTAGAGAAAGGATATGAGGACACAGCGGGGTAAAGGGAGGGTGGTACAAATTGAGACAGTAGGATTGACATGTTTACACTACCATGTGTAAAATAGATAGATGGTTGGAAGCTGCTGTAGAGCACTGGGAATTTAGCTTGGTGCTCTGTGATGACCTCTAGGGGTAGAACAGGGGTAGGTTGGAGGGATATCAAAAGAGAGGGGAGGTATGTATACTTATGGCTGATTCACAATGTTGTACAGCAGATAACATTGTAAAGCAATTATACTCCAATAAGGAAATAAAGTCTTAATTTAAAAATAAAAAGCTTAATAAAGAGATAAGCTTCTCTTTAGAGGAAGGGAAATCTTGCTTCTTCAACTATTGTGGAAAAGGAATCAGATGCATTTTGTGGGCCATATGGTCAGCAAAGAAGTGTCTTTCACTGAACTGTGACAACAGACTGGAGCCCTAGACAATGCTCTTGACAACACAGTATTCCATGATCTTGGCAGCATCATACTCTTTGGCATGGAGGCACTGCTCTTGATGTCCGAGGTCTAGTTCATAAGTGGGCAGAGCTACTACTGAGAGGTAATGAGGTCTGGGAAAGACCCTCCTGACCATTCATTCATTCAATTGTTCAAAAAATTAACTGAAGGGCTACCACTGCCTACGCTCTGCCCTGGGAGATACAAACTGAGCATAGCAAGAGAAGAGCACAGAAAATGACCACTTGCTTGTTGTGATTGAATCTCAGAATATAACAGGAAGGAATGAAAATGTCCCACCCTATCCCTGTGATGTGAAGAGTTGACTCATTGGAAAAGACTCTGATGCTGGGAGGGATTGGGGGCAGGAGGAGAAGGGGACAACAGAGGATGAGATGGCTGGATGGCATCACCGACTCGACGGACATGAGTTTGAGTGAACTCCGGGAGTTGGTGATGGACAGGGAGGCCTGGCGTGCTGCGATTCATGGGGTCGCAAAGAGTTAGACATGACTGAGCGACTGAACTGAACTGAACTGA
>NW_011484750.1:11795-14210 GCF_000754665.1 Bison bison bison
TAGATTTGTCTTCTTGAGATAGCACCTTTAAATATGCCTTGGGTGTCTCTTCTGTGTGTGTGTGTGTGTGTGTGTGTGTGTGTACGTTTACAAGAACCCTCTGTTTGTGATCTGCTCACTGCAATGTAAGACATGAATAAAACAGTGCAACTGTGTTTGTTTTAATAAAGGCCATTCTGAGCAGCTGTTTAATGATCCATGGTGTTAAATGAAAACTACAGGTGTTCCAAGTGCAAACCTTATGGCCCAGGGCCCCCCTTATTACCTCTCCACAATTAGCAGCCAACTGCTCTTAGGCTGCGCGAAGAATTGCCGCCATCATCATTACATTGTTTCTTAATTTCATTCTCTGCCTAAGTTTCTTTCCCCAAAGGAAAAACCTGCTTGGCATGGGAAAGCATAATAGTGACAAAACTAAGAAGGAGGGAGAATACAAACCACTCCCTATCCAAGCACAGGCAGGCCTCAGTTAAGGAGGAAAGAAAAGCCAAAAAGCTCAGCCCCTTGAGCAAACTTCCAGAGTGGCTTGATAGCCAAACTGAGCAAAGTCTCGCTGAAATTACGGGTGTTCGTGAGAACTCAATTAACTCTTTCTTCTTCATGGTTCTCCAAGCTTTATTACTCTGCTAAGCCACTGATACAGAATCTGCTTGTCAAACAGGTGATGCGGGTTCGATCCCTCGGTCATGAAGATCCCCTGGAGGAGGGCATGTATTCTTGCCTGGGAAATCCCATGGGCAGAGGAACCTGGCAGGCTATAGTTCACAGGGTCACACAGAGTCAGACACGACTTAGAGACTTAAAAACAACAAAAAGCCACATTATCAGAAAGCTACATAACTGGACCCTATCACCCTGGCTTCTGCTTTTACATGACTATAATTTTAACCTTACGACTTCAGCTTTCATGGAAGGTACATATAACAAGAGGCAAAGGAGGAAAGTTTCTGTATCTCATGTGAAATTGCTATCCATAGCATCATTCATGACATAGCTCAGTACCCCTTTTGTAAAGATGCCTGAGGAAAATTTAATTAGAGCTCAGAAACAAGTTTACCTTTTCATATCAATGGGTATTCTTTCTTCCACAACTAGTAGTTCTCAATTCTGACTGCACATTAGAAATCATCTAATACTAAACACATTGCCCTGCCAGCTCCATTCTAGCCGTTAAATTTGGAGTTTTGGGAGTGGGCACTGGGCAAGGATGCTGAGTTGTGCATTCACCATGTGCTCGGACAAACTCCAGCATTATACTCTGCAGCCAAGATGGAAAACAACTGCCTCAGAAAATGAGAGTTTTATAACTCATTGCTTCTGCCTCTTCATTTTGGTTACTAAGAAGCTCAAAACTAACTGTATTGACTTGTAGTAATTTTCCTCTGCCAGAATTTTTCAATATAATTTTCCCTCTGGATCCTTTTTCATTAATGGATTTACTAGTACTTTAATGTCAGTGATCAAATATTCATTTCGGAGAGAAAGTGAAATAAAACAAGGAAATAAATAAAATAAGACTTGGGGGGCAGCACAAGTAGGCCAATATATGGATCTCTAATAATCACCCAAACTTAAGATGGTCAAACATGAACTCTTGGTTCCCCTCATACGAGCTCTTCCATGAGTCTGCCCCATGGCAGTAAAGGAGGCCCTATTCACCCAGTTTCTCAAAAGTCATCCTTGACTCTTCTCTTTCATCTCACATCTTGCAAACATTAACAGCTCTCGGTACTCCAGTCTTCCAAATATATATTAAATCGAACCACTTCTCATCATTTGTACTGCTACTGTTCTTCTTGGTTTGAGGTTTGGGGTTTTGGCTGTTACCCTTAAACAATCCTAGAATCTCTGGGGTTTCCAAAAATAAATATTCATTTCTTGTTCAAGTTCTATAAAGGGCTGCAGCTTGACTGAACTAAGCTGAGCTCGCTGAGATGAGCTGAGTTCCACATGTGTACAAAGGACCCAGGCTGAAAGCCATGCTGTCCTCATGGTAAAGAACAGAAGTCTGCGGGCGACAGAGTCAACCATTACAAGTGCATTTGAAGCTCTGCTCTGATGGGTTTTACGTTACGTCTTCTCATATTTAATTGGCCAAATCGAGTCACATGACCAAACCCAAAGTTAAGGGGGTAGGAAAATACACTCAGTGTACAGAAAACCTTGGCAAGGAAGGAAAAAATATTTTTGAACAAATATACAGTGAAGTGACCACAGCCTGGCTATCCACAGTTTCCACTCTTATTCCCTTTAATTTTTTTCTCAACACAGAGGATTCTTCTTAAAATTCAAAATGGATCATGTAACTCTGAGGGTTCAGGATGGGGAACACATGTATACCTGTGGCGGATTCATTTTGATATTTGGCAAAACTAATACAATTATGTAAAGTTTAAAAATAAAATAAAAAAAGAT
>NW_011484750.1:17194-18359 GCF_000754665.1 Bison bison bison
CGATCCCTAGGTTGGAAAGATGCTCTGGAGAAGGAAATGGCAACCCACTCTAGTATTCTTGCCAGGAAAATTCCATGGACAGAGGAGCCTGGTGGGCTACTGGCAGGCTATAGTCCATGGGGTCACAAAGAGTCGGGCACAACTGAGTGACTGAGTATGAGCGCGCGCGTGCACACACACACACACATACACACACACACCTGTCTGGGTCAGGAAAAGTTGGTGGGCAGAGGTGACAACAACAAAGAGGTTACTTGTGAATCCTAGCTCGGACATCACTCACAGGCACAATAAGCTGTTTAAATAAAGGAATTTGAACAGTACCTATAAGTCCCCTTGACTTATCAATATCTTCCTCTCACTGACCCAGCCACCACCACACCAAATCCCCAACAATAATATAATAACAATATTAGTCACTAAGCCTTACTGAGCACTGATTCTATTCTAGGAGCTCTTCTAACTATATCATATATTTTACATTATGACTCACTTCTCTAGTTCAAGACTTAAAAGTCCCTGATAAAATGTATGTTATCTGAGCATAGTACATTAATCCATTATAAACTACTCACATTTAAATATTCACCAGATCACCATATTAATAAAGAGTGGTATGCAGAGACCTAACATGAAAAAAGTTTCTAGAAGATTCATTTGACAGCTGTGTAGAGAATCAATTAGGGCTAGAAAGACTACAGCCCTGCACATAAGTTAGGGATCTGTTTTTATAGGAAATCCAATTGCACAATAAAAGATTAAGTTGTAATTGGTATACCATATACATTTTATAAATTTGGAGACAGGTGTGTGTGTCTATTTATGTATGTGTGTTACTTGCTCAGTTGTGTCTGACTGTGACCCTAAGGACTATAGCCCATCAGGCTCTAGTCTCTGTCCATGGGATTCTCCAGGCAAAAATACTGGAGTGGGGTACCATTTCCTTCTCCAGGGGATCTTCCCGATCCAGGGATCAAACCCAGACTCTTGCATTGCAAGCAGATTCTTTACCATCTGAGCCACCAGGAAAGGCAATTAATTATTTATATACTATAGAACAAACCCAATCAGATGGGCCCTTTTAAGCAGTAAGTGCAATGGCTACCCACTCCAGTGTTCTTGCCTGGAGAATCCCAGGGACGGGGGAGCCTGATGGGCTGCCGTC
>NW_011484750.1:18459-18725 GCF_000754665.1 Bison bison bison
GGACCCTGGCATTGAATCCAGCTCTCCCACACTGCAGGCAGATTCTTTACCGTCTAGAGCCACCAGGGAAGCAAGTATAATATGTTAGGTTGCAGGTATAAAACAAAAATAAGTAGAATATAAAATTCTGTGTATGGGTGCAGAGGAATTGAAGTTTGGAGAAATAGAGGGCTCTGATCATGCAGGATGTTACCTGGAAGACTGAAGAGTTTGGAAGTTCATTTAATGGTAATTCCTATCTGGGGCAGGCTTCCCAGGTGGCGCTA